>NC_091284.1:782513253-782862420 GCF_032444005.1 Ranitomeya imitator
GTTTTATAGGTCGGGCCGTTACGGACGCGGCGATACTAAATATGTGTACTTTTATTGTTTTTTTTTTTTATTTAGATAAAGAAATGTTTTTAGGGGAATAATATTTTATTTTTTTTTCATTATTTAGGAATATTTTTTTTTATTTTTTTTTTTTACACATTTTGAAATTTTTTTTTTTAACTTTTTTACATTGTCCCAGGGGGGGACATCCCAGATCAGTGATCTGACAGTGGGCACAGCACTCTGTCAGATCACTGATCTGACATGCAGCGTTGCAGCCTTCACAGTGCCTGCTCTGAGCTGGCTCTGTGAAGCCACCTCCCTCCCTGCAGGACCCGGATCCGCGGCCATCTTGGATCCGGGGCTGGAGGAAGCAGGGAGGGAGGTGAGACCCTCGCAGCAACGCGATCACATCGCGTTGCTGCGGGGGGCTCAGGGAAGCCCGCAGGGAGCCCCCTCCCTGCGGGAAGCTTCCCTATACCGCCGGCACATCGCGATCATCTTTGATCGCGGTGTGCCAGGGGTTAATGTGCCGGGGGCGGTCCGTGACCGCTCCTGGCACATAGTGCCGGATGTCAGCTGCGATAAACAGCTGACACCCGGCCGCGATCGGCGGCCCTCCCCCCGTGAGCGCCGCCGATCGCGCTGGACGTACTATCCCGTCCGTGGTCATGGGGGCCCACCCCACCTCGACGGGATAGTACGTCCCATGTCAGAAAGGGGTTAAGGATGTCATGCTGGTCTGAATGAGTCTATGTCTTTGGCCATTCAGATCGGTCGACGCTTGCGTGAGCGTAAAACTGTGCACCATTTGGCGGTATTATCTGAGCATGGACCTGAGCCTATGCAGTGCGATAGGACTTTGACCAGAGCTGAACGGCAAGAACACAGACATCAGAATGGGCTGTGTTTTTACTGTGGTGATTCCACTCATGCTATCTCCGATTGTCCTAAGCGCACTAAGCGGTTCGCTAGGTCTGCCACCATTGGTACTGTATAGTTGAAATTTCTTTTGTCCGTTACTTTGATCTGCTCTTTGTCATCCTATTCTGTCATGGCATTTGTGGATTCAGGCGCTGCCCTGAATTTGATGGACTTGGAGTATGCTAGGCGCTGTGGGTTTTTCTTGGAGCCCTTGCAGTATCCTATTCCATTGAGAGGAATTGATGCTACGCCTTTGGCCAAGAATAAGCCTCAGTACTGGACCCAGCTGACCATGTGCATGGCTCCTGCGCATCAGGGGGATATTCGCTTTTTGGTGTTGCATAATCTGCATGATGTGGTCGTGTTGGGGTTGCCATGGCTACAAGTCCATAACCCAGTATTGGATTGGAAATCAATGTCTGTGTCCAGCTGGGGTTGTCAGGGGGTACATGGTGATGTTCCATTTCTGTCTATTTCATCATCCACCCCTTCTGATGTCCCAGAGTTCTTGTCGGATTACCGGGATGTATTTGATGAGCCCAAGTCCAGTGCCCTACCTCCGCATAGGGATTGTGATTGTGCTATCGATTTGATTCCTGGTAGTAAGTTTCCTAAAGGTCGACTGTTTAATTTGTCTGTGCCTGAGCACGCCGCTATGCGGAGTTACGTAAAGGAATCCTTGGAGAAGGGTCATTTTCGCCCGTCGTCGTCGCCATTGGGAGCAGGGTTCTTTTTTGTGGCCAAGAAGGATGGTTCGCTGAGACCTTGTATTGATTACCGCCTTCTAAATAAAATCACGGTCAAATTTCAGTACCCCTTGCCGCTGCTGTCTGATTTGTTTGCTCGGATTAAGGGGGCTAGTTGGTTCACCAAGATAGATCTTCGTGGTTCGTATAATCTTGTGCGTATTAAACAGGGCGATTAATGGAAAACAGCATTTAATACGCCCGAGGGCCATTTTGAGTACCTGGTTATCCATTCAGGCTTTCTAATGCTCCATCAGTGTTTCAGTCTTTTATGCATGACATCTTCCGAGAGTACCTGGATAAATTCCTGATTGTATACTTGGATGATATTTTGGTCTTCTCGGATGATTGGGAGTCTCACGTGAAGCAGGTCAGAATGGTGTTCCAGGTCCTGCGTGCGAATTCTTTGTTTGTGAAGGGGTCAAAGTGTCTCTTTGGTGTTCAGAAGGTTTCATTTTTGGGTTTCATTTTTTCCCCTTCTACTATCGAGATGGACCCTGTTAAAGTTCAGGCCATTTATGATTGGACTCAGCCGACGTCTCTGAAGAGTCTGCAAAAGTTCCTGGGCTTTGCTAATTTTTATCGTCGCTTCATCAATAATTTTTCTAGTATTGCTAAACCGTTGAGTGATTTAACCAAGAAGGGTGCTGATGTGGTCAATTGGTCTTCTGCTGCTGTGGAAGCTTTTCAAGAGTTGAAGCGTCGTTTTTCTTCTGCCCCTGTGTTGTGCCAACCAGATGTTTCGCTCCCGTTCCAGGTCGAGGTTGATGCTTCTGAGATTGGAGCAGGGGCTGTTTTGTCGCAAAGAAGTTCTGATGAAACCATGCGCCTTCTTTTCCAGGAAGTTTTCGCCTGCTGAGCGTGATTATGATGTTGGCAATCGAGAGTTGCTGGCCATGAAGTGGGCATTCGAGGAGTGGCGTCATTGGCTTGAGGGAGCTAAGCATCGCGTGGTGGTCTTGACTGATCACAAGAACTTGACTTATCTCGAGTCTGCCAAACGGTTGAATCCTAGACAGGCTCGTTGGTCGCTGTTTTTCTCCCGTTTTGACTTTGTGGTTTCGTACCTTCCGGGCTCTAAAAATGTGAAGGTGGATGCCCTGTCTAGGAGTTTTGTGCCCGACTCTCCGGGTTTGTCTGAGCCGGCGGGTATTCTCAAAGAGGGGGTAATTTTGTCTGCCATCTCCCCTGATTTGCGACGGGTGCTGCAAAAATTTCAGGCTAATAGATCTGACCGTTGCCCAGCGGAGAAACTGTTTGTCCCTGATAAATGGACGAGTAGAGTTATCTCTGAGGTTCATTGTTCAGTGTTGGCTGGTCATCCTGGAATCTTTGGTACCAGAGATTTGGTGGCTAGATCCTTTTGGTGGCCGTCTCTGTCACGGGATGTGCGTTCGTTTGTGCAGTCCTGTGGGATTTGTGCTCGGGCTAAGCCCTGCTGTTCTCGTGCCAGTGGGTTGCTTTTGCCCTTGCCAGTCCCGAAGAGGCCATGGACACATATCTCTATGGATTTTATTTCGGATCTCCCCGTCTCTCAAAAAATGTCGGTCATTTGGGTTGTTTGTGATCGCTTCTCTAAGATGGTCCATTTGGTACCCTTGTCTAAATTGCCTTCCTCCTCTGATTTGGTGCCATTGTTCTTCCAGCATGTGGTTCGTTTACATGGCATTCCGGAGAACATCGTTTCTGACAGAGGTTCCCAGTTTGTTTCAAGGTTTTGGCGAGCCTTTTGTGCTAGGATGGGCATTGATTTGTCTTTTTCCTTGGCTTTCCATCCTCAGACAAATGGTCAGACTGAACGAACCAATCAGACCTTGGAAACATATCTGAGATGTTTTGTTTCTGCCGATCAGGATGATTGGGTGTCCTTTTTGCCTTTGGCTGAGTTCGCCCTTAATAATCGGGCCAGCTCGGCTACTTTGGTTTCGCCGTTTTTCTGCAATTCTGGTTTCCATCCTCGTTTCTCTTCAGGGCAGGTTGAGTCTTCGGACTGTCCTGGTGTGGATACTGTGGTGGATAGGTTGCAGCAGATTTGGACTCATGTGGTGGACAATTTGACATTGTCTCAGGAGAAGGCTCAACGTTTCGCTAACCGCAGGCGCTGTGTGGGTCCCCGACTTCGTGTTGGGGATTTGGTTTGGTTGTCATCTCATTATATTCCTATGAAAGTTTCCTCTCCTAAGTTTAAGCCTCGTTTCATTGGTCCGTATAGGATTTCTGAGGTTCTTAATCCTGTGTCTTTTCGTTTGACCCTTCCAGCTTCTTTTTCCATCCATAACGTATTCAATAGGTCATTGTTGCGGAGATACGTGGCACCCGTGGTTCCATCCGTTGATCCTCCTGCCCCGGTTTTGGTTGAGGGGGAGTTGGAGTATATAGTGGAGAAGATTTTGGATTCTCGTATTTCGAGACGGAAACTCCAGTACCTGGTTAAGTGGAAGGGTTATGGTCAGGAAGATAATTCCTGGGTTTTTGCCTCTGATGTTCATGCTGCCGATCTGGTTCGTGCCTTTCATTTGGCTCATCCTGGTCGCCCTGGGGGCTCTGGTGAGGGTTCGGTGACCCCTCCTCAAGGGGGGGGTACTGTTGTGAATTCTGTGGTCAAGCTCCCTCCTGTGGTCATGAGTGGTACTTCGGCTGGTTCTGTCTATGAGCTTCCTCTGGTGGATGTGAGTGGGGCTGCGGCTTCTGAGTTTCCTTCCTCAGGTGACGAGGTTAAGTCGTTAGGTGCTGCTCTATTTAACTCCACCTAGTTCTTTGTTCCTGGCCTCCAGTCAATGTTCCAGTATTGGTCTTGCTTTCTCCTGGATCGTTCTTGTGGCCTGTCTGCCCTGCATAAGCTAAGTTTTGCTTGTGTTACTTTTGTTTGCTATATTTTCTGTCCAGCTTGCTATATTGGTTTTTCTTGCTTGCTGGAAGCTCTGAGACGCAGAGGGAGTACTTCCGTACCGTTAGTCGGTGCGGAGGGTCTTTTTGCCCCCTCTGCGTGGTTGTTTGTAGGTTTTTGTGCTGACCGCAAAGCTATCTTTCCTATCCTCGGTCTATTCAGTAAGTCGGGCCTCACTTTGCTAAAATCTATTTCATCTCTGTGTTTGTATTTTCATCTTAACTCACAGTCATTATATGTGGGGGGCTGCCTTTTCCTTTGGGAAATTTCTCTGAGGCAAGGTAGGCTTATTTTTCTATCTTCAGGGCTAGCTAGTTTCTCAGGCTGTGCCGAGTTGCATAGGGAGCGTTAGGCGCAATCCACGGCTACCTCTAGTGTGGTATGATAGGATTAGGGATTGCGGTCAGCAGAGTTCCCAAGTCTCAGAGCTCGTCCTATGTTAGTAACTATCAGGTCACTTTGTGTGCTCTTAACCACTAGGTCCATTGTGGTTCTGAATCACCTGATCATAACAGACGAGGTGGCGGACGAAGAGGAGGAGGATGAGGAGGATGATGGAGATGAATATTTATGGGAGGAGGAAGCTTCTCAGGGGGCAATAGGAACTGGGGGTGTTGCAAGGTCAGGTGCAGGGTTTTTGAGGGAGACAAGTGATGTTGATTTGCCAGAAAGTGCTCCTCAACCCAGCACAAGCAGTGAATTGACACCTGGAACATTGGCCCACATGGCGGATTATGCCTTGCGTATCCTAAAAAGGGACCCCCACATTATCAAAATGATGACCGATGATGATTACTGGTTGGTCTGCCTCCTGGATCTACGCTATAAAGGGAAATTGCAAAATAACATGCCACATGAGAACCTTGAGCAAATATTGGCTACCAAACAAGCAACTCTTGTAGACCGTATGGTTCAGGCATTCCCAGCACACAGCGGCGGTGATGGTTCTCACACGAGCTGCAGGGGGCAACATGGCAGAGGTGTTAGAGGTGCACAAATCAGAAGTGGCGTTGGACAGAGGGGTTTTATGTCCAGGTTGTGGAGTGATTTCGCAATGACCACAGACACAACAGGTACTGCAGCATCAATTCAAAGCGACAGGAGACAACATTTGTCCAGTATGGTTACTATTTTTCCTCCCTTATCGATGTTCTCCCTCACAAGTCATTCCCATTTGATTACTAGGCATCCAAAATAGACACCTGGCCTGAATTGGCAGAATATGCATTGCAGGAGCTTGCTTGCCCAGCAGCTAGTGTGCTATCAGAAAGAGTATTCAGTGCTGCTGGTTCAATACTGACCGAAAAAAGGAGTTGTCTGGCTACCCAAAATGTTGATGATCTAACCTTCATTAAAATGAACCAATCATGGATTTCTAATTATTTTACCCCACCTTTCCCTGCTGACACCTAGCTTTCCTGTAAAAAGGTCTTGCTTTTGGACTGGTCTTACTGACTGCTCCAATTTCTCTATTTGCAGTTGCTGTATGTCCAGCATACGCCATTTTTACACCTCCCTAAATGGGCTGACTCCCCCCACGGGGACGTGGTCACCACTTGGGGCAAGCACCCGTGCGAGTGCCATTTGGCTGAAGAGGTGGGTGTGCCCATTTTTGGGCGACGGTACTGGCACAGGTCCCTCATAGTACAATGAAGTGTCTCTGGCGGTGGTGGTGCGCACCCAACGTCAGACACACCGTTGTAACATGAGGGGCCCTGGGCCAGTACCGCCGGCCACAAGAGAGTGTCCCCCCCAGCTCAAACAGTGCTCTACCACTTGCAAAATTATCTCTCACTGCTCCACCACTGTTTAGTCTGTGCAGTTAAATCCTTCAATGGCACTGCCAATACCAATTTGTTGACATGTATGATGCTAGTAAAAATATTCAGGGGCCCTGTCCTACATTTACACCAGTTAATACTTTGCGCCAAATACCACTGTCTGCAAGTCAGCAGAGGAGCCCACCCTTGTACCTAGGTATGCCACCTGTTTATTTGTGAAAAAAAATTTTTGACAGACATTAACCTCACTTTATTATTTTGGCCTACTAACTGTGTCAGACACTCCTTCCAATTGTCCTCCGCTGACCACACCAATGCTGCCTGTGTACCCCTGTAACCTATTTAAACCTGCATCGAGCCTACTTTTTTGTTTTAGGCCTAGTAAGTCTGTCTGCGGTCCCTCCTTCCAATTGTCCTCCACTGACCACACCAATGCTGCCTGTGTACCCCTGTAACCTATTTAAACCTGCATCGAGCCTACTTTTTTTAATTTTAGGCCTACTAAGTCTGTCTGCGGTCCCTCCTTGCAATCGTCCTCCGCTGACCACACCAATGCTGCCTGTGTACCCCTGTAACCTATTTAAACCTGCATCGAGCCTACTTTTTTATTTTAGGCCTAGTAAGTCTGTCTGCGGTCCCTCCTTCCAATTGTCCTCCACTGACCACACCAATGCTGCCTGTGTACCCCTGTAACCTATTTAAACCTGCATCGAGCCTACTTTTTTGTTTTAGGCCTAGTAAGTCTGTCTGCGGTCCCTCTTTCCAATTGTCCTCCACTGACCACACCAATGCTGCCTGTGTACCCCTGTAACCTATTTAAACCTGCATTGAGCCTTCTTTTTTAATTTTAGGCCTACTAAGTCTGTCTGCGGTCCCTCGTTGCAATCGTCCTCCGCTGACCACACCAATGCTGCCTGTGTACCCCTATAACCTATTTAAACCTGCATTGAGCCTACTTTTTTTTATTTTAGGCCTACTAAGTCTGTCTGCGGTCCCTCCTTGCAATCGTCCTCCGCTCACCACACTAATGCTGCCCGTGTACCCCTGTAACCTTTTTTGAACTGCATTGAGCCCACTTTTTAGTTTAAGGCCTACTACCTGTGTCTGTCTGCGCCACTCAATACAGCTGATATTTTAAGTCTGAAACTGCATTTGGGCTACTAGTTTGGTTGGGGCCTACTAACGGTGTCTGCCGCTCCTTGGTGTTCTCCTGGTTTGTTTTCCTGAGCTTCGATCTTCAGGCTTTCGGCCTATATTTTTAATAAGAAACTGCATTTGGGCTACTAGTTTGGTTGGGGCCTACTAACGGTGTCTGCCGCTCCATGGTGTTCTCCTGGTTTGTTTTCCTGAGCTTCGATCTTCATGCTTTAGGCCTATATTTTTAATAGGAAACTGCATTTGGCCTGCTAGTTTGGTTGGGGCCTACTAATGGTGTCTGCCGCTCTTAGGTGTTCTTCTGGTTTACTTTCCTGAGCTTCAATCTTCAGGCTTTCGGCCTATATTTTTAATATTAAACTGCATTTGGCCTGCTAGTTTGGTTGGGGCCTACTAATGGTGTCTGCCGCTCCTAGGTGTTCTCCTGGTTTTTTTGCCTTAGCTTCAATCTTCAGGCTTTCGGCCTATATTTTTAATATTAAACTGCATTTGGCCTACTAGTTTGGTTGGGCCCCACTAACGGTGTCAGCCTGTTGTGAATTCTGTTATCGAACTCCCTCCTGTGGTCATGAATGGTACTTCAGCGAGTTCTGTCTATGGGCTCCCTCTGGTGGCTTTGAGTGCTGCTGCTGCTTCTGAGGTTCCTTCCACAGGTGACTTAGTTTATTCATTGGCTGGCTGCTCTATTTAACTCCACTCAGATCGTTACTCCATGCCAGCTGTCAATGTTCTTGTACTGGTTCAGTTCGCTCTTGGATCTTTCTGGTGACCTGTCTACTCCAGCAGAAGCTAAGTCCCTACTAGTTAATTATTTGTTCATTGTTTTCTTGTCCAGCTTGCTATCATGATTTTGCCTTGCTAGCTGGAAGCTCTGGGATGCAGAGTGGCACCTCCGCACCGTGAGTCGGTGCGGAGGTCTTTTTGCACACTCTGCGTGGTCTTTTGTAGTTTTTTGTGCTGACTGCAAAGTTACCTTTCCTATCCTCAGTCTGTTTAGTAAGTCTGGCCTCCCTTTGCTGAAACCTGTTTCATTTCTATGTTTGTGACTTTCATCTTAACTCACAGTCAATATATGTGGGGGGCTGCCTTTTTCTTTGGGGAATTTCTCTGAGGCAAGGTAGGCTTTATTTTCTATCTCTAGGGCTAGTTAGCGCTTAGGCTGTGAAGAGGCGTCTAGGGAGAGTTAGGCACGCTCCACGGCTATTTCTAGTGTGTGTGATAGGATTAGGGGTTGCGGTCAGCAGAGCTCCCACTTCCCAGAGCTTGTCCTTTGTTAGTTTAACCATCAGGTCGTTTCGGGTGCTCCTAACCACCAGGTCCATAACATCTGCCGCTCCTTGGTGTTGTCCTCCAAGGAATAAAGCTGAGCTTCAATCTTCAGGCTTTCGGCCTATATCAGATATTTCACTGCATTTGGCCTACTACTTTGGTTGGGGCCTACTAACGGTGTCTGCCGCTCTTTGGTGTTCTCCTGTTTTTTTTTCCTGAACTTCAATCTTCAGGCTTTCAGCCTATATTTTTAATATGAAACTGCATTTGGGCTACTAGTTTGGTTGGGCCTACTAACGGTGTCTGCCGCTCCTTGCTTTTCTCCTCCACTGAACAAAGTTGACCTTCAATCTTCAGGCTTTCGGCCTATATTTACAAATTTTAAACTGCATTTGGCCTACTAGTTTGGTTGGGGCCCACTAACGGTGTCTGCCGCTCCTTACTTATCTCCTCCAATGAACAAAGCATTGCCGCCTGTGTACTACTGTTACCAATTTTGAACTGCATTTAGCCTACTTACTTATTTGGGCCTACTCACTGTGTCAGCCTCTCATTACAGTTGTCCTCCACTGAACAAAGCAATACCGCCTGGTTAGTCCTGTTAACAATTTTGAACTGCATTTAGTCCACTTTATTATTTGGACCTATATCTGTGTTTCCTCCTCATCCTGTTCATTGTGCAGCCAGTGCTAGATGAGTCTGCTGGTACATTGACCCAGACCACTACATTCCCCTTGCATGCTACACAGCCAGAATGTGACCTGCTGAAAGTCAAGTTTAGCCTACTTACTTATTTGGGCCTACTCACTGTGTCAACCTCTCATTACAGTTGTCCTCCACTGAACAAAGCAATACCGCCTGGTTAGTCCTGTTAACAATTTTGAACTGCATTTAGTCCACTTTATTATTTGGGCCTATATCTGTGTTTCCTCCTCATCCTGTTAATTGCCCAGCCAGTGCTAGATGGGTCTGCTGGTACATTGACCCAGACCACTACATTCCCCTTGCACGCTACACAGCCAGAATGTGACCTGCTGAAAGTCAAGTTCCCCTTCCCGCATGCTATACCACCTTACACCGGGACAAAGAGGAAGGTGCAGATGAAAGTGCAGGTTCCTTCATCAGGTGGGGGGGCATACTCATTGGCGAAGTCACTGGCACAGGGCCCCTCATAGTACGCAAAAGTGTCGCTGCCGGTGGGAGGCACCCCGCCGTGCAAACACACCGCCGTACTTTGAGGGGCCCTGTACCAGTGCCAATGCGAACGAGTGGGCCCCCCCTGATTGCTCAGGATCGCAGCACTTGCAAAGTTGAAGTGCTTACCTCTCCCTGCTCCACCGCCGTGACGTAGTCCACGTTTCCTGGGCCCACTAAAAACTTGAACCAGCCCTACCCCCACAACTTTAGCCAAATGACCCCCAATTTCCAATGCCTAACTATTATTATAAGGTAAATTAAGATTGACAAGCTTCAGTAACAAGAATGGATGTTTTTGCCATTAAAATGGGCACTGTAGGTGTTTTCCTGGCCTCCACTCACTGCCGACTATGCTTCCCATTGACTTGCATTGGGTTTCGTGTTTCGGTCGATCCCCGACTTTTCGCGATAATCGGACGATTTCACTCGACTCGACTTTTGAGAAAGTTGGGTTTCAAGAAAACCGACTCGATCCTAAAAAAGTAAAAGTCGCTCAACCCTACAGTCAAGGTCAGATTTTAAAATCCTACAAAGTTTTGTGTCGTCAGCAAAGACTGACACTTTACTCTCAATCCAATCCAAAAGGTCATTAATAAAGAGGTTAAAAAGAATCGATCCTAGCAGAGATCTCTGCGGTCCCCACTGCTCCCAGCACAGATTTCTGAGGTCCCCACTGCTCCCAGTACAGATCCCTGCGGTACCCAAGTGCTGACTAGATCCCATTTACAGAACGTAGCATTTATGATGACTCTTTGTTTGCTGTCATTTTGCCAATTCCTTATCCATCTGCATATAGTTTCCACCAGTCCTTGCTTCTGTAACTTCAGTATAAGGCTGTTATGTGGAACTATATCAAATGCCTTTTCAAAGTCCAGAAAAATCACATCAGTTGCGTTACCTACATCCAGATTTGCACTCACCTCCTCATAGAAACCAAACATGTTGGTTAGACACAACTTATTCTTTATGAATCCATGCTGCTTTTCAGTTATTATTATCTACAATATTTTTCTGCATGCCATCTCTTAAAACTCCCTTAAAAAATTTGCACAACAACTGATGTCAGACTTTGTCCATGCCACTATCTCGCTGTGATGTTTTAAGGACTTTAGATAAAGGATTTTTTCACAGACGGTGAGTGCCACCTCTCTTTGCTTATTCAGGATTATTGATAAAATCTCTCTCCACAGATCAATAGAGATTAGGCATGCCATTATAAACAATTTTTACCTGAAATACTTAAAAAAATGTAATTTCAAATTTTTCCAAAGTGTACATTCTAACTCGGGAGGTGTCTACACCACCCTTTCAACTATTCTCTATAAATTTGGTACTCTCTTATGCAATTAACCCTATCTCACCCTTTGTTCAGCTGTTACGGTTACTAAAGTTATATTGGCTGATAATTATATTGTTGTCGTGTATTATACACCATTACAAATTAAGTTCTCCTCATGTTTCCCTTCCCCGTGCTCCTCCCCTCCTCCTCTACCTGTTATTAAAGGGAACCTGTCACCCCCCTCAGGCGTTTTTAACTAAAAGAGCCACCTTGTGCAGCACTAATGCTGCATTCTGCCAAGGTGGCTCTTTTAGTTCGGGTCCCTTCCACCGCTGAAAGAATCGTTTTTATAATTTGTTCCTCATACCTCTAGTTTGTCAGGGGGGCAAGTCTTTCCCCCCTGACACAGACGCCTCACAGTCATCAGTCATTTCCTCCTTTCTTCTGGGCGCCACCTTTTGCTATGTAAGACTATGGAGCTTCAGAGTGAGACTCCATAGACTTATATTGTAAAAGAAGCTTCCTGCTCAGGCAGAGAGCAGAGTGTTCTGACATGTATCCCTTTATGTGGCAAAAATTCTGTAATGTTTCAACATATCCCAGATAGATTTCAAAAAAAATTTTTTGGGACACATTTTACTTTATTTTAATGGTAAATTTAAGTCGATAGGTTTTGGCTTTATTCATAAAACAAAATATCAGAAGTTTGAAAAAAAATGTGCAATTTTCAAACTTTGAGTATCCCTTTTGTCATACCACACAAATAGATAATAAACAACAACATCAGCTCCATCTGTAAAATGGTGTTTTATTTTGCTTTGATGTTGAAGCATTAAAATTGTAGCAGTAATTTTTCATTTTTTTCAAGGAAATTTACAAAACATATTTTTTTAGGAACCTATTCATGTTTTAAGTGACATTCGGGGACTTATATGTTGGAAAAACCCCCAAAGTGATACCATTTTAATAACGGCACCACTCATCATATTCAAAACTGCTTTCAGGTTGTTTATTAACCCTTCGAGTGCTTTTCAGGAATTAATACAAAGCGGCATGACAGGAAAGAAAAATGCTATTTTTGGGGATGCTATTCTCTTATAACTCAGGCCAGTAAAAAATCGTATTAGTGATCACTACGGGTTTTTATGATATATATAAACTTTCATATAACATACTTATTGCACATTGCAACTGGCACATCGATCGGTATAAAAGTTTGTGACCGAGGTTCTTGTCTTCTCACACGAGCACAAACTTTCTCACACTTTGCAGTCTGCTTTCTGCTGGAACTGACCTTACTAAATTCATCATTGATTTTTTTCACTTGCGAGTCCAAATGTCAATACTCCACATTACTTTCAGATCTTTTAGCAGCTTTTAACCCAGCCAACCTCTATTTCCTGCATAGAAATGATCCAATCTTCTGGTTTCTTTAGCACTCGTCTGTTTGTTTGTTTTTTTAATTGTTTTTGCCGTATATACAGCTCTGGCAAAAATTAAGAGACCACTGCAAAATGTTCAGTTTCTCTGATTTTTCTCTTTATTGGTATATTTTTGAGTAAAATGTAAATTGTTCTTTTATTCTATAAACTTCTGACAACATGTCTCCGAATTTCCAAGCAATAAATGTTGTATTTTTTTTTTCTGAAAAAGAAAAATGGTCAAAATAAAAAAAAACAGTGCTTTCAGACCTCAAATAATGCAAAGAAAACAAGTTCATAATCATTTAGAAACAACAATACTAATGTTTTAACTCAGGGAGAGTTCAGAAATCAATATTTTGTGGAATAACCATGATTTTTAATCACCGCTTTCATGTATCTTGGCATGCTTTCCACCAGTCTTTCACACTGCTTTTGGCGCAAAAAATGTAATCAGTTCTTCTTTGTTTGATGGCTTGTGACGATCCATCATCCTCATGATTACATTCCAGAGCTTTTCAATGGGGTTCAGGTCTGGAGAGTGGGCAGGACTTGACAGGGTTTTGTTGCAGTGGTCTCTTAATTTTTGCCAGAGCTGTATGTGTTTATATACATATTTATATATTGTGAGGGGTTGACACTCTTAGCTGCTTCTTCAGGTAGACACAGGAACAATTTGGTGCTGAAACACCTGCTGGTTTATTAACGTCAGCATACACCGAAGCAGGGTTCAGAAAAACAAAAGCAGAGCCTTCCTGGCTTAATGGAAAACACAACAAACAAAGTATCACAGAGTCCTTTCTCTGCAGGTTTCAACCCTGCAGTTAACTCACACAGTCCTTAGCTCCTCCAGGGGCTAACTGGGAGTTCCTGCTCTCCCAAGACACGACGCCCACTGACTCTCATGGCCAGGTATTTAACACCCCATGTGATGATCACATGACCTTGACTTCACACAGGTCCTGTCAGGACTCCGTAGGTGAAGATAAGGTGAACCCCTTCCCGCCCGCTCTATGGAGGTCCACTAAATCCAGCCCATAACTTGGGATCCTATCAACCCTCTCAGCACTTAGCATGTTGAAGGCAAAAACACTCTGGCTTTACATCACTGATCGCAGTATGTGCAGTGACACGCATCTCCCTTCATATATAGTGACTCTGTCACTATATATATATATATATATATATATATATATATATATATATATATACTGTATATAATATTTTTTATAAATATCCTCTTCAGTAGTACATCTACCATATTTACTCTCACAGAATATCCATTCCTTTCAGGTCATGTTCGATCTCCTTTTGAACCTTATTATTGCGATGCTTCCAATTAATTCACATTTTACTTCTTTTCTTGATGATATAATATTGTCTTTAATTGAATCTGCTTGGAAGATATTAACGATGTCATGTTCACTGTTTCCACATCGTGGGCAAATTGTGAACAGCAAAGGACAATAGAGTAAAACAGTTTCTGAAACAAGATCTCATTTAGATCCCCGCTACGACTCGCCACTCATAACAAGACACGTCTGGGTATCAAGGGTAGTTCACTCTGTCGGCAGAAGTACAGATTTGACAGTTTGAGGTAAGCCTTGTGTTTCTTGCAGACCTTTTGGGATTTTCTTTATAGGAATGAGTTAGTTACGTTGCTGTGGAAACGGGAATGTAAGCCTGTTTAACAAGCAATTCATGACTCAATGTCTATTTTGGGTGACCCGATCGAAAAAAAAAATGAGGTCATTGTCTTATTCTGTATAATGTAGGATTGGCTAGCCGGGAACACATTTTATTTTTCGATGCGACTAAACTGTAGACATTTGCTGTCTGCCTGTCTTTCGGAATTTAAGGCAAAGTTCCTGGAGTTAGGGGATTTTAGGAAACCATCGTAAATTCATGTGGAGAAGCTCTTCAAATGTCACTATTAGTAATGGATATGAAAAGAAATAGTCTGTAATGAAATATCATGTAAAGAAAAATCAATAGTAGACATGAGCAGATCTTTTGAAACTCGAGTGTGCCGGCTTTGATGAATTTTCCCCCCAAAATTTGATTTGCCACAAATAAATTTGCACACATTTCAATACTGAAAAGCTTGTAATTGCTCAGAAAATAAATGTCAGGAAGACATTTCCTTTATTGTGAACCGCAAAAATCAAATCTCAAAGTGTTTGAATTTGTGTGAACCTGCAGATTTCTGGAAATTTGACTCAAACTCAATCCTCTCATCGCTAACAAAGACCTTTAAAAACACTCTGATTGAAAAATATCTGTATTTATTATACTTTTAGTTTCACTTCTATGGTTCGCTCAAGAGTAGAGCAAAAAGTTCTACAGGTTAGTCCGTAGAGCCAATAGTGGGATTCTGGTAGGTAAAGGCTTATGGAGGAAAGTCATGAGAGAAGTCATGAGCTCTAAGTAAATAGTTGGGGGTACCACTTTGGGAACCTTCATTTGTAAGTCAGAGTTGAGAAAGCTATAAAGTGCTGCTCGTTCTGGAGGACTTGGCTGTTCTCTGCTTTGAGTTCAAATGTGTAATGCTTTATTCATTCTGCAGGATAATTGAACACTTGCTGCTGGTTTCTTCAACTGATTGCAAAGTGTGCCTGAACAGGACTTGGGGGACTTTTGACCAAAATAGTATTGTTCAAATCATATCTGCTATATAGTATAACATCTCTCTATGTAACACCAGCCTGTTTTACTCCCCTCTTATGACACACCAATTGTCTCTCCCTCTCATCTATCAGAGTAATTCCAACACCCTTCAAAAGAGAGACAGACACATGTGTAGACATTTCTCTAATTCGTCTTAGCTACACAAGAGAACATACATGAGGGGACACTATTTTTTGCTGGTAGATATGCAACAGATACAGACTTATTTGTGAGCAGGAGGAGTTTACACTTTTCTGACAGTAGATGGTGATGTTACTGTTATATGCTTAGGTGAATGTAATTTTGTACTATGGTTTCACTTTCCCTCTGATAAAAAGTCCTTCAGACTTCCTGTTATGCTGTATTATGAAGCTGATGCATGTACCTCATGTCCTGTGTAGATAAAAGTTGAATTATCCCATATAATCTACTCTCACAAGTTTTTTCTGCGACCAAACTATGCAACAGGTTATGGACACAGCATAAAAGACAAAAGGACTTGGTGAATGCAAAAGAATACTTCAGAGCAATTCTCTCCAAATAAGTAAGACAAATTTAAAGATGAGCAGCAGTTTGCAGCTGAGACTCACCGTAGCTAAGCTGAACAGTGAGAACTATCAATTATGGAAGTTCAAAGTGGAGATGTTATTATCTAAAGATGAGATGGGAGGTAATCACTACAGACAGACCCAATGATAATAATCACACATGGGATAAGAAAACAGACAAGCAAGAGCTACTATCAGCTTATTAGTGGAGGATGAGTAGTTAATCCACATAAGGAGTAGGAATACAGCAAAGGGAATGTGGGAAGCATTGAGAAAGCTACACGAAAGATCCAGCTTAAATCACAAACTTTTCCTGCTAAGAAAACTTTACAAGAGGAGATTAAGTGCAAGGAAAGGCACACAGGAGCATATAAACTCCATGATGGAGGTGATAACACTGCTGCAATCAGCCGGTGAAGACATTAAGGAACGCCATATAGCAACAATATTATTGTGCAGTTTACCAGATTCATACACTGCTCTGGTAAATGCACTAGAGACAAGACCTGAAGCAGACATTACACTAGAGTTTGTAAAGACCAGACTTATAGATGAATATCATATAAGGAAAGAGCAAACAAACAATTCCACTGAAAGGGATAGTGAAAATGCTCTTAAAGCGACAGACAAGAAGCCCCATAATACAGAGACAAGAGAATGTTTCAGATGTAAGAAAAAGGGACATTTAAAGAAAGACTGTACTATATGGAAAGCATAACAACAGAAATTAAACCAGAAGGTGAATAAACAGAAAGTAAAAAGCACTATTTCTAACCCACATTCAGATCACTGGAATGGTACATTTAAAGGGATAAAGAGTCATTGTCACGCTGGTTTATTGACTCAGGAGCAACAAAGCACATGACTAGTGATAAAAGCTTCTTTACTGAACTTGATGAAAATAAGAAGGAAGCAATTTATCTTGCAGATGCGAGTAAAATAACCGCAGAAGGTATAGGACAAGGAATGCTAATCTGTCCTGATAGATTTGGGCATAATTCAAAATTACTAGTAAAGGATGTGTTATATGTTCCAGAACTAGAAGGAGGATTGTTATCCATAAAGCATCTGATAGTAATAATGTAATGTTAATCATAATTAATGTCAAAGCAGCTGAACAATTATGTCATCTAGACACATTAAAGGAACAGATGAAGTTATGTACACATGATCACAAGAATTGTATTCACATGTGGCATAAATGTCTAGGACACCGACATCCTGAGAGTATAATGGCATTACAAAAGAAGAATTTGACAAAAGACCTATTGATATCGGATTGCTCAATTACCATAAAATGTGAATGTTGTATAAACTCTAAAGCTACAAGAGTATCTGTACCTAAAGAGAGTGAGACAAAAAGCACAAGACCACTTGACTTGGTACACATGAAAGTGACCACATCAGGAGGTAATAGATATATGATGACCTTCATAGACGACTACTCAAGATACACAGTCACATACTTGATAAAGAACAAAAGTGAAGTTTTTGAAAAATTAGAAGACTATGTGACAAAGTCAAATAACAAGTTTCAGAGGAAGCCAATCATCATCAGAAGTGATAATGGAAGTGAATTTACATGACACCAAATAGAAAACTACTTAAGACAGAATGGAATAGAGCATCAAAAGACTATTGCAGACACACCTGAACAGAACGGGGTAGCAGAAAGAAAAAACAGAACTTAGACTTCCCGTCATGCTGTATTAAGAAGCTGATGCATGTACCTCATGTTCTGTGAAGATAAAAGTTGAATTACCCCATATAATCTACTCTCACAAGTTTCTTCTGCGACCAAACTATGCAACATTTTTCTGATAGATGAGAGCCTCAATTCGGAGCAGTGTGTCCACTATCCATATAAGTATTGATTACCACAGGTATATCTAGAGATTCCTTGAAGGGTTGGATTGGGAGAACTGGCATAGTCAGCAACGAAGTTGATGGAGAATCTCAAAGTGATGGATTCAATTTCGAGTCTTCATTGTAAGTCAAAACAAAAGTGAGACTCGTTAGTGAAGAAGATAGACCTCCATTTCCGCATACATTGCCATCTTGCTCCACACCATGATAACTTTTGAGTGTGGTGGAGTAAGGCCAATGAAACACCTATAGCTGGATATCTGACTCGTAGCCTAATGTTGTGCAAATGCCATCTGACTGTCTATGTAGACTAGAGACTGATGCTTTAAGCCGGTCATACGCATAAGATGACTGTCAGCTGATTGATGCTTCAGTCAATTATTCAGCTGACAGCTTTCTCAGCCATCTCCCATACACAAGAGCACTCACTCCACTAGTGATGGTTTGTGCAGCATAGAATAAATCAATTGTGGAAGCTATGGAAAGTCCATTTCTCCAAAGTATCCCAGGAGCCATTTTCAACATGACAATACCAAGCTGGATGTCGCTCGTGTTACTGTGAGCAGCCTATGTGGCTTAAACGTGCTACCATGGTCTGCAACATCTCCAGACTTGTCTCCTATCAAGCACATATGGGATGTCATCAGTTAGCAATTCCAGGGAGTGGCCAGCAGAGGACCTTGATGATTTACTCAAGTTCATTCAGAGCCACAAAACATTCCTCAAACGACCATTATTAACCTGTTTGACAGCAGCTAAGGCTGTAAGAGGGGGATTTCTGCATGTGGCGCTCATATTCCTTACTGTAAAATAAACAGATGTTTTGGAAAATTGTGGTTACATGTCTCCATCTTGTGATTTCCTTAATTCTATGACTTTTCCTTTTTGGAAATGTCGAAGAGTGCATATTTCATGGCATGGTGCTGGCTATATAAAGAACACACGGCGAAAGCAAGCAGACCTGACTCAAATGTCAAATGAAAGATCAATCTCTTCATTTAATAGAAAAGTTTTGAGTGCATTTCTAATTGCAAAACTAAGTTTGCAGTCAAAACTCTCGTTGCAATCACTGGTTTTAAGATCTGAGTTTTTCTTTTTCAATTTGGAAGTCATAATTACAGATAGAAAGAATAAGATCCACTCAGGCAAAACTGCATTGTTTTACATATTTGAGGTAATTAATTCAATGGAAAGGAACGCTTTGTCAAGTACAAATATTCTATTGAATAAAATTAATTTGCTCTAAGAGTAAATGCAAATCAGATAGAAAAGTTTTTGAACCTGGAGTTGTTTACAAGGATTCATTGTCATCAACAGGTCTATTGCCATGCAGACTAATAATCATATAGTGCCAGTATGGACCCACGATAATGGTTTACATATCCTTGACCATCATGATGTGAGGGTGTAGTCACGCTATACACTCCAAATTGTGCAATAGGCCGAAATGGGGGCAAACTTGTGACATATATGTGGCACCCCTAGGGGTATTTGCCACAAAAATAGTTACTGACACTAAATACAAATATTAAGATAGCAAAACTGCACTACCACTTCCGGCCAGAAGAGGGAGCTCCAGAGACTCCCCTTGATCCATTCTGGTCTGAGAGAAGAACTGGCAGTTGGGCAGTTGGGCTAAGGAGCTGAAAGTGAGAGGTCATACAGTTGAATCTCTAACAGCCCTGTGACAGTTTCCAGGCCCAAATCACCGGCCTGAGGAGAAGAGGGATAGAGAAAAAGGACATTGTGAGAACCGGGTAGCATTAATCACTACCCAGAACAGGCGCAAAGACGGATACCGGATCCGTGGCTGTATTCATTATATATAATACAGCAACCGGAAAAATATGAGGTGATATCAGCTTCACTAGGGCCGGACGCAGCAACAGACACAGAGTTCAGCGGTACTCCCGGAGGGGGTAAGCTGATAAAAGGACTCGGGTTGCCCGTCGAACCAGGACCCGGAGGGGACAGATTGGGCCGGTAGCCAGTACACATACAGCAGCAGGGCCACACAGAAATTGCGCACAATAAGAGGCGAAGACCCCGGCAGGGTCAAAGTAACTCAGAGTTCCCATACAGACTCCGGTGACAGGACTGGTTGTAAATCCTTTTATGTTAAAGTAAACTGGTTAAACGTTTCAGTGCCTCAGTCTTTCATTTGGACAATAGCCATCTATCCAGGATCGGGATCATCGCCGCTGGGAGAACCTGCTGCTGATCAAGTAAGTGCCTGTCCCCTCACGATACCCCTTACACTGTGCATTGCCTGAGGCCACAGCACCGGGTCAAGCCACCCGTGACATCCCCCTCAAGAGACAGACCCCATTGGTCCGGTGCTGGGTATCCCGGTCTCCTGGGCGTCACAATTGGCGTCACGAACAGGATCTAGCCAGCCCGTATACCGGGTATTGTGTGCCGTGATTGGAGCCCAAAACTGTGAAAACTTGGATGAAAAATCTTGAAAATTGACTTTATTAAAGAAAATGCCATTTCCCATTGAAAACTATTGAAAGTGACTTTTCCCCATTGGTTATAATGGAGTAAAGATGGCCGCCATCCCCTGAGGTAATCACTTCATAACCGTTAGGCACGAGACTGTTAATTGAGCTACGCCATCACCTGAGCCCCAGTCTAACTGAAAAACTTCAGAATCCGCCATTACAGAGCGCGGTGGGTGAGAGCAGCAGGGGGCGTGTCATTGTGGGCGGCACCAAGCTGAGCGCTCTGACGTCAGAGCAAGGGGAAAACCAATCCTGCTGCACAGCAGAACAAATCCACACTATCCTGACGGAAGCGGAGGACCGGAAGGGTCCGGATTAACTAAGGGGGCACAGTATGTCGCAGCACGGAGACGCCGCAGCACCCGGCGACGCTAATGCAGCTGAAAGACAGAGTGTCGATAGAGAGTCCGGTAGCGCAGCGGTGCAAGGAGTGGCGCCCATCATGCCGGTGCTGATGCCATATACCCCGGGTGGCCCATGGCTTCCAATGTATGAAGGTGAGCCTAATACCCTTGACGATTTCAGAGAAAAGATGCTGGCCCATTTTGACATGTTCCCTGTGGGTGAAGTCCAGCGTGTTAGTCTCCTGAAGATGCAGTTAAGTGGCCATGCTAAGCGAGAAGTCACAGCATGGGCAGCTGATCTAAAAGGCACTGTTGAACGCATATTTGCTGGATTAAAAGCTACATTTGAAACCACTGCCAGCAGCAAAGCTAAAGTACGATTCTTTAATTGCAAACAAAAAGTTAATGAGGGCGTGAGAGACTTTGCCTTAAACCTGCAGGAAGCCTGTAAATCACTTACACTGGCTGAACCCATTTTTAACACCGGAGCGGATAAACTGCTAAGAGATCAATTTATTGAGGGACTCTACACCCCTTCTCACCGGGGGCATGTGAGCATGCTTGTTTTTAAGAACCCTGAATTGACATTTGCCCAATTAAAGGAGAGCGTTATACGTCTCCAGCTGGCAGAGGCACCTCGGGATCAGGAGCCTGCGCAACTCATGGCAGAGGCTTCTCAACAACATGGAGTACCAGTGACATCAGCTATGTCCGGGGCCATTGCTAAGCCCCTGGGGCCCAGTACTAATGAGGCTCTTCAACAAAAGCTTGACTCTTTAACTGATGTTGTTGCTTCAATGGCTAAAACCATGCAGGAGATGAGAGGACCCAAGATGGAGTTGTCAAACCGTAGAGAAGGTGTTCCATGGATGAGACCCCGGAGATACCCGACATGGAGAGGACGACCCCGCGACCGCTACCAACCGGATGGACAGCCCATTTGCCGCCATTGCCAGCAGCCAGGCCACTTTGCACGAGATTGTGATTTAAACGGGAATCCCCTGGGAATGCGGGCTGCTTCGCAGGAATGAACTTTCAAGGCCCAACACCCTGGCACGACAGGTACATCGGAGGACGATCCATTATCCCTATCGTGCTGGACGGAATGCCCCTCAACGCTTTGCTGGACACAGGTTCCCAGATTTCATCTATACCGTATATCCTTTATAAGAGGTACTGGGCTGATGCAGATATTGATAAAGGGCCCTCTGATGTTGAACTAGATATATGGGCCAGTAATGGTAAGTTGGTACCGAAACTAGGATTCAGGGAGATGACCATAAAGATTGGTAAAGTAGAATTGAAGAAACAGGGTATAATTGTTGTTGATGTTGACCGGCGGAACTGTGAACCAACTGTATTGATAGGAATGAATGTGTTAGAGAACTGCTTTGCCGAAGTCATTTCTGTCTTACAGCAAATTGCTGAAACTGCCCAATCCTGCCAGCAGAGAGTTCTCCGGAGGGAAATAAAAGTATTGATGTTAAGGCAACAGGTAGAAGTTGCAGGTGGAGAAATCGGCAGTGTGAGGGTAAGTGATTCAACGTCTATTGTAATCCCACCAAAAACAGAAATGCTGGTATGGTGTAGAGCAGCCATTGGTACTAAGGGACGAGATTATCAAGCCTTAATAGAACCAGTGTACACCGACAGCAGGCCCACTATACTTACAGCACGAGGGATAGTCGAGGTACACCGGGGACGAGTGCCGGTACGACTTTTGAACTGTGGAGAGGAAGAGGTCACTTTGCCAAGGTATGCTACAATGGCAAAGCTATATACTGTTGACAACAATGCCATCACAACCATTGAGCCCTTAGAACCAACCTGTCAGGTGGAAGGCAATGGCTTAGATGGAGAAATGGAGGATTGGTGCCAACAGCTACACGTGGGCATAAATTCAACACCTACCCATCAAAAACAAGGGGTGTATAGGCTAGTGACGGAATATGAACAAGTCTTCAGTAAACACCCATTGGACTTCGGACGGATAGAAGGGGTAGAACACACAATCCCCACCGGTGACCATCCCCCAATAAAAGAAAGATATAGACCCATACCGCCCGCTCACTATCAGTGTGCAAAAGATATGCTGAGGGAGATGAAACAGGCCGGGGTAATAAGAGACAGCTGTAGCCCCTGGGCGGCCCCCCTAGTGATTGTCAAAAAAAAGGACGGAACCATGAGAATGTGCGTAGACTACCGGAAGATTAATAACATCACCCATAAAGACGCCTACCCCTTGCCTAGGATAGAAGAGTCCTTAACTGCTTTGAAATCTGCTAATTATTTTTCCACCTTAGACTTAACAAGCGGGTATTGGCAAGTCCCTGTGGCTGAGAGAGATAAGGAAAAGACGACATTCACCACACCAATGGGTCTATGTGAATTTAATCGCATGCCGTTCGGACTCTGCAACGCATCCGGTACCTTCCAGCAGCTGATGGAATGCTGCCTCGGACACAAGAACTTCGAGACCGTCCTCCTGTACCTAGATGATGTGATCGTCTACTCAAAGATGTACGAACAACACTTAATAGACCTGGCAGAAGTGTTCGAAGCCTTATCCAGGTATGGCATGAAAGTCAAGCCATCCAAATGTCACCTTCTCAAGCCAAAGGTACAGTACCTGGGACACATCGTGAGTTCGGAGGGAGTAGCACCAGATCCCGAGAAAATAAGCGCCATAAGGGATTGGCCAAGACCTACCAGCGCAAAAGAAGTGAGACAATTCCTGGGATTGGTGGGTTACTATCGCAGATTTATAAAAGGATTTACCAAGTTGGCAGCACCCTTGCAAGACGCCTTGGTAGGGCAGACAAAGAAACCTTCAAACCGAAACCCTCCTTTTCAGTGGAACGACGAAAGGGAAGACTCCTTTGAACAATTAAAGAAGGCACTAACCGGAGAAGAGGTTCTGGCATATCCAGATTACCATCAACCTTTCATCCTCTACACCGATGCGAGTAATGTGGGACTAGGAGCGGTGCTGTCACAAAAGCAAGAAGGTCGGGAGAAAGTCATCGCCTTTGCAAGTAGAAAGCTCCGGCCAACTGAAAGAAATTCAGAAAATTACAGCTCCTTCAAATTGGAACTACTGGCAGTAGTTTGGGCTGTGACTGAACGTTTCAAACACTATCTGGCCGCTGCAGAATTTATTGTCTATACTGACAACAATCCGTTGACCCATCTGGACACAGCCAAATTAGGTGCGTTAGAACAGCGATGGATAGCCCGGTTATCTAATTACAACTTCATAATCAAGTATCGAGCAGGTCGCAAGAATGGAAATGCCGATGCCCTATCCCGGATGCCACACTTGAGAGATGTAGAAGAAGAAACGGGGGAGCTTGAAGAAATTGAACTACCAGCCTTCCATCATCCCAAGGCAAAACATCATCAGTCAAGTACCTATCAGAAACAACAAGAGGTGAATTTTAATCCGTTAGCACACCATAGATGGGCTGACACCCAAGACAGCAATCCGGCTGTGAAGTTGGTGAAGGAACTGTTAACTGAGCAAAGTGCATATCCCGATGAGGATGCCCCAGAAGAGACGCATCAACTCTGGAAAGAGAGAGGCAAAATGTTCCTGTATCAAGGGAAGCTCTGTAGAAGGTACACCAATCCGAAAACACATGAATTGGTTTGGCAGATTATCGTGCCTAAACAAGATGTCAAGATGGTCCTCGAAGCTTACCATAATGGTGCTGGTCACTTCGGTTGGAAAAAGTTAGAAGTACTTCTAAGAGAAAGATTTTATTGGGTCGGGATGAGAAAATCAATCGAACAGTGGTGCAGATATTGTGGCCCGTGCAACCTCAGAAGAAACGATCAAAAGAACCAAAGAGCACCACTGCAGCCCATAATCACCAAACAACCACTTGAACTTGTAGCCATGGACCACGTGAAGTTGACACCAAGCCGGTCCGGCTATGTCTATGCCTTGACCATCGTGGACCATTATTCACGCTTCTTGGTAGTAGTACCCGTAAAAGATCTGACAGCAAGAACAGCAGCCAAAGCGTTCCAAACGTACTTTTGTAGACCCCATGGATATCCGGAACAGGTTCTCACCGACCAAGGTACAGCCTTTGAATCAGAGATCTTCAGAGAATTCTGTAATATGTATGGTTGCAAAAAGATCAGGACGACGGCCTATCATCCACAAACAAACGGCTTATGCGAGAAGATGAACCATATTGTAATAGACCTACTAAAGACTTTACCTGAGACAGAAAGGAATCAATGGCCAGAGCAATTGCCTGACTTGGTGGATCTGTATAATCATGTCCCGGTGAGCTCCACCAACTGCACCCCAGCTTATCTTATGCGTGCAAGACCCGGCCAATTACCAATCGATCTAGAAATGGGAATTCTGAAACCAGACGCAGAAGTTCAAGACTCCAATTGGGATATCATACGGCAAAAGCAGTATCGCCAAGTGCAAGAGAGTGTGGAAAGAAGCCTTCAGCAAACTAGAGAAAGACAAGAGCGAACTTTCAACCAGAATGCTCTAGCGACCCCATTAAGACCGGGTGACCAAGTGCTCAAGAGAAATCGTCGAACCAATAAACTGGACAATCAGTGGGAAGCCGTACCCTACACAGTTTTACCAACAAGAGTGGATAATCCTAAAATGTGTCTCATTAGCAAAAACGGAGGCTTAACATCTGTACTAGTGTCAAGAGACAATCTTAAATTATGTCCGGAAGCATTGAAAGAGCCAGACGTTGTCCAGCCACAACCAGAAGTTATTCAACCCATACAGGTTCAACCAGTAAAGGAAAAAGAAGAGGAAGCGTATCACACCTGTATAGGAGACTTTCCCAAAACCCTACTAACATACCATGGTGCAGTAGTGGTTCCCATGGTGGCCTTTTATCCAACACCGAACCCAATACCAGAAGTCCCAAGACAGGAAGAGGCTGACCCCGTACTACAGGAGGTTCCAGGCCAGGAAGAACAGATTCCTGAAAAGAGTAATCCCATTCACGGTGGACTTGCCAACTCCATAGTTATGGAATTATCTTTAGCAGAGCGGGCAGATACTACATCTGCAGTAGACAGTAGTACACCACATGGAGAGATACCGCTGTTACGTAGATCACAGCGTAGTACCCAGGGTCAATTACCGGCCAGGTATGCAGATTACCAACTATAAAGCTCATAATGTGAATTGTATATATGTTATGCCATATATAGTTAAACAGAAAATGTAGTATAGTCATTGTTATCAGTCTGCAACGTTTAAGCCCAGTACCTACATAGACTTGTCTGTATGAACTTCTTGCATATTCTTGAACTTGTTATCAGCCCGGAGGCACTAAATCAAAGCTCCGGAAAGACTGCTTTTTGAACTTTGCTTTTTGCTCTTTTTGAACTTTCTTTAGACTTTATATTGAGTACATTCAAGGATAGAACTGTATTAATAGACGCTATTTGAAGTGACTTTTTACAGAACTCTATTTTTGTTTCCTTGAGTGATTTTTGTGACTTTTCATTTTTAAGACTCTGTACATATTAATTGTTATGTCAAAATGTTATCGTCCCACAGTCCCGGAGTACTGTTCTTAACTAAGGGGGAATGTGGCACCCCTAGGGGTATTTGCCACAAAAATAGTTACTGACACTAAATACAAATATTAAGATAGCAAAACTGCACTACCACCTCCGGCCAGAAGGGGGAGCTCCAGAGACTCCCCTTGATCCATTCTGGTCTGAGAGAAGAACTGGCAGTTGGGCTAAGGAGCTGAAAGTGAGAGGTCATACAGCTGAATCTCTAACAGCCCTGTGACAGTTTCCAGGCCAAAATCACCGGCCTGAGGAGAAGAGGGATAGAGAAAAAGGACATTGTGAGAACCGGGTAGCATTAATCACTACCCAGAACAGGCGCAAAGACGGATACCGGATCCGTGGCTGTATTCATTATATATAATACAGCAACCGGAAAAATGTGAGGTGATATCAGCTTCACTAGGGCCGGACGCAGCAACAGACACAGAGTTCAGCGGTACTCCCGGAGGGGGTAAGCTGATAAAAGGACTCGGGTTGCCCATCGAACCAGGACCCGGAGGGGACAGATTGGGCCGGCAGCCAGTTCACATACAGCAGCAGGGCCACACAGAAATTGCGCACAATAAGAGGCAAAGACCCCGGCAGGGTCAAAGTAACTCAGAGTTCCCATACAGACTCCGGTGACAGGACTGGTTGTAAATCCTTTTATGTTAAAGTAAACTGGTTAAACGTTTCAGTGCCTCAGTCTTTCATTTGGACAATAGCCATCTATCCAGGATCGGGATCATCGCCGCTGGGAGAACCTGCTGCTGATCAAGTAAGTGCCTGTCCCCTCACGATACCCCTTACACTGTGCATTGCCTGAGGCTACAGCACCGGGTCAAGCCACCCGTGACATCCCCCTCAAGAGACAGACCCCATTGGTCCGGTGCTGGGTATCCCGGTCTCCTGGGCGTCACATATACAAACAAGGAATCAAGTTTTTGCCACTCATCTTCAAATTAACAGGTAGGAAACCTAGATCCATGACTTGGTACAGGAGTACCATTGGTGAAGAAGCTTATATGTAATGACCAGAAGTATTTTTCCATAGTATAGAGATGTATGGGGTAACTTTTCTCCTTGTTGAGTGTGACGTGCCTGGCATGTCAGTGTAAGGAGACTTTTAAGCCATGTAAATATACAAATATGCAATGTATATATTCTTCTTTGAAGAGGCAATTTGCATACCTAGGATTGTGCTTGCCCATATCCTAAAGTTTTCACTTGACATTAATGGTTTTGGAACATATAAAACTTGCACATACAGGGATGACTGTGACATGTCCCTTAAATCCTTTGCGACCGTGTAACGAGAATACAGCAATTTTTGTGATCACAAAAAACAAAGCCCCATAGGTGAAAACACACCTTTTTGAACTAACATATTTACATGCAATTTTATACTTGAAAGAACATCTACCCCTCTTTTAAAAGGAACATCACTTGTCTAGGTTAACTTCACTAAATATTTGCAAGGGTTGTAGGCTGCCTTTAAAATATGGCGATTTGGGGAATCTGTTGATCACTCCGAATCTCCCTCCCAGCACCACCAGAGAAGCCATGGCCAGCCCTACAAGGTCAGCTTGAGTCCGCCAGAAAATGAGCTGCTGATAGAGGAGTGCCATCTCTGGATGATATCCATATGGCCTTATAAAGCATTTGGGCCATAGTTGTTTCCATAAATCATTCTCTTTAATTTTTATTTTGAAAAACTTTTGCAGGGGTAGCTTTGACCATTTTGGAGGCACACACTACCTTTCTGTATGGTCTGTATAGACAGTACAGCAGGGTCTGCGCTTTATGACACCAGAAATAAATTGGAATAAATTAGCAGAAAATTACAATACATTATTAAAGTCTAAAGGCAATGGTGAGAATTGAAGAAAACTCTGATCTGGCCTGTCCAATCCCTTAAGTGCTGAGCAAAATAACCTAATTTCTTCGGAGCACAGAGGAAAATAGCTAGGTATCCTACATGATAATGTGTGCAACCTGTAAAGCGCTGCGGAATATGTTAGCGCTATATAAAAATAAAGATTATTATTATTATTATTACATGGGTCAACACTGATGGTGGTTTAAAAATTCAGCCAACAAGTAAATAGAGCCTTAGTGATGAAATACAAATTTATTGCTCTAAATTGGGTAAATAAAGTAAATTTTGTATTTAGTCATTATTGCGCTTACTAGTCATTGGCTTCATCTTTGCACCAGGGTGACCAACTTGACTTTTTATTTTTTCTGGACAGAATATCTAAAAACTCAGACAATATTTTTTACTGCCAGTTTGGAAAACCTTAATAAATCACTATGATTTTAAGTGATACATGTCTGCAGCCATAATTCTGATATGAAGACATCAGCTGTAGCGCAAACCTAAAATTATGACAATTACAGTCAACATTATTTGCATAAGTTTCTTTAGCTTTAAAAAAATAATGAACCTGTCATGGCACTGTTGTAGAATATCCTGAGTTTAGGGGCTCCTTGCCTATCCTAAAGCTAGGGATGCTCTAGTTATACCTGCTCACCAGACTACTTCTGATGGTGAAAATGCTGGGGCCACATGCCTTGCTAAGCTCCTGAATCAGCCCTTACTGTTCCCTCACCAACCCAGGGAAGTGGGGAGTTGCAGTGTATAAGAATACACAAACCAGACTAACAATGGACGACGTACAGGGATACATGAAAATACCAAATATGCACTCACAAACAACAGAGTGGAACACTGGGAAGTAAAGGAAGGAAAACCCAAATAGGAGAGGATGAGGATATGCATACAGACAAATCACCAAGCAACATTCTTTAGAATAACACTCCAAACACCTCCTCAAACAACCAACACCTCCAACTCCAGAACCAGGCAGTATGAAACTAACACTGGAAATCCCAGATTGATAGAAGCCAGTATATACAGCAGAGGGGAGTGGCTATCACCGAACAGCTGAGACCATCAAAGCAGGAAAGCTCTCAAAGCTCTCAAATGAACAGATTAACCTCTGCACTGTAACAGAAACCTGCACTGTTTAGTATGATGGTGCTTCTAATCAGTACAGGAGTATGTGAAATCAGACACTGCGATCTTCTGGCCCCTCTTTGTCATGCTAAACCTATGACAGAACCAATAAAAAAAATTATGGAAAGGGAAAAAAGCACCCTATTTTTAAGGACTGTCCTGGAATTTCTGGACTTCTGTGTCACCATCATTGTCCATCAATGTGGGGTACCTAACCATACTTTCCTTGCTTCTGAGTACAGTGGCTGATAAGCGCAGCACTTAAAGCAGGGATGTCAAACTCAAATACACAGAGAGCCAAAATTAAAAATTGGAAAAAGTCATGAGACAACCTTGTTATTTATTAAAAAATGTCTACAATTAAGGAAAGGAAAGATACATATCTTGATACTGTGTTAGCCAGTAGATAGAAAAATATTTATATTTTCTCCAATTGAGGAAGTATTTCGTTATCATCAAGTATAACGATGAACCTTTTCACATGGTTTATATGGAAACAAATATAAATAGATCTTAGAATAAAATCTACACATAAGCAAATAGGGCATATTGGAATAATATAATATACTATGTAAGTGCAGTAAAAAGGCATATGGCCCAAAGAACTAATTTAAATATGTAATAACAAAGGATAAAAAAACTTTGAATTAATAAATAATACAGATAATAAAGCATGATGCCAACAAACGTGCCCCCTAAACACAGTCTTATACAATTCATCCACAGCGCCCTCCACACACACAGTATGATGACCCTACGCATAGAATCATAGAATGTTAAAGTTGGAAGGAAACTCAAGGGTCATCGCGTCCAACCCCCTGCTCAATGCAGGATTCACTCAACCATCTCAGACAGATGTCTGTCTAGCCTCTGTTTGAGGACTTCCATTGAAAGAGAACTCAGCACCTCTCATGGCAGCATGTTCCACTCATTAATCACCCTCGCTGTCAAAAAGTTTTTTCTAATATCTAATCTGTGTCTTCTTCCTTTCAGCTTCATTCCATTGCTTCTTATGTTTCCATGTGCAAATGAGAATAATGATGATCCCTCTACACTGTGACATCCTTTCAGATATTTGTAGACCGTATCTTCTTAGCCTTCTTGTTTGCAAGCTAAACATTCCCAAATCCTTTAACCGTTCCTCGTAGGACCTGGTTTGCAGTCCGCTTACCATCCAGGTAGCTCTTATCTAAACTTGCTCCAGTTTTTCAATGTCTTTTTTAAAATGTGGTGCCCAGAACTGGAGACAATATTCCAGATGAGGCCTGACCAAAGAGGAGTAGAGGGGGATAATTACTTCACGCGATCTACACTCTATGCTTGTCTTAATGCATCCCCCAAAACTGTGTTTGACTTTTTTGCTGCTGCATCACACTGTTGACTCATATGCAGTCTGTAATCTATTAGAATTCCCAAGTCTTTTTCACGTGTGCTGTTACTTAGTTCTATTCCTCCCATTCTATAGACGTAATTTTTGTTTTTCTTGCCCAGATGTAGAATCTTGCATTTCTCCCTGTTAAATACCATTCTATTAGTTGCTGCCCATTGTTCAAGCTTATTTAGATCCTTATGAATCCTCTCTTTGTCTTCTCTAGTATTAGCTATCCCTCCTAGTTTTACATCGTCTGCAAATTTGATTAGTTTACCTTCATTCAAATCATTTATTAAACTGTTGAACAACACTGGAGCCAGGACAGAGCTTGTGGTACCCCACTTGAAACACTTTTCCAATTGGATGTGAAACCATTTATTACCACTCTTTGAGTACGATCACTGAGTCAGTTATGAATCCACCTAACCATGGCCTGCACTTCCCTAGCAAAGTATGGTGATCCCAACACAATATGATGCCCAAACTATGAGCCCCACATAGTCCTCAATATAGCATATGGTCCCACATAGTTCTCCATACAGTATAATGGTCCCACATAATCCTCTATACAGTATAATGGGCCCCACATAGTCCTTCTTTCAATATAATTGGCCTCACATAGTCCTCCATACAGTATAATGGGCACCACATAGTGCCCCATATGGTATAATGGCCCCACATAGCACTGCATTGAGAATAATGTCCCCACATAGTCCTCCATACAGCATAACAGCTCCACATGATGCTCCATACAGCATAATGACCCCATGTAGTCCCCCAAAAATGAATACACACCTCTCCCCAATCTCCTGCTGCTTCGGTCTCAGCAGCAAGCGCTCTGCAGCTCTTCACTGCAGCGCTGAGACATCAGATGCAGAGGGAGAATGATGGCGGGGGGGGAAATCAGCTGATGGCTGCCTCCTCCATCATTACCTTCAACTGTATCAGCATCCAGGATGCTGACACAGTTGAAAGTGTGATGGTGGAACCGGGGTGGTTCCTGGGTCGAGAGCCAATTATAATCACTCTGGGGGAAAAAAGTTTGACATGCGTGACTTAAAGGATTTAACAGGCAGGATCAGAGTTCATTCATGGGAGCTACTTAACCATTCTCCGTCTCGCGCCTGAGTACATCTTCTCCCAGTACAACCTAACGCCTGGACTGAGGTTTAAGGATGCTGGCAGCAGAGTTATCCAGCCACGATTCTGCCTAATGTAGGACTTAATAGGCTACCTGTTGATCCAACTCACTTTACATAGCTGTGCACAAGCAGCAAAAAGCATGGTTGTCCCCTTCCATTCATCTACTTCACCAGGAAAAATGCGCTTTAATTTTTTTCACACTCGTCCGGTTAATTCAGTACTAAAAGAAGGGACATCACCTACTGGACAATAGAATAGCGAGAAAATATAATAATAAGAAAACCCTTCACTTATAGAAAGAGGGCAACATTACAATGAATTATTTGATACAATCTCCGGTGTTCTATCTGATAGAACTTAGTAAAACTTCCATGTCTGTTCAAGTTTTTTTTTGTTTTTTTTTTAATTTTCCCGTAGAATAATTTAAAGAGTCGGAGGAAGAAAAAGGGTAATGTCAATGCTCATCAAAAGCCTTATAATATGTAAGCCTGGGGGTATCAGTTCATTTCATTACATTGTTAACGTATTGTTGCCATGGTGACGGCTATAATGGCGTAATTCCCTCTGCACCGATGCTGTACACTTCCAAGAGCTCATTACTTTGAGATGTCAATCATAAATAATAACTTGGAGAAGTATTACTCCTATTTATATAATACTACCCCCCTGACCGAATGGCTAAATGTAGCGGGGGGCGCCGCATTGACCGCGCACGGTGATTTCATCTAGACAAGCGCTATTTAATCAAGGTGATATTTGGGGACGATTGTTGCTGTGTGTATGTAAACATTAGGTTAATTCAGATGTAAAGCCGCAGGGATTGCCGACATCGGAATTTAGCATGCAGACTCGTTTACAGTGCAAAAATGTCATAATAACAAGGATGGAAACCAAGGCTGAATCACAAAAAGGTTAAACGGAGCCGGATAATTCCATATCATTGTCATGGGAAGATCTGATCCTCTGACACTAAGATTTTTCCAGCAGATATAATTGGCGATTATGTAGACTTTTCTCATGCGATATTACGGAACATTTCATTTAAAAAATATAATAATAATAAAATTTGATTAACAATGATGGGGTAAGCTGTAATGTCATTCACTGGTAACAGTGTTTAATATCATGGAAAATCAAGTACCTAATGGATGAGGTATAATGGCAGGGAATGTATTAAATGTCAAAACAGGGCGTGTTATTATAATCATGATTTATTTCAGACATTATGTTTTTTCCAATTATCCATGTTAACAAAATTCCTGATGCATTGCGTTTTTCAAAGTCGCCGCTAAAATAAACACAGTGGGTTGACACTTCGGGTCAGATCCGTTATTGCATCTTTTAGTCAAGTTTTTGGTGTTCAAAGACTTTTTTTTATTAATTGGATCCCTGGATTAAGCATTCAATTGCGAAACGCGCGTCGGGTGTGGTAAGTTCCTGGATACATATACTGCAGGTAATGTTGCTTTAATATACAGTGGGGCAAAAAAGTATTTAGTCAGTCAGCAATAGTGTAAGTTCCACCACTTAAAAAGATGAGAGGCGTCTGTAATTTACATCATAGGTAGACCTCAACTATGGGAGACAAACTGAGAAAAAAAAATCCAGAAAATCACATTGTCTGTTTTTTTAACATTTTATTTGCATATTATGCTGGAAAATAAGTATTTGGTCAGAAACAAACAATCAAGATTTCTGGCTCTCACAGACCTGTAACTTCTTCTTTAAGAGTCTCCTCTTTCCTCCACTCATTACCTGTAGTAATGGCACCTGTTTAAACTTGTTATCAGTATAAAAAGACACCTGTGCACACCCTCAAACAGTCTGACTCCAAACTCCACTATGGTGAAGACCAAAGAGCTGTCAAAGGACACCAGAAACAAAATTGTAGCCCTGCACCAGGCTGGGAAGACTGAATCTGCAATAGCCAACCAGCTTGGAGTGAAGAAATCAACAGTGGGAGCAATAATTAGAAAATGGAAGACATACAAGACCACTGATAATCTCCCTCGATCTGGGGCTCCACGCAAAATCCCACCCCGTGGGGTCAGAATGATCACAAGGACGGTGAGCAAAAATCCCAGAACCACGCGGGGGGACCTAGTGAATGAACTGCAGAGAGCTGGGACCAATGTAACAAGGCCTACCATAAGTAACACACTACGCCACCATGGACTCAGATCCTGCAGTGCCAGACGTGTCCCACTGCTTAAGCCAGTACATGTCCGGGCCCGTCTGAAGTATGCTAGAGAGCATTTGGATGATCCAGAGGAGTTTTGGGAGAATGTCCTATGGTCTGATGAAACCGAACTGGAACTGTTTGGTAGAAACTCAACTTGTCATGTTTGGAGGAAAAAAAATACTGAGTTGCATCCATCAAACACCATACCTACTGTAAAGCATGGTGGTGGAAACATCATGCTTTGGGGCTGTTTCTCTGCAAAGGGGCCAGGACGACTGATCTGGGTACATGAAAGAATGAATGGGGCCATGTATCGTGAGATTTTGAGTGCAAACCTCCTTCCATCAGCAAGGGCATTGAAGATGAAATGTGGCTGGGTCTTTCAACATGACAATGATCCAAAGCACACCGCCAGGGCAACGAAGGAGTGGCTTCGTAAGAAGCATTTCAAGGTCCTGGAGTGGCCTAGCCAGTCTCCAGATCTCAACCCTATAGAAAACCTTTGGAGGGAGTTGAAAGTCCGTGTTGCCAAGCGAAAAGCCAAAAACATCACTGCTCTAGAGGAGATCTGCATGGAGGAATGGGCCAACATACCAACAACAGTGTGTGGCAACCTTGTGAAGACTTACAGAAAACGTTTGACCTCTGTCATTGCCAACAAAGGATATATTACAAAGTATTGAGATGAAATTTTGTTTCTGACCAAATACTTATTTTCCACCATAATATGCAAATAAAATGATAAAAAACAGACAATGTGATTTTCTGGATTTTTTTTTCTCAGTTTGTCTCCCATAGTTGAGGTCTACCTATGATGTAAATTACAGACGCCTCTCATCTTTTTAAGTGGTGGAACTTGCACTATTGCTGACTGACTAAATACTTTTTTGCCCCACTGTATATGTTATCACTTGTGGATTTATGAATTATTACTGTTAAGTCCAATTCAATATTTAAGGAATGACATAACCTGCTATTATAAATATAGACATCTATGTATGTTTGTTATACTGTCATCATATTATTCAGGTTATATTTATTTATACAGTAGCAAAAAATTTTGCTTTTTTTAAAAAAAAAATGTGATTACTTCTGTCTGGTCCTTGTGATTCCATTTTCTTGGTGATGAATTGAAAGTGCATGAAGTTGTCATCATGCCAGACCTTCATTTTAACCAGAATGCTTTAGAATATAGGTATGGTCACTTAATTAAAGAAAACTGACTGCCAAAAGTTTTGTATACACTATTTATTGATCATAACATAGAGAGTAATCCATTGTTATGGATACGGAGCACAACTCATAGCCTTAACTCATCCCAAAGATGCTCTACAGGGTTTAAATCAAGTGATTGGCTTGGTCATGGCAAGAAGCAAAGATTTTTCTTTGTTAACCATTTTTTTACTAAATTGGATGTATGCTTAGGATCATTGTCATGCTGGAATTTTCAGCCCCTGCCTACTTTGGTTTTACAATGTGGCAGCATTACATTCTCCAGTATATCCTTGCACATCGTAGCATTCATATTTCCAGCAATTCTATGCAGAGGGCCAATGGCAGATGCAGAAAATCAGCCCCAAACCATGACATTGCCACCACCATGTTTCACTGTAGGTGTACCTTACTTGCAACATTACGTTTTCCAATTGGGCATTATATATAGTGCTTGCCAACACTACCAAACAGACTGAACTTGTATTTATCTGACAACAACACCTTTGACCAATCTGGGTCTTTCCATTGGCTGTGTTGTTTGGCAAACTCAAGTTGAAACTTCCGGATATTTGCAGAGATGAAAAGCTTCTTGACTGGAACTCATGCATTCAACCCTACTGCTCTTAGCCGTCGCCCCACAGTTTGGCGACTCACTTTGACCCCATATTCTTTGTTCATTTTGTGCAAAATCTGCACAGCACTTTTATGGACATTAGGTACTGACTTTTTCTTAATAATGTGGTCAACTTTGGAGGAAGTTTTCCATGGTCATCCGCTTCTAGGTTTGTCAGTTGTTCCATAGCCTTCTTTTTCTTTCTTTATTATACGTGACACTTGACTCTGAGAACAGGTGAATTCCATAGTTCCCTCTTTTTGGCTTTTGCCTGTCTTCACTCTCAGAATAATAAGTTTTCTGACATCTGGTGATAAATTTGTCTTTGCCAAGTTTTAACTGAAAACACACAAACAAAATAAAAAATTAATGGAAAATTTGACTACCCATGACAAAATATACAAAACATTTGGCCCAGCAAATGGTGAAAACTAACACATAAAGGGATAAAACAATGTCAAACACAATTTATATCCTTATAGCTGACAACCATTTGCTTCCGGTTTACTAAAATCACCAGGAAAATGGTATCACAACAACCAGACAGAAGTAACCAGACAGAAGTAATAACTTTAAAAAAATGCTTAACTTTTGGCTTTTACCCATCTGTGCCAATTTGAAGAATTTTAGGTCGTATTCCTTTGCACTACTCCACTAACTACACCGTGCTCTCTTGGGGCAACTTCCCATCTGTTGCAAACGATCCTCGCAGAAAAATGTATCCAAAACACCAGAATAATCCCGTAATAATTGTTTTATTATAGCGAAAACATAGGCAAATGTTTAAGGCACAACATTTTTCAAGCCAAATATTGAAAACACAACAGCATACAAACAAGCAGTATATAGTGGAACCACCAGACCACTGGTTCTTACTGCTATTTTTCTTTACATTTTTGCCAGATAAAAGCAAAAAAAAGGAATATAAAAATTACATAAAAATTAAGCCCCATTGTACCATGAAAAAAAATAAAAATGAATAGACTATCCAAACAGGGTTTTTTTTTTTAGGACCATTAAAGGCGCATGTATGATAGACCCCAAAAATATACAGTATGTTATGAGAGTGGAAAAATGGCATTGGTTAATATTTATATTCTCTCCTCAGGAGGATCTGTCACATCAACTTGCCAAAAAATAGAGTTAAATACCTAGTAAAAAAAAAAAACCTGAGCTCCACTGGCTCTGATGCTCTTTCTGTTTTGTGCTATGTCGCTCCGTTTTAGAGATATGTAAATATTTCTCTTTTAGAGCACATTATGTGAAAAATCTACTTGTAGCCCAACAAGAGTCTTTTCCGGGGGGGTGTGCGTTCACCTCTCCTACTTATATGCTGCCTGCCTATTATAGCTCAGCAGCTGATCTAGCAGCCAATCAGTCTCAGACACTGCTGAGCTGTGATTGGCAGCATCTTTGAGGGAGGGGTAAAAGCACACGCCTCCCAAGAAGATTGTGAGGAAACGCCCAGTTGAACTACAAGCAGAGATTTCATACAGCTCTTTCCAGAATGAAACACATGTGAATATCTCTGTAATAGAATGACGCAGTGCAAAACAGAAAAGAGCAACAGAATCAGGAGGGCTCAGGGATTTTTACAAGATATTTAACGCCTTTTTTTTAGCAAGAGACGGATCCTCTTTAAATAGTAATACTGGGGCATTTACTCTGTGGAGTACTTCATTTTTTTTATTTTGTGATATGATGTTCCTCTGTTTTTCTTCCTGGAAATGTATCTATAAAGCCTAGGAGAAAATAGACCTTTACTCGTAAAGACGTTTAGATGTACAAAATTCACTGTGGCCAATCTCTACCACACAAAAGGCTTATAGACGTCCTGACTATGGCGCTCAGCGTATTAATAGCAATAGGCAATGTTACAATATATGGTACCGTGACTCCTTTGTGCACCATTAGGCCGCCGTCACACATGCGAGTTTTACGGACGTAAGAGCGCAGAATCTACGTCCGTAAAACTCGCAAAAAATACGGCACAATTATTCTCTATGCCCCTGCTCCTATTTGCCGTATTTTACTGATCAGTATTATACGGCTTTCTACGGCCGTACAAAATCGCAGCATGCTGCGTTTGTCACCGTACTGCGCAAGAAATACGCCAATGAAAGTCTATGGAAGCGTGAAAAATACGGATTACACACGGACAAGCAGTGTGACTTGCGAGAAATACGCAGCGCTGTTAGAGAGAAAAGCCGGTAATTCAGTGCGGTGTACAGTAAAATCACACTGACAGCTTACAGTAGAATAGGTAGAATAAATGTGTACACATAGAATAGGTATATATATATATATATGTCAGTGAGACACATATATGTATATATATTAATATTTATTCCAGCGCTAGACAGCTTGAAAGCCGGTAATTCAATTACCGGCTTTTTCCTTCTCCTTCCTAAAACCCGACATGATTTGAGACATGGTTTACATACAGTAAACCATGTCTTCTCTCCATTTTTTTTGCAGATTCCACACTACTAATGTCAGTAGTGTGTATCTGCAAAATTTGGCCGTTCTAGCTCTTAAAATAAAGGGTTAAATGGCGGAAAAAATTGGCGTGGGCTCCCGCGCAATTTTCTCCGCCAGAGTAGTAAAGCCAGTGACTGAGGGCAGATATTAATAGCCTGGAGAGGGTCCACGGTTATTGGCCCCCCCCTGGCTAAAAATATCTGCCCCCAGCCACCCCAGAAAAGGCACATCTGGAAGATGCGCCTATTCTGGCACTTGGCCACTCTCTTCCCATTCCCGTGTAGCGGTGGGATATGGGGTAATGAAGGGTTAATGCCACCTTGCTATTGTAAGGTGACATTAAGCCTAATTAATAATGGAGAGGCGTCAATTATGACACCTATCCATTATTAATCCAATACTAGTAAAGGGTTAAATAAAACACAAACACATTTTTTAAAATTATTTTAATGAAATAAAAACAATGGTTGTTGCAGTATTTTATTCAACGCCCAATCCAGTCACTGAAGACCCTCGTTCTGTGAGTAAAAAAACATAATAAACCAACAATATACTTACCCTCCGCAGATCTGTAACGTCCAACGATGTAAATCCTTCTGAAGGGGTTAAAACATTTTGCAGCAAGGAGCTGTGCTAATGCAGGCTGCTCCTCGCTGCAAAACCCCAGGGAATGAGGCTAAAAATAGATCAATGATCTATATTTAGCTTCATTGGCGGTGAGGCGCCCTCTGCTGGCTGTTCATAGATCGTGGGAAATTACCTAGAAAGCTCCCAGGCTGTTCATAGATCGTGGGAAATTACCTAGAAAGCTCCCAGGCTTTCTAGGTAATTTCCCACGATCTATGAACAGCCAGCAGAGGGCGCCTCACCGCCAATGAAGCTAAATATAGATCATTGATCTATTTTTAGCCTCATTCCCTGGGGTTTTGCAGCGAGGAGCAGCCTGCATTAGCACAGCTCCTTGCTGCAAAATGTTTTAACCCCTTCAGAAGGATTTACATCGTTGGACGTTACAGATCTGCGGAGGGTAAGTATATTGTTGGTTTATTATGTTTTTTTACTCACAGAACGAGGGTCTTCAGTGACTGGATTGGGCGTTGAATAAAATACTGCAACAACCATTGTTTTTATTTCATTAAAATAATTTTAAAAAATGTGTTTGTGTTTTATTTAACCCTTTACTAGTATTGGATTAATAATGGATAGGTGTCATAATTGACGCCTCTCCATTATTAATTAGGCTTAATGTCACCTTACAATAGCAAGGTGGCATTAACCCTTCATTACCCCATATCCCACCGCTACACGGGAATGGGAAGAGAGTGGCCAAGTGCCAGAATAGGCGCATCTTCCAGATGTGCCTTTTCTGGGGTGGCTGGGGGCAGATATTTTTAGCCAGGGGGGGGCCAATAACCGTGGACCCTCTCCAGGCTATTAATATCTGCCCTCAGTCACTGGCTTTACTACTCTGGCGGAGAAAATTGCGCGGGAGCCCACGCCAATTTTTTCCGCCATTTAACCCTTTATTTTAAGAGCTAGAACGGCCAAATTTTGCAGATACACACTACTGACATTAGTAGTGTGGAATCTGCAAAAAAAATGGAGAGAAGACATGGTTTACTGTATGTAAACCATGTCTCAAATCATGTCGGGTTTTAGGAAGGAGAAGGAAAAAGCCGGTAATTGAATTACCGGCTTTCAAGCTGTCTAGCGCTGGAATAAATATTAATATATATACATATATGTGTCTTACTGACATATATATATATATATATACCTATTCTATGTGTACACATTTATTCTACCTATTCTACTGTAAGCTGTCAGTGTGATTTTACTGTACACCGCACTGAATTACCGGCTTTTCTCTCTAATATATGTGTCTACTGACACATATATATATATCTATATATATATATATATATATAGATATATATATATAGACAGTATATATATATTTTCTTTTCTTTTTGGGACACATGGATCACTTCTATAGCGGTATGTTGGTTTTGCTAGCCTGCGAGAAAACCACGCAGTACGGATGCCATACGGATTACATACGGAGGATGCCATGCGCAAAAAACGCTGACACACCCTGCCTACAGAGGAGCTACGGACCACTTTTTTCGGGACTTTTCAGCGTATTACGGCCGTAATATACGGACCGTATTGTTTTACGCTGTGTGTGACGCCGGCCTTATAGTGAGAAATTTATTTATACCCGCAGTCGTCTGTACTCTATTTTCTAACTACTTGGCTTTATCCCTCTTTCCTACCTATGTGAACGGTTTCTTTTAATAGGCACCGCAGGTTATGTTACAAATACTGCCATTTGTCTTTGGATCCTTCGATGAGAACTGCAGGAAAGGCGTTCATTGCTGACATCTGCTGTAAGAAAGTTCTGACCTTTCATTATTTCATGGTTGATTCAGTGCATGAATCACACGCTGTGGAGCCATTAGTCTGTGATGTCATCTTAACTTCCCATCCGAGACCGAGACATTAAATGTACTGATGTAAGAGCGTCAGTAACCTCGCGGTCTGAGGCAAGAACGGCGGTAGCCCGTGTCTGAGGTCTGTACGAGATAATGTATCTGTCACTGGTCATAGTAATACAAGTCATCATCGAGATGAACTCCAGGAAGAATATAGAAAACAACTTGAGATGTTATCACTAACTTATTTAAATAGTGGGAAGAAGTGGCTGGCAATATTTTGCCCCGTGGAATGCAAACCCAAAGCACAGGGTTATGAGTGGCATGGCTCATTTTTAGGCTTAGGTCTTATGTAGCACTCAGTTCATGACCCCAGAGTGGCTGCTAACAACTCAATTCATACAACTCTGAGCCTCTTTCTGCTGCATGAATCACAAATGGATCACTTAAGCCCCTTTCACACATCAGTTTTTTGCTATCAGTCGCAATCCGTCAAATTTGCTTTTTCTCATAGACTTGTATTAGCGATGGATTTCGATGGATAGCCTCACGTTTCATTCTTCGTATCCGTCGAAAAATTGTTTGTCCGGCGGCCAGAGACAACAGACAAAGTAACATTTTTTGTGTATGTCAAAAAAACGGACAGCGACGGATTCGTCACTGTCCATCGTTTGCTCGAATGGAAGCCTATGGGTGCCGGATCCGTCAAATGACGGAATCCGGCGACGGATTACGTTTTCTTTAACTGAGCATGCTCCGATTTTTTAGGATCCAATTAGCCAGATCCGCTATTTGGATCAGGCAAAAAAATGGATCAGTTTTTCACAATCTGTGACAGATCCGTCGATCTGTTGAGCCAACAGATTGTGACTGATGGCAAAAAACTGATGTGTGAAAGTGGCCTTATTGTTACTGTCTGCGCAATTTCTGTAAAACCATGTAGCCATTAACAACAAAAAAGCAATATTCACTTAATTTCTAATTTGAAGCAATCCCCATCCCCCTATCATAATCTGTAAGTCCCTTTTAGTAATAATTCCCTTAGTAAAAAAGAAGTAAAGAAATGGGAAACTACTTGATCAAACAATGTTCAAGCTTTATATTATTATATGTTTAAATCTATTGTAAAGAAGAAGACTGGGCTGTGGGTGCTGACAGGACACCAGGTCCGGAACTGCTGGGGCCGAATCTACTGTTGCAGGGGGGAAGGAAATTGGAGAAGGGGCGTGTTGAGCCAAAGAGGTATAAAAGGGTTTAGGCAGGAGAAGAACGGGGCTTCCCTCCAGAGAGAGGAGTCAGAGAGGAGTGGCGCTGGGCTGTGGGGAAAGATAGGCCTCATAGCAGCGATCACGGCAGGGTACAGTGAGGGCTCCAAGGTGTCGGCGGGCGTGAGAAGGAACACACGCCAAGTGGAGGATTGCGGAGAATACCACTTTGCTGAGCTGCAGAATAATGGACTAGGGGCTCAGTGGGATAGACTGGTGACCGCCCGCTGCCGCCAGAAGTGAGGACAATTTGCTAGGCGGAGAAGCCGGAAGAACGCAACACTGGCCTCAGCTGGCAGCCGACCAGCCATCTGACTCAGGAGAAGAAACAGACAATGGAGTCACGCTAAGTGGAATTAATATATAGACTGCCATTCTGAATGACTCTTTCCCTTGTTTACCCCTCATCCTTTATTAATTTATTTCCTGTTGCTCGCTGTGAGAAGGTTACTCGTACTGTACTGATAAAATAAGTAATTGTTAACCCCTGCTCTGTGTTTCTGTGTCACTGCATCCGAATACCTGTGCTACACTATCATTAAATATGTGCAGATAGGGGCTCATGTAGACAAGCATATAAAGTGTTAGTGTTGGGCAAAACCATCTTTTCAGTTAGCCATTAAAAGGTATCAACCACTGAGGACTCTCAATTCTAAATATTTTTCTATCTACTGGCTAACACGGTACCAAGATATATTTCTTTCCTGGGGCAAAACCATGGCACTAGCCACAGGGTACTATCGACCATAAAATTAACCACTTAAACATTGTCAGCAATTCAGTAGGGGATATACTGAAGTTCAAGCTGGTCCCCCACTTTCCTCACCTCCTTGTCATGTATCAGTTTCGTGATTCGATCCGGTGACCTGTTGCTTCGTGGTTGATTTTTTTCCTTCTTGGTTATCTCCTCTACAGATGTTTTCCATTTTCCCATTTTGATTTGCCTTATCACGTTCTGGGTGGATCAATATATACTATCCCTTCTCTACATTTCCTTGCTGGTTATATTTCCTGGTCAATGCATCTGCATGAAAGTGGTTTTACAGGTCATACACATCATGGAAACTCAGACCTAGGCATTAAGGTGGGAGCCCCAACAAAAGAACTCAAGAATTGTCACAGAATAACAGTTCAACAAGTTTATTTCGTTCCTTCCAGAGGAAGGTGGAAACTTGCACTTTACAAAATCTGAACAAAGTTAAGCAGAAGAGGTACCCATATTTGGTACCTCATATCTTGCAGTCTCACTCAACTCACAAGGGCCTCTGAGACAGCACTTTTGCACTGGCACTTTTGCCTCAATGAGTTTCTTTGTCACTGGTTCTCCAACTCTCAGCAGCTACACAATTTCTGTAGGACTCACTTTGCTTCTCCTCACTTTCGCAGGATATCAATCACTGATCATTCATAGGCGGCCTGTCTTTCTCATCATGGACAGTCATATCTATCCTCCATTGACATAACCCTAACTGATGTACCTGTCCCACACTTACCAGTTGTTGTCTATGACCCCATAGAATGTAATACAACCCCCACAGAATGTAATACAGTCGCCCAAAGAATATAATACAGCACAGCACCCCATAGAATGTAATACAGCCCCCATAGAATATAATACAGCCCCCAGAGAATGTAATACAGCCCCCCATAGAATATAATACAGCCCCCATAGAATATAATACAGCACCCCACAGAAATGTAATACAGCCCTCCATAGAATATAATACAGCACAGCACCCCATAGAATGTAATACAGCCCCCCATAGAATTTAATACAGCCCACCATAGAATGTATTACAGCCCCCATAGAATATAATACAGCCCCCAAATAATATAATACAGCCCCCCATAGTATATAATACAGCCCCCCATAGAATATAATACATAACCCCATAGAATGTAATACAGCCCCTCCAAAGAATATATTACAGCCCCCCATAGAATATAATACAGCCCCACAAAAAATATAATACAGCCCCCATAGAATATAATACAGCACCCCATAGAATGTAATACAGCCCCTCATAGAATGTAATACAGCACCCCATAGAATGTAGTACAGCACCCCCATAGAATATAATACAACACCCCATAGAAAGTAATGCAGCACCCCATAGAATGTAATACAGCCCCCATAGAATATAATACAGCTCCCCATAGAATATAATGCAGCACCCCATAGAATGTAATACAGCCCCCCATAGAATATAATACCGCTCCCATAGAATGTAATACAGCACCCCATAGAATGTAATACAGCCCCCCCATAGAATGTAATAAAGCACCCCATAGAATGTAATATAGCCCCCCATAAAATGTAATGCAGCCCCATAGAATATAATACAGCACAGCACCCCATAGAATGTAATACAGCCCCCCATAGAATGTAATACAGCCCCCACATTGAATATAATGCAGCACCCCATAGAATGTAATACAGCTCACCATGGAATGTAATATAGCCCCCATAGAATGTAATACAGCACCCCATAGAATATAATAAAGCACTCCATATAATATAATATAGACCCCCATAGAATATAATACAGAACCTCATAAAATGTAATACAGCCCCCATAGAATGTAATACATCCCCCATAGAATGTAATACAGTCCCCCATAGAATATAATGCAGCACCCCATATAATGTAATACAACCCCCATAGAATGTAATACAGCCCCCCATAGAATGTAATACAGACCCCATAGAATATAATACAGCACCCCATAGAATGTAATACAGCCCCCTATAGAATATAATACAGCCCCCCATAAAATATAATACAGTACCCCATAGAATGTAATACAGGACCCCATAGAATGTAATACAGCCCCCCATAGATTATAATACAGCACCCCATAGAATGTAATACAGCCCCCATATAATGTAATACAGCCCCCATAGAATATAATACAGCACAGCACCCCATAAAATGTAATACAGCCCCCCATAGAATATAATACAGCCCCCTATAGAATAGAATACGGCACCCCATAGAATGTAATAAAGCCCCCCCATAGAATGTAATACAGCACCCTATAGAATGAAATACAGCACCTCATAGAATGTAATACAGCCCCCCATAAAATATAATACAGCACCCCATAGAATACAATACAGCCCCCATAGAATGTAATACAGCACCCCATAAAATATAATACAGCACCCCATAGAATATTATACAGACCCCCATAAAATATAATACAGCACCCCATACGATGTAATACAGCCCCCATAGAATGTAATACAGCCCCCCAAAGAATGTAATACAGCCCCCCATAGAATAGAATACAGCACCCCATAGAAAGTAATACAGCCCTCATAGAATGTAATACAGCTCCCCCATAGAATGTAATACAGCCCCCATAGAATGTAATACAGCCCCCCATAGAATGTAATACAGCCCCCCATATAATGTAATAGAGCCCCACATAGAATGTAATACAGCCCCCCCATAGAATATAATGTAGCCCCCCCCCCCCCCCCGAGAATGGTCCCACAATCCAGTTATCACTCATTGATAGATTTAAACAAAAACACACACACAATTCTCTCCTCGTGTCCCTCTCTGCTCCCGGTGCTCCAGGCTCGGCTCCAGGCTCAGCGGATGCAGTCTGCCCGGCACACAGCAGGTACGCAATGATATGATGTCATCCGCAGTGTCAGAGACAGAGGGGAATGATGGGAGAGCGAGCGTCAGCTCAGCTGATGCTCTCTCCTCCTTCATTGCATTGAACTGTACCGGCTTCTGGTGGGGGGTGAGTCAGCGCTGGCGGGGGAGAGTCGGCCCTGGCGCCGCTGACAGTGGCAGAGTGTGCAGGAACGGGATCGAGCGGCCCAACACAGGCACCGACCCTTCTGGCATTTGCCAGAAGTGCCCGATGCACAGTCCGGCCCTGACTGTGACTGTTGGGTAACAGAGGCTTATACCCATGGACCCACAGGGAACTTTCTGATACTTCCTTGCCCATCTGACACACATGCCAAACTCAGCAGTACCAATCAGGTCATTACTTTCTGATAACACATAGGTAATGCTCTGCTACTACCACCCTGCTACTTCATGTGTACACAGAGACATATATGCTCTAACATGGGAACATTGTCTAGAGCCAAACGGCTGGACTCCATCCCTGCACAATTCTTAATTACTGCCCAATCGGCAAATATTTCCCAAACCACAGTGCAACAAGTCAAATACAATACATTTCTCAAAGATGGTGGTACACCCAACATATGAGCATTGCAGAAAACATTTACAGTCTGTCATGTATGCGGGCCAGCCTTCAGGGCCCAAATTGGCCTCACCAGTCACCTCTGGAACAATAATAATGACATTAATCTATTGTAAGAGGGCTTGGCGATAATCTGTCTCATCCCTCTTACCTGCAGAGTTAAAATCTTCCAGCGTTATTTACTGGCCCAGGGGTGGCTTATAAATTGATTTGGTGATTTATTTATTTTTTTTTTTTTTAGGAAATTGTTCTTTACACCTGGTACTGTACTAAATAACTGGAATAACTGAATCTTCCATTGCATCTAAGGTGTTAATTAACTATTTGATACCTATAACCTTGCTGACTATTTCCAAATACGTACATCAAAACTGTGAATACATTTCTGCCATATAATGCAGCACAACCTGAAATCCAGGGCTGCGTTATTCACAATGGATTCACTATTTCTGTAGGTTGTGTCTGTATATAAACTGTAAAGCAGTGATCAAAAATGGATTTATCCTTTAAGTTGGTAAGGTTGTAGCCAAATTTGGAAGAAGCTGGGATTTCGCAAATGTTTCGATAGCGATAATGTGCTAATTTTTTAAGTTATAACGCTTTTTCAGGTATATTTTTGTATTGTTTTTTTTTTTATTTAAAGGATTTGTCGTATCTTTTTTAGGTATATAAAATGCAGCTGCTCCAATCTCTGTGTTCTGTCTTTCTTCACGTAGGATGCTGTGTGGATTCCAACATACGGCTAAACCTTCATCCACATCCCAGTAAACAGGCTGTGTTGATGCTTAAGTCTTATTTATTAGGGTGATGATAACCAAAACTATAACGTTGAACAACAATGGTGGACAGTATTCATAGTAGATGATCGAATAGTGTATGATGTTGATGTACAAAGAGGATGTTCAGTGAATAATCATAGTGGATGACTGATCATAGTGGATGACTGGTGAAAAACTGTAAAGAATAACAGCATTTCAGTATATGCACATACAGGGTGCAATCACATAAATAACTGGGACATTACAGCAAGAATTATACAGAGTGCATTTACACAGTAATTCTAACAGCACTGCCCTATTCTATACAAGAATGCATCTATCTACATGCAGAGTACACCTGAACCTAACTGCAAGCTGCAAAGCACATCTGCCTAACTATATCTGACTATAGGAGCTGCATAAGGCTTAAATACTAACACAAAGCATAAGATGCATTAAACCTTTATAAACGTACCGAGATCCGCTAGGACAGGGGTAAGGAAGTAAGCGAGACAGGAGCACGTGTGCCTCTGTTCAGATCTGAGGAAAAATGGCTACTGAAGCTTGTCTTCACAAGAAGAATGTGGGCGGAACTAACCCATAAGACATTGCTCTAGGAGGGAAAGGTTGGTAAACAACATGAAAAGTAGGTAACTGATGACCTCCAGTGGCCACAACTTGAATAACAAGATAATTAACTTTCTGCACATTAAGATGGGCAGAATACTCTGTCATTTCTTCATTTCTTCTTTCCAGATACAAAACCCCGCCCCTAGCGAGACAAGACTGCCTACTTTTGGGTGGAGTTTGTTTAAGCCGCACCCATTTTGCGCTACCCTTCCAGGGACTGTCCTGGCGAATTCAGGACTGGTGGCAATTCTCCCAATATAGTGAAGTACCTACAGTAGACCGTGCCATTGTTCCTTGGGACCATATTTTGTATCATCCCTGAGCCGAGTAACGTGAATTCGAACAATAACCTAGTTTACCTTTCTCTTCTGGACACTCTTAAGAAGTACAGAATAAAAGCCTCCCGCTCAATGCATTACTTCAGATCTCCGCATGGATTACATTTTAATTTCATGTTTTAAAGTACAGACATTATTAGAAAAAGAAATCATTTTATGATTACTCATCTGAAATCTCAGAATAAAATGTTCTTTGTGCAGCAATTATTTAGAATCTTCCTAGACCTGGTTTTCTGAATAGAAGTAATTACTTTTATATCTTTATTTTCTCCAATATTGCGGCTCTTCTTAGCACTGTCAGACATTACCGACTCTCAGCGATAATTACTCTAATTTCATATATACCGCAGTCTTTTACCTGCTTTTATTTATTCACCCCGGGGCCTTGGGCAGACAACTTTCTTTTAGTCCCATTGATCACAGAAACCATTTCGTTTCCTTAAGTACAAGGGAATCTGTTATATTTTCCATATGGCTCTTATCAATATTTGGGTAATTTACCTTAAAGGTAAAAACTTCTATCACTGGAATTATTAATGTTTACACACAACAAAATGGGGGTGCATGGGATTTTTCAAGAAAAATCATTAATTTGACACAATTTTAAAATAAACTAGTACAAATATAAGTCCTTGAGTTATGCACCAGTTGTAACTAAGATACAGATTACCAAATCACATTCACAAAGTCATTTATCTCATGCACATGGACATGTTATGGTGTATGGACATTTATGGCATCATACAATCACATACGTATGTTAGGACTCCATACAAACACAAGGCCATAAGGCCACATTATGGCACCAGACAAACACGAGGCCATATTATGGCACCATAGAAGCACAAGGTCATATTATGGCACGATACAAACACAAGGCTATATTATGACACCATACAAACACAAGGCCACAGTATGGCACCATACAAACTCAAGGCCACACTATGGCACCATACAAACACATGGACATGTTAGAGCACCATACACGCATATGGACATGTTATGGCACCAAACACAATGCCTTATTATAGTTCCACGCAAGCACATGGACATGTTATGGCACCATACCACCACAAGGCCAAGTCATGGCTCCACACTGGTACATGAACGTGTTATGGCACCATACAAACATAAGACCATATTATTGCTTCACACAAACACAAAGTAAATATTCTGCCACCATATAAGTTATACAGAGATGTAAGATATCATTCATAAAAGACTTTGGGGCCATATTGTACCTGGAAGATTTTACTGTCAGATTCGTATGGAATAAAAATATAATTTGTTTAATTGGATACCATGTTAAGACATGGACATTTGGCTCTGGCGTAGCCCACACATCAACCTACTGTCCCAGATCTCAAATAGTGGCTGGAAAGTCAACAACCACAGAGGATAAGAAAGACATCGGTGAACATGGATGTGATGTCCTCAAGGCTAGATTGGCGCACCACTAAAGAGTGCGTGGTTCAGCTAAGTTTTGGGTTCCTTTTGAAATCTTTTCTTCTCCAATTTCTTTGGGTTTAGTGACAATTTGAAAGCAGCTAGAGATCACAAGGAAGTACTTTAGAAAAAATAGACTAGGAAGTTAATCTTGGCCATACCATGGGCTTTTTTCATGAAAACCCTTTTTATATTCTACATGTTTTGCAGTGGGTTTGGTGCATAAAGGGATAGAAAGAAAGATTGAAGTTTATACTCTCTCTATCATTGCCGAAGGATTTATCGGTGAATGATGGGATCTCAATGGAGGCTTCTTCTGTTTCATATGTATCCTTTGATTGGACCATCTGATTGATGTGGCCTACAAGTAGAGAAGTGTTTATGGCTATGAAGGACATTGAATTCAGTTTCTGTCTGCTCCAGGTGCATACTGATTGCTATGATTTGCTTGTTTGCAAGAAAGACAGGTTGTATTATTATGGCACCTGCCTACTCATGGATTTCTTGATCTCTTGCCACTACTTTGAAGCCTGTATCACCTTTCTAGAGTGGGTAATTTGAGACTTGAAACAGGTTCTAGGTCTGTCACTCATTTCTTAGATGACTTCATTTTTTGTGGACACAAATGACAGCAATGAATTTTATTTTATGTTGGATACTTTTTTGTCCATCAAGTGTTCCTATCTCTCGTGAGAAAACTGAATGCCTTATCACAACCCTGTCCTTCTTGGGGATAGAGGTTAATTTGGTGGACACGGTTTGCAGGCTTCTCCAATAGAAGTTTGAAAAACTTCAGAGGTTTTTTTGCCAGTTAAGAAAGTTACACTCAAACAGCTTCAGTCACTGTTGGGTTTGTTGTTTTTTTTTGCTTGTCATGAAATGACAATTATTTGGCATTTGTCCAGACTGACCACAAAGGGTATTAAGAGACTGGAACATCAGATTCCAAGTGACACAAGGGTGATCTTAGGGTGTGGAGAGATTTACTCTATTCCTACACTGGTCATATTTGTGGCAGCTTCCGGAGATCATGTTGTGAGTCTGTGATACATATAATCCCTTAAAAATTTTACATTTTATTAATTACTTTTAATAACTGCATTCTAATCATTAACATATCTGTATTTCTTCTCTTAGCTTTAAACCTATATGTTCTCCCACCTATGTAGTACAGGTATTATTAAGGAGAGATTGGGAAAGTCGTCACTTAGTGGGGGTGCCAAATAATCATTATTCTTAGGGTGCCAACATCCACAGCTAGGTAGCAATCAGATAGGGTTTAACCAGGGACCCTTAAGGTACCTTCACACATAACGATTTCGTTAACGATATCGTTGCTTTTTGTGATGTAGCAACGATATCGTTAACGAAATCGTTATGCGTGACAGCGACCAATGATCAGGCCCCTGCTGAGAGATCGTTGGTCGCTGGGAATGATCAGGATCTTTTTTTGGTCGCTGATCACCCGCTGTCATCGCTGAATCGGCGTGTGTGATGCCGATCCAGCGATGTGTTCACTGGTAACCAGGGTAAATATCAGGTTGCTAAGCGCAGGGCCGCGCTTAGTAACCCGATATTTACCCTGGTTACCATTGTAAAAGTAAAAAAAAAAACAGTACGTACTCACATTCCGATGTCTGTCACGTCCCCTGGCGTCAGCTTCCCACACTGACTGTCAGCGCCGGCCGGCAGTAAAGCAAAGCACAGCGGTGACGTCACCACTGTGCTCTGCTTTACAGCCGGCGCTGACACAGTCAGTGCGGGAAGCTGACGGCGGGGGACGTGACAGACATCGGAATGTGAGTATGTGTCAAGGTGAAAAGATATATCTTTATACACTTTTTATACTTTTATATCCTTATGCTGTGAAACAATAAGTTTTCCCCTTTTGCTTGCTGATGCAAATGTAACTGTATTTAAGATGGCTGCCAGTATTCGTTTTTGAGAAGCTAAGTATCATTTCTACTGAAATTGAAACCTGAGTGACGTGGAGAGAGGAGGATCCACCAGATGACGTCAGGACCAACCAGAAAGACTGGATACTAGATACATATTGCTTAACCCCGCCTAACCCCGCCTATTGCACGCCTTACCCTTATAGAGTATATAATGCTGTGTATCAGGAAATAAAGTCAGTTGCTGTGACGTTGCTAAACCTTGTAGAAGCACGAGCATGCACTGAGATTGAACCAGCACTTTGTCTGACTCATTCTTATCCGGTACCAATGCTCTTAGTCTAATTTGGAATGACTGGTGAAGGAAGGATATTGTCGTGATGACCCAGACAATTTGGTGCAAACAACGTGGGACGTGGCCGGCGATCCGAGACCCCCTGGACCCATGCCTGGACGTCCGTGGACGACACCAGTAGTGGCTGACCTCGAGGACTGATCATCCTCTAAACACGGTAAGTGGAGATCACATACTATGTATGTGTCACACTTGCTAGTGTTTCAGCCATTATTGGTTTGTCTGTGGTCTCCTTGTGTCCGAGGGGTGACCGGTCGAGAGACGTCGCATTCTGCGCGTCTTTGTGTACACCACACCTAATCCACCGGTCATCGTACTCCATTCAACCACCCCACCCGTGACTATTGTCTAGTAGCAAAATAGAGTGAAAGATTGAGAAAGTTGTAGATTGGGGGGCGGCTTAGAGAAAGGGATAGGAGACGCAGGCTCTGTGATATTGTCCAGATAGGTAATTAAGACGTCCCGAGAGGGGACCACCTACATTTCTGTGGAGGGCTCTCACTAGGAGACCGCCTCCCAACGGTTTAGAATATCGTGACAGGACAGACTGTAATCACTGGTGTTCAGGTTAGGGACAAGAAATATCGAGCGCGAGGCTCTTTATTCACGTTGAACGAGAGGTTCCGTGTTTTAGGACACAGTGTTCTTGTCGCTGTCAGCGGCCTGGGCTGCAGCAGCACGTAGTATTCTGTGAGTCATGTTGCGTCTCTTAAAGCAGAAGAAGTCCATGCCCCACAAGTTAGATGAGGATGCTGTGGAAGTCAAGACAATAGTAGAATCACGGGAGGGCAAGAAGGCAGTCAAGAATGTTGAGAGGTTGTACAAGCATGTAGGATTGCCCTCGTCAGGGAGATTGCAGCTGTCTACATGGAACAATCTCATAGAGAATAAAAAGGGGCATGTTGAAAGATAAAGGATTGTTAGAACAAGCGCAAGCTCATCTGCGAGTTGCGCGAGGCTTAAAGAACGAGGGATGGAAAGAGGTTGATAGAGAGGGAGGATCAGAGGATGCAGAGCCCGTGTTTGGTTATAAAATGCCTCAATCATTGGTTTTTCTAAGGTGTTCTGGCATATGAATTGTGTGAAGGTTTTGTAGAAATTAATTAAGTCTGAAAACTGCTGTATTCCATTACTGTGTGTAGATTTTTAAGATACCCGATGGGAGGGGGGAGTCAAACAGCTGCGCTATTGTTTTTCTTCTTTCTGTGTTGAGGAATGCTGTGATGTTCTGATCTGTTCCGTGTCTCTGGTATGGATGGGGCAAGTCGCTGCGTTCTCTCGGAATTTTCTATCCTTGTGTAGTATGTGCTGGGAGATCTGTGTTTTGTTTGAAGCAATAGTACAATATTGTATTGAATTAGAAAGAAATATTGTAAGTTTAAAGTAAAATATGGAGCCTAGTTTTAGAAGGAAACTTGTAAGAGATCGTTTGGTTATCAGTGTAATTGAAAGATTGGTAAAAGATTCATCTGCTTCAAGTTGAGTGGTTGATATATAGCAAATTAAGGATTAACAGAGGACGTGAATTTGGATTAATTTTTGTTACGTTGAAAAAGGAAAGTTGTCTATTACTATGACAAAAGCTGGATGTTTGTGGTGCAAGAAGGAACTGAAAAAGTGATTGAGGGTAATGTGTTAGAAAGACAAATAATTAAAAATAATAATCTGAAACAGGGGGGCTCCCTGTTAGGTAATATGGTCCCTCCCCAGGAAATTAAGCCTCTTCTCCCAACTGTAAGCCCTGTGCCCCTTAACCCCAAGGCACCAATATATCCTGGACTGCCGAGAAGTTCTATGGGCGTCTTATGGTAGTATTTAAAGATCTGTGGTTTTCACTTTATAATAAAGTCACCACTGTGCTCTGCTTTACAGCCGGCGCTGACACAGTCAGTGCGGGAAGCTGACGGCGGGGGACGTGACAGACATCGGAATGTGAGTATGTGTCAAGGTGAAAAGATATATCTTTATACACTTTTTATACTTTTATATCCTTATGCTGTGAAACAATAAGTTTTCCCCTTTTGCTTGCTGATGCAAATGTAACTGTATTTAAGATGGCTGCCAGTATTCGTTTTTGAGAAGCTAAGTATCATTTCTACTGAAATTGAAACCTGAGTGACGTGGAGAGAGGAGGATCCACCAGATGACGTCAGGACCAACCAGAAAGACTGGATACTAGATACATATTGCTTAACCCCGCCTAACCCCGCCTATTGCACGCCTTACCCTTATAGAGTATATAATGCTGTGTATCAGGAAATAAAGTCAGTTGCTGTGACGTTGCTAAACCTTGTAGAAGCACGAGCATGCACTGAGATTGAACCAGCACTTTGTCTGACCCATTCTTATCCGGTACCAATGCTCTTAGTCTAATTTGGAATGACTGGTGAAGGAAGGATATTGTCGTGATGACCCAGACAATTTGGTGCAAACAACGTGGGACGTGGCCGGCGATCCGAGACCCCCTGGACCCATGCCTGGACGTCCTTGGACGACACCAGTAGTGGCTGACCTCGAGGACTGATCACCCTCTAAACACGGTAAGTGGAGATCACATACTATGTATGTGTCACACTTGCTAGTGTTTCAGCCATTATTGGTTTGTCTGTGGTCTCCTTGTGTCCGAGGGGTGACCGGTCGAGAGACGTCGCATTCTGCGCGTCTTTGTGTACACCACACCTAATCCATAAAGCAGAAGAAGTCCATGCCCCACAAGTTAGATGAGGATGCTGTAGAAGTCAAGACAATAGTAGAATCACGGGAGGGCAAGAAGGCAGTCAAGAATGTTGAGAGGTTGTACAAGCATGTAGGATTGCCCTCGTCAGGGAGATTGCAGCTGTCTACATGGAACAATCTCATAGAGAATAAAAAGGGGCATGTTGAAAGATAAAGGATTGTTAGAACAAGCGCAAGCTCATCTGCGAGTTGCGCGAGGCTTAAAGAACGAGGGATGGAAAGAGGTTGATAGAGAGGGAGGATCAGAGGATGCAGAGCCCGTGTTTGGTTATAAAATGCCTCAATCATTGGTTTTTCTAAGGTGTTCTGGCATATGAATTGTGTGAAGGTTTTGTAGAAATTAATTAAGTCTGAAAACTGCTGTATTCCATTACTGTGTGTAGATTTTTAAGATACCCGATGGGAGGGGGGAGTCAAACAGCTGCGCTATTGTTTTTCTTCTTTCTGTGTTGAGGAATGCTGTGATGTTCTGATCTGTTCCGTGTCTCTGGTATGGATGGGGCAAGTCGCTGCGTTCTCTCGGAATTTTCTATCCTTGTGTAGTATGTGCTGGGAGATCTGTGTTTTGTTTGAAGCAATAGTACAATATTGTATTGAATTAGAAAGAAATATTGTAAGTTTAAAGTAAAATATGGAGCCTAGTTTTAGAAGGAAACTTGTAAGAGATCGTTTGGTTATCAGTGTAATTGAAAGATTGGTAAAAGATTCATCTGCTTCAAGTTGAGTGGTTGATATATAGCAAATTAAGGATTAACAGAGGACGTGAATTTGGATTAATTTTTGTTACGTTGAAAAAGGAAAGTTGTCTATTACTATGACAAAAGCTGGATGTTTGTGGTGCAAGAAGGAACTGAAAAAGTGATTGAGGGTAATGTGTTAGAAAGACAAATAATTAAAAATAATAATCTGAAACAGGGGGGCTCCCTGTTAGGTAATATGGTCCCTCCCCAGGAAATTAAGCCTCTTCTCCCAACTGTAAGCCCTGTGCCCCTTAACCCCAAGGCACCAATATATCCTGGACTGCCGAGAAGTTCTATGGGCGTCTTATGGTAGTATTTAAAGATCTGTGGTTTTCACTTTATAATAAAGCCCATTCACACCTTTTTGTGGCAGCTTTGATGTCTGAGCCTTAAATCTGAATTGAAAGAGGCAATAATGTCAGTCCGATCCGATATTGAGATTTCCATTCCGGATGATGCATTAAAAAAAGTAGTACAAAGTTTCCAGAAGAACTTAACCCATTCTGTATCAGCAGTGAAATTAGAGGTTAAATCAGCAGCTGCAGTGATTTTTACTCGCTCTCTAGCCCCCACCGCAGCTTCAAGGAGCAGGAACCGCAGCTTCAAGGACGCAGCTGGTTCCTTATCAGTGGCCCAGACTCCAGCTCCAGCCCTCCCACCTTACACAAATCCAGTCCCATACTCCAATATCCCTTTTTCTCACCCTATGTCTGGGAATCTCCCTCCCAAGCCCCGCCATGTCAATTCTCAGACCAAGAGCTTGTTTTAACAAGAGTAGATGGCAGACCCAATAAATATACTCTCATAAAACCCATCCCTGTGGGACCATTCCCTGAAGTTACTGCTCAGTTCGTAATCTCTCCCTCATGTCCGGTAAATTTACTGGGGGCAGATTTATTATCACAGTTCCACTCCAGAATATAATTCCAAGATGATGGTCAAATGGTATTTACGTTATATAACCCCTATGCAGATGAACATAATGAGATGTGTATCTTACATGCCCTTTCCCAATCAGTTTGCAAAAAATATGGGCGAGTGTCTTTAACCCTGGCAGTTAGAATATCCTTATGTCACGCTGCTTCAGTATGTGAATTATCTTTTCTTGTGTGTATGGACAGAGCAGGAAGCCATTGTTGCCACTGTTAGCCTCCTCAAGTATCTGGCAGATCTGAACTGTCGGGTTTCGGCCTCGAGACTTCGGTTCTGCCTTGGTCAAGTGATATTTTTAGGTCACTGTCTCCTTCAGGGTGCCAGACACCTCACAGAAGAAAGAAAAATAGCCGTCAGCTCCCTTCCTTTCCCAAAAGATGAGACTGAACTCCAGCGTTTTCTTGGACTATGTACTTATTGTTGTCAGTGGATACCGGACGCATCCTGCATATTGCAACCTCTCTACAATGCCCTGAAAGAAGGTTCAAGATATGCTGATGATTTTGGCAGACTCCACACAGGATACGCTGTTACTATGGAAGACACTGTAGTGCACGGAGCTGCACTCTCTCCCTCACTGTCAGCACAAGAAGTAGAACTTCAGGCTCTGTCTACTGCATGTGTTCTGGCCAAAGACAGGCGGACTAATATATACATACACGGACTCACAGTATGCATTTGGTATTGCTCATGATTTCGGAGCCCTATGGGCCAATCTAGGGTTTATTACTACTGCCGGACTCAGTGGAGAATGCTGAAGCTGTTAAAACCCTCATGGATTCAATCAAATTACCTACCCAGGTGGCCATTATCAAAGTTAAGGAGCACGGTACTATGGAACAGTCCACAGACTGTTGGTAACACCTTTGCGGATATGCAAGCAAAAGCTGCTGCTCTCCTACCCGTTGAACAGACCATACCAGCTATGGTGACCACACGCTCTCAGCGTAAACAATTACAAGAAACACTGACTCTACAGGAACCTGATGATCTATGCCAGACTGAGGTTTTCTGTCGGACCCCGCGAGACCTCTTAATGACGATGTAGAGAATGTCTCCAAAGGAAGAAGTGAAACAGTGGAAGCTGATGGAGCATGTATGGACAATGGTCTCTGGAAAAAGGACCAACTTGTGTGTTTCCCTAAGCGGATTTACCCTGCTATTGCTACGTGGGCACATGGGCCCACACATCGAGGAAAAAAAAACCAGGCCCTAGCCCTGGTACAAAAATTGTACTGGGCTCCAGGTATTTCTACAGTCCTGACAGCACTCAACCGTGCATGTAATATCTGTCAGACCTGCAATCCCGGTCAACTTCAACGTGTACCCCCGAAGCATCTTGCTAAGCCCGACTATCCTTTCCAAAGGCTCCAGGAGGACCATATCACGTTGCCTAAGTCTGGAAGGTATGAATATTGTCTGGTGGTTGTCAACATGTTCTCCAGTTGGCCAGAAGCATTCCCCGTTACCAACATGACTGCAAAGACCCAGAAACATCCAAAGAAACTGGTGATGGAAGTCAAATGCAGATATGGTGTTCCAGAAGTCGATGAAAGTGACCAAGGCCCGGCCTTTTCTTCTCATGTGTATCATTAGGTTCTGACAATGCTTGGATCCACTGTAGCCCTCCATACTCTGTACCATCCACAATCTAGTGGGAAAGTTGAAAGGTTGAACGGCACACTGAAGGGACAATTGACCAAAATGATGCAGGAGACTACGTCTCCATGGCCAGGGCTCTTACACATTCGTACTACCCCTATTGCAAAATATGGCCTGTCCCCTAATGAAATATTGTTTGGTGCTAGGCCCTCAGTTGCAAATTTCCAGTCTCAGTAGTTATCAGAAGAAACTGACCGTGCTGTTCAATATGTTATTCAGTTTAGTAAAAATGTTGCTAACACCCATGTTTTAGTTTCTTTTTCCCTTCCAGATTCAGCAGAAACCGACACTTGTCACAATTTGAAGCCTGGTGGTTTTATGGTCGTGAAAAAGCTATGTCAGAATACACGGACTAGAACCCTTGTATGACGGTCCCTACCAAGTCCTCCTCATTACTCCTATGTCAGTAAAGCTGGAAGGAAGGCCGACGTGGATCCACGTATCGCACTGCAAGCTGGTCAAACAGACTAGTAGCAAATAAGGGAACATAATGTTTTAGTTTTTCGTATTTCCATTTAATAATATTGGTAACCGCATGGGACAGTCTAAATTCTCCAATATCCTTGAATAATAAGTTTGTACAATATCATGAAAGATTAGTAGTACAGATGGGTATAGCCAATAAAATTGTCAGTTAAACAAATGTGGGATAAATTGGTTAGGGCTACAGACTATCTAGATTATCAAATTTGGGATATATTGGATATACTTAATACTACTGTCGCTGTCTAAAACCAACTTATCATAGTCACTAATCAATACACTGTAGTACTGGACTACTTAACAGCAGCACAGGGTGACATGTGTCAGGTTATTGGACCCACTAGAGTATGATGGCACTGATTCAGGGGAGATCCCTAAGTACGTCCCCCTCAAGAAATTAGACAATACCCCCTACTCTCAGATGAAGCTAAGAGACTTACTCTAGGGACGGCGGGAGAACTCCATGTGAAGCTAGTGAAGGGTTCAGCTGCCTGGAGGCCTCTCGCAAGGGGTGAGCTTCTGAGGTGTCTGGATAAAGAAATCCACCTCCCCTTTCCCCATCACATGGACAGTCTCGAAGGATCTTTCTTTTTAGGGAAAACTTAGTGTTTAGGGGGGATTGTCAAGGTGAAAAGATATATCTTTATACACTTTTTGTACTTTTATATCCTTATGCTGTGAAACAATAAGTTTTCCCCTTTTGCTTGCTGATGCAAATGTAACTGTATTTAAGATGGCTGCCAGTATTCACCTTTGCCCTAGTTTCGTTTTTGAGAAGCTAAGTATCATTTCTACTGAAATTGAAACCTGAGTGACGTGGAGAGAGGAGGATCCACCAGATGACTTCAGGACCAACCAGAAAGACTGGATACTAGATACATATTGCTTAACCCCGCCTAACTCCGCCTATTGCACGCCTTCCCCTCATAGAGTATATAATGCTGTGTATCAGGAAATAAAGTCAGTTGCTGTGACGTTGCTAAACCTTGTAGAAGCACGAGCATGCACTGAGATTGAACCAGCACTTTGTCTGACTCATTCTTATCCGATACCAATGCTCTTAGTATAATTTGGAATGACTGGTGAAAGAAGGATATTGTCGTGACGACCCAGACATATGTACTGGTTTTTTTTTTACTTTTACAATGGTAACCAGGGTAAATATCGGGTTACTAAGCGTGGCCCTGCACTTAGTAACCCGATATTTACCCTGGTTACCCGGGGACTTCGGCATCGTTGAAGACAGTTTCAACGATGCCAAAGTCGTTCCCCTGATCGTTGGTCGCTGGAGAGAGCTGTCTGTGTGACAGCTCCCCAGCGACCACACAACGACTTACCAACGATCACGGCCAGGTCGTATCGCTGGTCGTGATCATTGGTAAGTCATTTAGTGTAACGGTACCTTTAGGTTATTCCATGGATATTATCAGTCTATGTATTTATTAGAACTGTTTAATTATTTGTATGCACTGCAACACTATTTTTGGGTCCTGCACACTAGGCTGTGTTTATTTAAAGTAATTCATAAAACTTAACATTTTTTAAGGGATTATATGTGTCACAAAAGTATTATTTTTCCCTAGTCTTTTGATGTTTTTTCTTTGCAAATGGCAGCTTCCGGAGATCAGCAGCAAGATTAGCATTTTCACTCATGAGACGATTACTCTGAGTTTAGAGGTTTTTTTGGGCAATGAGTAAGATTGCTGAGTTATGGCTGGATTAATGCTGTTCATCCTTCGTAGTCGAAGATGACCATGACTTCAGGATTTAAAGGAGGATCATTTGATGTGGATCCGGAGGTGACTGATGGGACCAATTTGGGCCCTGAAGGCTGGCCCACATACATGACATACAGTAAGTAAGTAAATTTGTTCAGTACAGTTGATACCACTTGTGCCTTACACACAATTCGCATTCTTTTTTCTTCAAATATTCTCCTATTTTCATCTGCACTTGCTCCTTAAGTGATCCTGCCTCGCCAAGCTGGAGATCCAGGGCAATCTTCTCAAATTCGTTGATATTGACACCCAGATTTTTGAGAGATGCTTTAAGGCAGTCTTTGCAACTTTTCTTCTGCCCACCGACTGTTCGCTTTCCCTGACACAGTTCTCCGTCAAGCAGTTGTTTAGGCAATCGACTGTCTGGCACTCTGACTACATGTCCAGTCCACCTGGCTTGGGCTTTCAGCAGGAAAGTGTAAAAAAAGCAGAACCCAACTTGTTCCAGGATTGCCATGTCATGGAGATTGTCTTGCCACCCTATGTTGAAAAGTCTGTGGAGACGCTCAGGTGAAAATGAGCTGTTTGGCATGCCAGATGTAGGCAGTCCAGGTCTTCCTGGCAAAGAGAAGTGTGGTAAGGATCACCATGCAATAGACTTTCAGCTTTATGGTAAGACTGAGTTCCTTTTATTCCCAAATGTTCTTACGCAGTCTCCCAAAGGCGGTGATGGCTTTGGCAATTCTGTTCTTAACCTCAGCGTCTATAGTCACTACAAGGGAAAGTGTGCTGCCCAGGTAGGTGAAATTGTCAACTGCTTTAAGGTTGTGCTCTTTCACCGTGATGCGTAGATGATGATATGGTTTTCCTGGAGCAGGTTGGTAAATAACTTTGGCCTTTCTAGTATTGATAATGAGACCTAAGTTGTTGCAAGCTTGTTAAAAACAGTTTGTTTCATGCTGCATCTGTTGCTCTGTACTGGCGTTGAGTGCACAGTAATTAGCAAACAGAAAGCAACGGATGACAGTCTCGCGCACCTTTGTAAAAGCCTTCTGGTGCCTGAGGTTGAATAGCTTGCAGTCAGTCCTGTAACTGACATGGATTCTGTCTTCACAGTTGCTAAAGAGTAGAAAATAAGGCAAACACAATAGGCAAAATGGTAAACACAAATACAAAATCATACTCATATAAGGAAAAATCTCCTATACACATGTGTAACCTGCCAGATGGAAAATGTGCTGGACACGAGTGGCGTAACTACAAAGTGAGGGGCCCCGATGCGAACTTTCAAATGGGGCCCCCCGCGCCAAAATATTTCCCACCGAAATTCACATTTTCCCTATTCATTTCGCACACTATAGTTGTGTTGCAATGTTGTATAGTCTGACCTAATACTGCCCTGTACTCGCTGAGAAAAATGATTTTATAACTAACATGTCCCTACAGTAATATGTCCTCCCTCGCTCTAATTCCAAGCGCACTCCCGGCGTTTGAAATCTGTGTGCTGTTCAGAGGCGTAGCTAGAGCTTTTGCCGCCCGGGGCTGTTCCCGAGTTTGGCGCCCCCCCCTCCCCCGGCTCAATACACACAAAGGTTACCAAAAATGGTTTTCCTGTTTTGTAGAACTTAAACTGGGCCTAATGGTGTCACCCCCACATGCCAAACCTGTGACGTAATACCACCACACCATGACCAGACCACATAGTGACCGAATAATACTACATACAAGGGACAAATACCACAACACCATTTCCAGACCACATATTACCACCACATAGTGACTGAATACTACAATACTGATCAGTAATAAAAAAAAAAACACAATACTATCACCATAAGTGCCAGTATTCACAGGAGATCTGTACTTAGTATGCAGTGTCTGTGTAGAGGTAATACAGAGATCACTGGTGGTATTATACACAGGAGCTCTGTATATAATGTATAGATAATACACAGTGATCACTGGTGACATTGTACACAGGACCTCTGTATATAGTATACAGTGTATAGTGTCAGTGTATAGGTAACACTGACTCACCAGTGACGTCTCTAGGTGAAGTCCTTCATCTTTCATCCAGCATAGACCGCCATCATTCCTTCCAGCCAGGACTCGTTTCTGCAGGAAATAACACAGTTATCTCGAGCTCCGCTTGCAGAACACATTACTTAACTTTTCACAACTTCTACATTACACCACATGAAGAAAAAAAGGCGATATAGTGTCATTCTGCATAGTAACAGGACCGCCCCCCCATTTAAAACAGTATACTCAAAAAATAAAATAAATACATCACTGCAGTAATAATATCCCTTAATTAGCCCCTATGGTAATAATATTCCCCACCCTGGCCCCGTGTGTCTCATTCCTGGCTCCAGCCATATGTTCTCGCATCCTGCCCTCATGAGTATCCATTCTACCCCATATGATCTCCACATCCTGCCCCATATGTCTCCATCGTATCCATCCTGCCCCATGATCCAATCCTGCCCCGTGTCTCCAATCATGCCCCGTATCTACATTCTGCCTATGCCTCAAGTCCTGCCCCCAGTGTGTCCAGCAATCTGCCCCAGTGTGTCCAGCATATTACCCCCAGTGTGTCCAGCAATCTGCCCCAGTATGTCCAGCACTGCCCCCAGTGTGTCCAGCAATCTGCCCCAGTGTTCAGCATTGCCCCAGTGTGTCCAGCAGTCTGCCCCAGTGTGTCCAGCATATTACCCCCAGTGTCCAGCATTGCCCCAGTGTGTCCAGCATATTACCCCCAGTGTCCAGCATTGCCCCAGTGTGTCCAGCAGTCTGCCCCAGTGTGTCCAGCATATTACCCCCAGTGTGTCCAGCATATTACCCCCAGTGTCCAGCATTGCCCCAGTGTGTCCAGCATATTACCCCCAGTGTGTCCAGCATATTACCCCCAGTGTCCCCAGCATATTACCCCCAGTGTCCAGCATTGCCCCAGTGTGTCCAGCATATTACCCCCAGTGTGTCCAGCAATCTGCCCCAGTGTCCAGCATTGCCCCAGTGTGTCCAGAAATCTGCCCCAGGGTCTCCAGCATTGCCTCAATGTGTCCAAAAATCTGCCCCAGTGTCCAGCATTGCCCCAGTGTGTCCAGAAGTCTGCCCCAGGGTCTCCAGCATTGCCCCAGTATGTCCAGAAATCTGCCCCAGTGTGTCCAGAAATCTGCCCCAGGGTCTCCAGTATTGCCCCAGTGTCCAGCAATCTGCCCCATGGTCAAAGGTATTGCCCCAGTGTGTCCAGCATTCTGCACCATGTTCTCCAGTATTGCCCCAGTGTGTCCAGCAATCTGCCCCATGGTCTCCAGCATTGCCCCCAGACAGAGTCAGAGATAAAGAAAAAAAAAAAAAGTAAAATCCTCACCTCTCCCGTTCCTAGCGCAGGTCCGGAGGGAAGGTCCAGGGAAGGTGCAGGGAAGAAGCAGGGTAGGTCCAGGGAAGGAGCAGGGAAGGTCCAGGGAAGGTCCCAGGGAAGGTGCAGGGAAGGTGCCAGGGAAGGAGCAGGGAAGGTGCCAGGGAAGGTCCCAGGGAAGGTGCAGGGAAGGTGCCAGGGAAGGAGCAGGGAAGGTGCCAGGGAAGGAGCAGGTAGTGCCAGGGAAGGAGCAGGGAAGGTCCAGGGAAGGTCCCAGGGAAGGTGCAGGGAAGGTGCCAGGGAAGGAGCAGGGAAGGTGCCAGGGAAGGAGCAGGGAAGGTGCCAGGGAAGGAGCAGGTAGTGCCAGGGAAGGAACAGGGAAGGTCCCAGGGAAGAAGCAGGGAAGGTGCCAGGGAAGAAGCAGGGAAGGTCCCAGGGAAGGTGCAGGGAAGGTGCCAGGGAAGGTGAAGGGAAGAAGCAGGGAACGTGCCAGGGAAGGTCACAGGGAAGGTGCCAGGGAGGGTGCAGGGAAGAAGCAGGGAAGGTGCAGGGAAGGTCCCAGGGAAGGTGCCAGGGAAGGTGAAGGGAAGGTGCCATGGAGGGTGCAGGGAAGGTGCAGGGAAGGTGCCAGGCTGTAATGCCAGCACATATAGTGGCAGCACCAGGAATACGGGGTATTAACTCTGTCAGCACCAGAGGGAGGCAGGAACCTCCACCAGCTCCAGAACATGGCAGGTGCCAGGCTGAAGCCAACACTTTACATGAGCGGCACCAACAATAAGGATGAACCTGGGAATTCCCGGGACTCTGCACTCAGAGGGCAGTGATGGAGGAAGGAAATCCACCGACTCCAGAGGTCCCTGCTCCCTACAGAGGAGAGGATTGCCAGCATGGAGCTGAGCTTTGTAGTTCCACAGCCGCAGGAGATCTGTAGCAGCCGCCAGCCCTGGAGGCCTCTGCAGCAGGGAATATGGGACATGTAGCAGAGCCGGCTGTGTGCTTTATCATCTCACAGCTCTGCTATTCTGCGTCTGCGAATAAACCTCAGCTCTGCTGATCCGCTACATCATACACACCCAGCTCTGCTACATTTCTCTGCATAAGTCAGGCTCTGCTGTGCCACGTCTAAGAAAACACAGAACTATTTTAGCTCTGCTACATCTCCACAAACTCAGCTACATCTGGACAAAGTCATCCGGACACGTGTGGATAAAACACTGCAGCCCTGCTACAAATAACAAACATGGCACTGCTACATCTTACACTGCTGCTGACCACTCTCTACACCATGACAACTCCCTGCAAACACCGAGCCCCTCAGCACTGCTACATCTGACCGACTCACTCCCAAACATGGAGACAATCTCAGCTCGGCTCCATATCTGCCGGCACAGCAGAGCTGATGAGAACAGGAACTTTTCCGATTGTAATGAAGTTCTGCAGCGGCTGCCACTTACAAGGGAGATGAGGCTGAGGAGCAGGGAGAGCAGCAGGCAGGGGGCCAGTCCTGACTCCTTTCCTTTGGTGCGACTCACTGAAGGACCTGTGTGGACACGCCTCTCCAGGTCACATGGTTGGATCATGTGAATGCATTGACTCCATCCATCTTCCCCCATGTAATTGGAGGACCTGCGGTGACGGCTCCCTGCTGCGGGTCACTCACAAATGGTTTGGTCGGTAAGTCATTCATTCTCCTTCGCTATTGTCCATGGACGGAAGGGCGGGGGCGGGGGCGGGTCCGGGCCCTTAGGAAGTCCGGGCCCCGTCGCAATTGCGACCTCTGCGACCGCTATAGTTACGCCCCTGCTGGACACACAACTATTAACTCAAGGTAAACCACAAACAAAAATGAGTGCCATAGTCCAAAGTAATGCTAATAACGAAATAAGTTTATTAAGGAAAACAAACAAAGCAAATGGGATAAAAATGGGGGATAGCAGACAACAAACACATGGAATAAAGGCAGGTGGAAGCTAGCACATAACCACGGCATGCATCTAGTAAAGCACACAGGCTATATAGAGACCCATATGGACATTAGTGAAAACATGCCAGTGCAAAAGGATAAAAAGACATGCCATAAGGGAACATATTATACACATACCAGTATATAAAAACCATAACAAAGAACAGATGACATACGGTGGCATTAGCGTATAAAACATAATATTTTATTATTTAAAACATCAAAGACCAAAAAAGTGTATGAAAGCAATATACATGAACAAAAAGAGCTAAGAGTCACAATCACAATAGCAAGAGACACACTGGGGGAAGGTCCCAGCAGAATATTAAAGTGTGGTATAGGGGTCTAAATGCCCCATAAATAATTCCCCAATGCAAGCGGCAGAGAGAAGTGATACATAGTTCAGAGCAAATAGAGCGAACATCGGCCCCAGATCAAACGGCAAAAGTATTATTAAATACTAACCAAAATGATATAGTGGCCAAACAATTGAAGGCCCAAAAATAATTATGCTGCCACAGACCGAGCCGACATCGCCACCACTAGCCCAATAATAGTATCAAATACATAGTAAGCCCAGTAACTCAATAAGTAAATAACCATGAGAAAGATATTACCCACCGCAGTGCAGGGACCTTCCACGAGCCTGTCCCACGCCCCAATGCGCGTTTCGGCACAAACAACCTTCGTCAGGGGGCATTGGAGTAACCATACAGCCGTGCATATATAGGAACGACCCCGGAAATGAAGCGCTGCATTGAACCGGAAGTGGCCGCCGCCGCCATAGCAACCAGCAACGCCGAGCGCCACAGGAACCCGGAACAGAGGACAGCGATCACGGGGGCCCCACGTGATCAACCGCCAACCGACCAGGACCAGAGCGCTACAGCGCCGCCGGAGCCACAGCGGTAACACCGGATAATAAATAGCGATACTACTGGCAAATACCATATAGGAGAAAGGAAACTACGGACATAAAGAATAAAACACACTAGTGCACAATGATACCAGTGTTACGTAGCAACCATGGGGAGGGAGGGAAATGAGCAGAAACAAAAACGATAATACATGCGGCCACAATAATCTGATAGCCCTAATCTGAGCATAAATGGCCAATAATAACTCCGCACTTAGAGTATAACCTAATAATGACAACCATACTATAAATTACAAAAATTGCAAAAATCTACATCCCTTAATATAGTGCGCAATGCAAATATAATACCACAACAAGTATTTATACAATAATTGGGTACACATAACAAATATATGCTTAATACTTGTTCTAGCATATAACACACTAGCCAAAAAATAATACCCATATTGCAGAAAAAAGCACACTCCCCTGATACAAAAAATAATAATAACAAAGTCACTATCACTATATATATATATATATTTTATTAACAATATGCAGGACTTGAAATATTCAGCCAATAATGTCCATAAGAGTCTGCCAATGTCCATGATATATTCATCCATGGAAAATGAAGAGTCACTGATATCCGTGGCAGAACATCCTTATCTGGTCCTCACGGGGAAAAAACCTAAACACGAAACTGGACAAACGAGAACATAATTAAAAACAAATAAAAACAATAATATAATGCGATCGCGACTCTGAACCCAATTGCTCAAACGATCAGCATGCAACCAGCAACTATAAAAATGGGGCATAACTAATATTTTCGTTTAATCCTATTGGGTGCACGGTATTCAATGTCCAGATCCACCTGGATTCGATCTGGGCAAGACGTTGAAACGTTCCCCCTCCACGTATGCCCACCTCCAATTGATCAATACCCCTCACTTTGAGGAGCCTAGCATCACAATTGTGAAATTTTCTAAAATGGCGAGGCAGTGTTTTCAAGAGGGAGACATCAACGGCATCAGCCGCTGCAATAATACCACGTACATGCTCTCTAACGCGTATTTTTAAGCACCTTGTGGTCATCCCAATATAGATTTTATTACATGGGCACATTGCATAATATATTATGTTCTTACTAATACATGATATGCTCTTTCTGATAGTAAATACCCGTGATCCATCTGAATTCGAGAAGACTTGGGTGCGTTCAATGTTGGGGCAAGCCACACAGTGGCCACATGGACTACATCCCCCCTAGATGGTATAGTATCCAGGAAGGTCGTCACTGGTGTGCTAGTATAGTGGCTCTGTACTAAGATGTCCCTCAAGTTTTTTGCGCGTCTCACCGCGATACCCACGTTCTCAGGAATAAACCTGGCTACTACTGGGTCTGCTTTAAGTACATGCCATGATTTTTCCAAGATCTTACGCATACGTGGAAATTGGGAATGATAGTTCGTTACAAAACGGACGATATCCCTATCCTGCTTGTTACTGGTATCATATAGAAGGGAATGTCGCAATGAATGTCTTGCTCTATTGAAGGCCCTCTTAATGCTGCGTTTACTGTAGCCACGCGCTAATAGTCTCCCATTTAACTCCTTTGCCTGAGTCAAAAAAGTACTCTCCGTAGAACATAATCTTCGCAAACGGAGAAACTGTCCCGTTGGAATGGCACGTATCACATGCGCCGGATGGGCGGAGGAGGCATGCAACAATGCGTTCGTAGACGTGGGCTTACGAAAGATGTCAGTCTGCAGTTCACCATAATCATCCCTCCTAATCATAACATCTAGAAACTCAATGGTATCCCTATTAAATTTATAGGTCAGGAAAATATTGAGATCGTTGGTATTCAGTGTCACCATAAAATCCTGCAAACAATCATCAGACCCCTGCCAGATCATCAAAATGTCGTCAATGTACCGCGCCCAAAGGAGGACGCGGCCCATTGACGACTGATGATCCAGCAGGGAGAGGTCCCTCTCCCACAGCCCCAGGAACAGATTGGCGTACGCCGGAGCGAACGGCGCACCCATAGCCGTCCCCTGGAGCTGCAGGAAGAAGGACCCCTTGAATACGAAAAAATTATGGGTAAGTGCGAATTCCAATAATTGTAAAATCAAATCAACGATTCCACTAGGAAGATGGGACATACCCAGAAAAAACCTAACAGCACGCAACCCGTCTTGATGTCTAATACTAGTATACAATGATTCAATGTCGGCAGTGACCAACGTCTCATCTTCCTCTAAATGTATGCTATCAATCCGTCTCAAAAAATCCCCTGTATCCTTCAAAAAGGAAGGTAAACTCTCAACCAGAGGCTGCAGTTTGGAATCAATCCACTGATTGATCCTCTCTAGATAATTACCCTTCCCAGAAATGATAGGACGTCCAGGGGGCGTCCGCATGTCCTTATGAATCTTGGGAAGTAGATAGAATGTAGAGATGGTCGGTTCTGGTACCACCAAAGCCATTGCCAACTCATTAGTAATTATACCATCCTCTTTAGCTGCAAGAATAATATCCTTCAATTGACGGGAAAAAGCGGACAAGGGGTTAAACATGAGTTTTTTGTAACATGCTGGATTATTTAACTGGCGATAGGCCTCTTTTTCATATAATATTTTGGGCCAAACCACCACGTTTCCCCCCTTGTCCGCTGGTTTGAATACCACGTCAGAAAGATTCCTAAGGACATGCAAACGCCCCCTTTCCTCCCCAGTGAGGTTATCATTCTGCACAAAACGTGGGATGTTCAAAAATTCTTTAGTGACCAATTGTATGAATAAGTCCACACTCGGGCACGTGGAGAGGGGGGGAAAATTTTTAGATTTCGGACGAATGGAAAGAGGGATCATACCTCCTTCAGGGGTATTGTGCTCGATGGCAAGTTCCTCCAGCGTGCATAACGTTACTTGTTCCTCCTCTGTAGGAAATAACGCAGCTAGATTACCATCAAAAAAATGTTTTTTAAACACCAAAGCCCTAGCAAAAAGATGAAGGTCCTTCACCGCACCAAACGTATCAAAGGGTGCCGACGGAGAGAATGATAGACCCTTTTCTAAAAGTGCCAAATCCACCTCGGTGAAGTCATGTGAACTTAGGTTAATTACCTTGTTATTACGTTTCCTTGACTCCACCGAAAAATCATCGCGTCTATACGGATGAAATTCAAACTCCCTCTGGTTACGTGTAGACATGGCCGATCTAGTAGACATAGAAGGACCTGATCTCTCTGAGATATCACTCGCCGATGAAATAGAAGTCTGTGAAGGTGTGCGTCTGATAGAATTTCCTTGCTGTCCACTCTTCCTCCACAAATACACTTTTGTTGCCATCATAATCCCGTAGGTCTCTACTTAATTTAGTGGATTGGGTATCTTGAATTTTCTTTACCACACTCTCTAAGGTTTTATCAATTTGCAAGTTCAATTTCCCCATTTGGTCAGGTGTACTACATGCTTTCAACTCATCCTCGGCTAATTTGATAGATACATCTAGCTGCGTGATAGTTCTTTTATTATATTCACTGAGTAATTTCATCAGAGTGTTAGAACACATGTTGCATGCCTCCTCCCAACCCGTCACCAGGGCAGTGTCATCAACTGGGAATGTGGGAATAACTCTAACACGAAGCCCTCTAGGAATAATATTCTTGGCTAGATATTTGTCGAGAAAAGCACAATTCCACCACAATTTCGTTCGTTTCACAATCATATTTTGTAAGATTGATGCCTGATCATCCCATTTGCGGTTACTGGTCTGCTGCGAGGTGGAAACATCACCTCCAAACACCTGGTCAATGTGAGACAGCCAAGCGATTTCTCTGGCCTTGAAGTCCATCCCTATAAGAAATACTGTGCAAAACACAGTGAAGAGTAAATATGCGCTTATAGTGTTGCTACACATGGTACATACTCAGTAATTATAGAAAATTTCTTGTACCAAAGATAGGACTATATCACACCCTATCATCAAATATCAAAACCATAACAAAGAACAGATGACATACGGTGGCATTAGCGTATAAAACATAATATTTTATTATTTAAAACATCAAAGACCAAAAAAGTGTATGAAGGCAATATACATGAACAAAAAGAGCTAAGAGTCACAATCACAATAGCAAGAGACACACTGGGGGAAGGTCCCAGCAGAATATTAAAGTGTGGTATAGGGGTCTAAATGCCCCATAAATAATTCCCCAATGCAAGCGGCAGAGAGAAGTGATACATAGTTCAGAGCAAATAGAGCGAACATCGGCCCCAGATCAAACAGCAAAAGTATTATTAAATACTAACCAAAATGATATAGTGGCCAAACAATTGAAGGCCCAAAAATAATTATGCTGCCACAGACCGAGCCGACATCGCCACCACTAGCCCAATAATAGTATCAAATACATAGTAAGCCCAGTAACTCAATAAGTAAATAACCATGAGAAAGATATTACCCAGCGCAGTGCAGGGACCTTCCACGAGCCTGTCCCACGCCCCAACGCGCGTTTCGGCACAAACAACCTTCGTCAGGGGGCATTGGAGTAACCATACAGCCGTGCATATATAGGAACGACCCCGGAAATGAAGAGCTGCATTGAACCGGAAGTGGCCGCCGCCGCCATAGCAACCAGCAACGCCGAGCGCCACAGGAACCCGGAACAGAGGACAGCGATCACGGGGGCCCCACGTGATCAACCGCCAACCGACCAGGACCAGAGCGCTACAGCGCCGCCGGAGCCACAGCGGTAACACCGGATAATAAATAGCGATACTACTGGCAAATACCATATAGGAGAAAGGAAACTACGGATATAAAGAATAAAACACACTAGTGCACAATGATACCAGTGTTACGTAGCAACCATGGGGAGGGAGGGAAATGAGCAGAAACAAAAACGATAATACATGCGGCCACAATAATCTGATAGCCCTAATCTGAGCATAAATGGCTAATAATAACTCCGCACTTAGAGTATAACCTAATAATGACAACCATACTATAAATTACAAAAATTGCAAAAATCTACATCCCTTAATATAGTGCGCAATGCAAATATAATACCACAACAAGTATTTATACAATAATTGGGTACACATAACAAATATATGCTTAATACTTGTTCTAGCATATAACACACTAGCCAAAAAATAATACCCATATTGCAGAAAAAAGCACACTCCCCTGATACAAAAAATAATAATAACAAAGTCACTATCACTATATATATATATATATATTATTAACAATATGCAGGACTTGAAATATTCAGCCAATAATGTCCATAAGAGTCTGCCAATGTCCATGATATATTCATCCATGGAAAATGAAGAGTCACTGATATCCGTGGCAGAACATCCTTATCTGGTCCTCACGGGGAAAAAACCTAAACACGAAACTGGACAAACGAGAACATAATTAAAAACAAATAAAAACAATAATATAATGCGATCGCGACTCTGAACCCAATTGCTCAAACGATCAGCATGCAACCAGCAACTATAAAAATGGGGCATAACTAATATTTTCGTTTAATCCTATTGGGTGCACGGTATTCAATGTCCAGATCCACCTGGATTCGATCTGGGCAAGACGTTGAAACGTTCCCCCTCCACGTATGCCCACCTCCAATTGATCAATACCCCTCACTTTGAGGAGCCTAGCGTCACAATTGTGAAATTTTCTAAAATGGCGAGGCAGTGTTTTCAAGAGGGAGACATCAACGGCATCAGCCGCTGCAATAATACCACGTACATGCTCTCTAACGCGTATTTTTAAGCACCTTGTGGTCATCCCAATATATATTTTATTACATGGGCACATTGCATAATATATTATGTTCTTACTAATACATGATATGCTCTTTCTGATAGTAAATACCCGTGATCCATCTGAATTCGAGAAGACTTGGGTGCGTTCAATGTTGGGGCAAGCCACACAGTGGCCACATGGACTACATCCCCCCTAGATGGTATAGTATCCAGGAAGGTCGTCACTGGTGTGCTAGTATAGTGGCTCTGTACTAAGATGTCCCTCAAGTTTTTTGCGCATCTCACCGCGATACCCACGTTCTCAGGAATAAACCTGGCTACCACTGGGTCTGCTTTAAGTACATGCCATGATTTTTCCAAGATCTTACGCATACGTGGAAATTGGGAATGATAGTTCGTTACAAAACGGACGATATCCCTATCCTGCTTGTTACTGGTATCATATAGAAGGGAATGTCGCGATGAATGTCTTGCTCTATTGAAGGCCCTCTTAATGCTGCGTTTACTGTAGCCACGTGCTAATAGTCTCCCCTTTAACTCCACTGCCTGAGTCAAAAAAGTACTCTCCGTAGAACATAATCTTCGCAATATCCTTGAATAATAAGTTTGTACAATATCATGAAAGATTAGTAGTACAGATAGGTATAGCCAATAAAATTGTCAGTTAAACAAATGTGGGATAAATTGGTTAGGGCTACAGACTATCTAGATTATCAAATTTGGGATATATTGGATATACTTAATACTACTGTCGCTGTCTAAAACCAACTTATCATAGTCACTAATCAATACACTGTAGTACTGGACTACTTAACAGCAGCACAGGGTGGCATGTGTCAGGTTATTGGACCCACTATTGTATGATGGCACTGATTCAGGGGAGATCCCTAAGTACGTCCCCCTCAAGAAATTAGACAATACCCCCTACTCTCAGATGAAGCTAAGAGACTTACTCTAGGGACAGCGGGAGAACTCCATGTGAAGCTAGTGAAGGGTTCAGCTGCCTGGAGGCCTCTCGCAAGGGGTGAGCTTCTGAGGTGTCTGGATAAAGAAATCCACCTCCCCTTTCCCCATCACATGGACAGTCTCGAAGGATCTTTCTTTTCAGGGAAAACTTAGTGTTTAGGGTGGATTGTCAAGGTGAAAAGATATATCTTTATACACTTTTTGTACTTTTATATCCTTATGCTGTGAAACAATAAGTTTTCCCCTTTTGCTTGCTGATGCAAATGTAACTGTATTTAAGATGGCTGCCAGTATTCACCTTTGCCCTAGTTTCGTTTTTGAGAAGCTAAGTATCATTTCTACTGAAATTGAAACCTGAGTGACGTGGAGAGAGGAGGATCCACCAGATGACTTCAGGACCAACCAGAAAGACTGGATACTAGATACATATTGCTTAACCCCGCCTAACTCCGCCTATTGCATGCCTTCCCCTCATAGAGTATATAATGCTGTGTATCAGGAAATAAAGTCAGTTGCTGTGACGTTGCTAAACCTTGTAGAAGCACGAGCATGCACTGAGATTGAACCAGCACTTTCTCTGACTCATTCTTATCCGATACCAATGCTCTTAGTATAATTTGGAATGACTGGTGAAAGAAGGATATTGTCGTGACGACCCCGACATATGTACCGGTTTTTTTTTAACTTTTACAATGGTAACCAGGGTAAATATCGGGTTACTAAGCGTGGCCCTGCACTTAGTAACCCGATGTTTACCCTGGTTACCCGGGGACTTCGGCATCGTTGAAGACAGTTTCAACGATGCCAAAGTCGTTCCCCTGATTGTTGGTCGCTGGAGAGAGCTGTCTGTGTGACAGCTCCCCAGCGACCACACAACGACTTACCAACGATCACGGCCAGGTCGTATCGCTGGTCGTGATCATTGGTAAGTCATTTAGTGTAACGGTACCTTTAGGTTATTCCATGGATATTATCAGTCTATGTATTTATTAGAACTGTTTAATTATTTGTATGCACTGCAACACTATTTTTGGGTCCTGCACACTAGGCTGTGTTTATTTAAAGTAATTCATAAAACTTAACATTTTTTAAGGGATTATATGTGTCACAAAAGTATTATTTTTCCCTAGTCTTTTGATGTTTTTTCTTTGCAAATGGCAGCTTCCGGAGATCAGCAGCAAGATTAGCATTTTCACTCATGAGACGATTACTCTGAGTTTAGAGGTTTTTTTGGGCAATGAGTAAGATTGCTGAGTTATGGCTGGATTAATGCTGTTCATCCTTCGTAGTCGAAGATGACCATGACTTCAGGATTTAAAGGAGGATCATTTGATGTGGATCCGGAGGTGACTGATGGGACCAATTTGGGCCCTGAAGGCTGGCCCACATACATGACATACAGTAAGTAAGTAAATTTGTTCAGTACAGTTGATACCACTTGTGCCTTACACACAATTCGCATTCTTTTTTCTTCAAATATTCTCCTATTTTCATCTGCACTTGCTCCTTAAGTGATCCTGCCTCGCCAAGCTGGAGATCCAGGGCAATCTTCTCAAATTCGTTGATATTGACACCCAGATTTTTGAGAGATGCTTTAAGGCAGTCTTTGCAACTTTTCTTCTGCCCACCGACTGTTCGCTTTTCCTGACATAGTTCTCCGTCAAGCAGTTGTTTAGGCAATCGACTGTCTGGCACTCTGACTACATGTCCAGTCCACCTGGCTTGGGCTTTCAGCAGGAAAGTGTAAAAAAAGCAGAACCCAACTTGTTCCAGGATTGCCATGTCATGGAGATTGTCTTGCCACCCTATGTTGAAAAGTCTGTGGAGACGCTCAGGTGAAAATGAGCTGTTTGGCATGCCAGATGTAGGCAGTCCAGGTCTTCCTGGCAAAGAGAAGTGTGGTAAGGATCACCATGCAATAGACTTTCAGCTTTATGGTAAGACTGAGTTCCTTTTATTCCCAAATGTTCTTACGCAGTCTCCCAAAGGCGGTGATGGCTTTGGCAATTCTGTTCTTAACCTCAGTGTCTATAGTCACTACAAGGGAAAGTGTGCTGCCCAGGTAGGTGAAATTGTCAACTGCTTTAAGGTTGTGCTCTTTCACCGTGATGCGTAGATGATGATATGGTTTTCCTGGAGCAGGTTGGTAAATAACTTTGGCCTTTCTAGTATTGATAATGAGACCTAAGTTGTTGCAAGCTTGTTAAAAACAGTTTGTTTCATGCTGCATCTGTTGCTCTGTGCTGGCGTTGAGTGCACAGTAATTAGCAAACAGAAAGCAACGGATGACAGTCTCGCGCACCTTTGTAAAAGCCTTCTGGTGCCTGAGGTTGAATAGCTTGCAGTCAGTCCTGTAACTGACATGGATTCTGTCTTCACAGTTGCTAAAGAGTAGAAAATAAGGCAAACACAATAGGCAAAATGGTAAACACAAATACAAAATCATACTCATATAAGGAAAAATCTCCTATACACATGTGTAACCTGCCAGATGGAAAATGTGCCGGACACACTACTATTAACTCAAGGTAAACCACAAACAAAAATGAGTGCCATAGTCCAAAGTAATGCTAATAACTAGGGTTGAGCGAAACGGGTCGAACATTTTCAAAAGTCGCCGACTTTTGGCTAAGTCGGGGTTTCATGAAACCCGATCCGACCCCTGTGCGGGGTCGGCCATGCGGTACGCGACTTTCGCGCCAAAGTCGCGTTTCAATGACGCGAAAAGCGCCATTTCTCAGCCAATGAAGGTAAACGCAGAGTGTGGGCAGCGTGATGACATAGGTCCTGGTCCCCACCATCTTAGAGAAGGGCATTGCAGTGATTGGCTTGCTGTCTGCGACGTCACAGGGGCTATAAAGAGGCGTTCCCGCCGACCGCCATCTTACTGCTGCTGATCTGAGCTTAGGGAGAGGTTGCTGCCGCTTTGTCAGAAGCAGGGATAGCGTTAGGCAGGGTCCATTAACCACAAAACCGCTTGTGCTGCAGCGATTTGCACTGTCCAACACCACCCTCGGTGTGCAGGGACAGTGGAAGTTTTTTTTTTTTTTTTTTTCCCCTCAGCGCTGTAGCTCATTGGGCTGCCCTAGAAGGCTCCCTGATAGCTGCATTGCTGTGTGTACGCCGCTGTGCAAACCAACTGCTTTTTTCAAAGCACAAATCCTCTTGTTCCTTCCTTTCTGCACAGCTATCTTTTTTGTTTGTCCACACTTTTTATTTCATTTGTGCATCAGTCCACTCCTTATTGCTGCCTGCCATACCTGGCTGAGATTACTGCAGGCAGGGAGATAGTAGCTGCCTGCCATACCTGGCTGAGATTACTGCAGGCAGGGAGATAGTAATTGTAGGACATTCCCTGTTTTTTTTTTTGTTTTTTTTTTGGTGGGAGATTAAGATTGGCAATTTGGCATTTCTGCTAGAGTGCCATCCCTGTGTGTGCCATCTCTCTCACATAGTGGGCCATAGAAAGCCTTTTCATTTTTCTGTATTTTTTTTTGTGGGGTGTATAAATTCTCCCTGATAAAAATACAGTGGGAGATTAATATTGGCCTTTGGGCTTGTGTGCCAGTCCTGAGTGTGCCATCTCTCTCACAAATAGTGGGCCATAGAAAGCCTATTTTATTTTTTTTGGGGTTTTATAAATTCTCCCTGAAAAAAAGGGAGATTAATATTGGCCTCTGGGCTTGTGTGCCAGTCCTGAGCGTGCCATCTGTGCCAGCCCTAGGCGTGCCATCTCTCTCACAAATAGTGGGCCATAGAAAGCCTATTTATTTTTTTTTTTGGTTTTATAAATTCTCCCTGAAAAAAAGGGAGATTAATATTGGCCTCTGGGCTTCTGTGCCAGTCCTGAGCGTGCCATCTGTGCCAGTCCTGAGCGTCCCATCTCTCTCACAAATAGTGGGCCATAGAAAGCCTATTTTATTTTTTTTGGGGGTTTTATAAATTCTCCCTGAAAAAAAGGGAGATTAATATTGGCCTCTGGGCTTGTGTGCCAGTCCTGAGCGTGCCATCTGTGCCAGCCCTGAGCGTGCCATCTCTCTCACAAATAGTGGGCCATAGAAAGCCTATTTAATTTTTTTTTTTGTTTTATCAATTTTCCCTGAAAAAAGGGAGATTAATATTGGCCTCTGGGCTTGTGTGCCAGTTGTGAGCGTGCCATCTGTGCCAGTCCTGAGCGTGCCATCTCTCTCACAAATAGTGGGCCATAGAAAGCCTATTTAAATATTTTTTTGGTTTTATAAATTCTCCCAGAAAAAAAGGGAGATTAATATTGGCCTCTGGGCTTGTGTGCCAGTTGTGAGCGTGCCATCTGTGCCAGTCCTGAGCGTGCCATCTCTCTCACAAATAGTGGGCCATAGAAAGCCTATTTAAATATTTTTTTGGTTTTATAAATTCTCCCAGAAAAAAAGGGAGATTAATATTGGCCTCTGGGCTTCTGTGCCAGTCCTGAGCGTGCCATCTGTGCCAGTCCTGAGCGTCCCATCTCTCTCACAAATAGTGGGCCATAGAAAGCCTATTTTATTTTTTTTGGGGGTTTTATAAATTCTCCCTGAAAAAAAGGGAGATTAATATTGGCCTCTGGGCTTGTGTGCCAGTCCTGAGCGTGCCATCTGTGCCAGCCCTGAGCGTGCCATCTCTCTCACAAATAGTGGGCCATAGAAAGCCTATTTAATTTTTTTGTTTGTTTTATCAATTTTCCCTGAAAAAAGGGAGATTAATATTGGCCTCTGGGCTTGTGTGCCAGTTGTGAGCGTGCCATCTGTGCCAGTCCTGAGCGTGCCATCTCTCTCACAAATAGTGGGCCATAGAAAGCCTATTTAAATATTTTTTTGGTTTTATAAATTCTCCCAGAAAAAAAGGGAGATTAATATTGGCCTCTGGGCTTCTGTGCCAGTCCTGAGCGTGCCATCTGTGCCAGTCCTGAGCGTCCCATCTCTCTCACAAATAGTGGGCCATAGAAAGCCTATTTTATTTTTTTTGGGGGTTTTATAAATTCTCCCTGAAAAAAAGGGAGATTAATATTGGCCTCTGGGCTTGTGTGCCAGTCCTGAGCGTGCCATCTGTGCCAGCCCTGAGCGTGCCATCTCTCTCACAAATAGTGGGCCATAGAAAGCCTATTTAATTTTTTTTTTTGTTTTATCAATTTTCCCTGAAAAAAGGGAGATTAATATTGGCCTCTGGGCTTGTGTGCCAGTTGTGAGCGTGCCATCTGTGCCAGTCCTGAGCGTGCCATCTCTCTCACAAATAGTGGGCCATAGAAAGCCTATTTAAATATTTTTTTGGTTTTATAAATTCTCCCAGAAAAAAAGGGAGATTAATATTGGCCTCTGGGCTTGTGTGCCAGTCCTGAGCGTGCCATCTGTGCCAGTCCTGAGCGTCCCATCTCTCTCACAAATAGTGGGCCATAGAAAGCCTATTTTTTTTTTTTTTTGGGTTTTAGAAATTCTCCCTGGAAAAAAAAAGGGAGATTAATATTGCCCTTTGGGCTTGTGTGCCAGTACTAAGCGTTCCATCTCTCTCTCTCTCTCTCAGTCAGTGGGCCATAGAACGCCTATTTTTGGTTTTATTTGTTTTCTAAATTCTCCCTGAAAAAATCATTTTATTTTATTTGGTTTCTAAATTCTTCCTGATAAAATCATATTTTTTTTATTATTTTTTTTTCTAAAGTCTCCCTGAAAAAAAAAAAAAAAAAAAAAAACAGTGGGAGATTAATATTGGCCTTTCTGCTTGTGTGCCAGTCTTGACTCCTGGGTGTGCCATCTCTCTCTCTCTCTCTCTCCAATTGTGGTCCATAGAAAGCCTACATTTTTTTTCCTTGATTTGGGTTCCAAAATCTACCAGAGAAAATAACTCCATCAATCATTGGTAGAAAAATATTGGCCTCTGGGTTTGTGTGCCACTCCTGACTCCTGTGTGCGTCATCTCTCAGTCAGTGGGCCATAGAACGCCTATTTTTGTTTTTATTTGTTTTATAAATTCTCCCTGAAAAAATCATTTTATTTTATTTGGTTTCTAAATTCTTCCTGATAAAATCATATTTTTTTTATTATTTTTTTTTCTAAAGTCTCCCTGAAAAAAAAAAAAAAAAAACAGTGGGAGATTAATATTGGCCTTTCTGCTTGTGTGCCAGTCTTGACTCCTGGGTGTGCCATCTCTCTCTCTCTCTCTCTCCAATTGTGGTCCATAGAAAGCCTACATTTTTTTTCCTTGATTTGGGTTCCAAAATCTACCAGAGAAAATAACTCCATCAATCATTGGTAGAAAAATATTGGCCTCTGGGCTTGTGTGCCACTCCTGATTCCTGTGTGCGTCATCTCTCACTCAGTGGCCCATAGAAAGCATATAGTTTGTTACATTTGTTTTCTAAATTCTCCCTGCAAAAATCTATTTTTTTTTTTTGGGGGGGTTTCTAAAGTGTTCCTGAAAAAAATAAAAATAAAAAAAAAATAATAGTGTGACATTAATATTAACATTTGTGCTTCAGTGACAGTCCTGCGTGTGGGGCATCTCTCTAATTTGCAGCCACCAAAAAAAGAGTGTGTAACATTGGGCCTGATTTTCGCTGTGGTCTCACCAACCTGTAAAGGGGTAGCTAAATCATACTGAAGTTATAGCTCACCGTGTAAGTTGTGTGACTGCAACAAATAACGTTAGTTTGGTTACGTTTTTAAAACAATGAGGAAGTCTAGTGGAAGAGGTCGTGGCCGGGGGCGTTCATTGTCAGCTGGTAATGAGGGTAGTGGTAGTGGTGGAGCATCAGGTGGTCGTGGGGGAAAAAATATTGCACCTAAGTCTGGAGCTGTGGAGCCAGGTTCGTCGTCCGGCTACACAAGGCCTCGAACGCTCCCTTTTCTGGGATTAGGAAAACCGCTTTTAAAGCCGGAGCAGCAAGAGCAAGTTTTGGCTTATCTTGCTGACTCAGCCTCTAGCTCTTTTGCCTCATCTCGTGAAACTGGTAAAAGTAAAAGCAGCGCGTCGTTAGTGGATGTTCACGGTCAGGGACAAGTCACTTCCTTGTCCTCTTCAGCAAAAACAACAACAGAGAAGAATGCAGCAGGCGACACAACGGGTTACTCCATGGAGCTCTTTACACATACCGTCCCTGGCTTAGAAAGTGAAGCAGTTAACAGTCCATGCCCATTACAAATTGAATCTGACATGGAGTGCACTGACGCACAGCCACAGCCAGACTACTATGCTGGTCCTTTGACTCAGACCACAACATTGCCCTCGCAGGGTGCTGATCAAGAATCAGACCCTGATGAGACTATGTTGCCCCATCACGAACGCTATACCACCGAACGACACGGTGACACAGACGAAGTTGCGCAGGAGGTACAAGAAGAGTTATTAGATGACCCAGTTCTTGACCCCGATTGGCAGCCATTGGGGGAACAGGGTGCAGGCGGCAGCAGTTCTGAAGCAGAGGAGGAGGAGGGGCCGCAGCAGGCATCAACATCGCCACAGGTTCCATCTGCCGGGCCCGTATCTTGCCCAAAACGCGTGGCAAAGCCAAAACCTGGTGGAGGACAGCGTGGCCATCCGGTTAAAGCTCAGTCTGCAATGCCTGAAAAGGTATCCGATGCTAGAAAGAGTGCAGTCTGGCATTTTTTTAAACAACATCCAATTGATCAGCGCAAAGTCATCTGTCAAAAATGTTCTACTTCCTTAAGCAGAGGTCAGAATCTGAAAAGTCTCAATACTAGTTGCATGCATAGACATTTAACCACCATGCATTTGAAAGCTTGGACTAACTACCAAACGTCCCTTAAGGTTGTTGCACCCTCGGCCAATGAAGCTAGTCATCAACGCAACATCCCTTCCGGCAGTGTAGGACCACCATTTAGCGCACCACCTGCTGTATCTGTGCAGGTATCTTTGCCAGGCCAAAGCAGTCAGGGTCAGGGAATCACCAGTTTCGTAGTAGGAAACACTGCATCTAGGGCACCGGCGGCAACAATACCATCTCCCACCGTCTCTCAGTCTGCCATGTCCACCGGCACCCCCGCTAGTTCCACGATCTCCAGCTCTCCAGTCCAGCTCACCCTACATGAGACTATGGTTAGAAAAAGGAAATACTTAGCCTCGCATCCGCGTACACAGGGTTTGAACGCCCACATAGCTAGACTAATCTCGTTAGAGATGATGCCCTACCGGTTAGTTGAAAGCGAAGCTTTCAAAGACCTGATGGACTACGCTGTACCACGCTACGAGCTACCCAGTCGACACTTTTTTTCCAGAAAAGCCATCCCAGCCCTCCACCAGCATGTTAAAGAGCGCATCGTCCATGCACACAGGCAATCTGTGAGCACAAAGGTGCACCTGACAACAGATGCATGGACCAGTAGGCATGGCCAGGGACGTTACGTGTCCATCACGGCACACTGGGTAAATGTGGTGGATTCAGGGTCCACAGGGGACAGCAAGTTTGGGACAGTTCTGCCTAGCCCACGGTCTAGTAAACAGTTGTCTGTAGCCGTTCGCACCCCCTCCTCCTCCTCCTCCTCGTCCTCCTGCAGAAGCAAGAGCTCGTCCACAGACCGCAGTCGCACAAACACTCCATCCGCACCTGCCACTGTTGCACACCAGGTCTCCCATTATGGGGCAGCTACTGGCATACGTCAGCAGGCTGTATTGGCTATGAAGTGTTTGGGCGACAATAGACACACCGCGGAAGTTCTGTCCGAGTTCTTGCAGCAAGAAACGCAGTCGTGGCTGGGCACTGTAGATCTTGAGGCAGGCAAGGTAGTGAGTGATAACGGAAGGAATTTCATGGCTGCCATCTCCCTTTCCCAACTGAAACACATTCCTTGCCTGGCTCACACCTTAAACCTGGTGGTGCAGTGCTTCCTGAAAAGTTATCCGGGGTTATCCGACCTGCTCCTCAAAGTGCGTGGACTTTGCGCACATATCCGCCGTTCGCCTGTACACTCCAGCCGTATGCAGACCTATCAGCGTTCTTTGAACCTTCCCCAGCATCGCCTAATCATAGACGTTGCAACAAGGTGGAACTCAACACTGCACATGCTTCAGAGACTGTGCGAACAGAGGCGGGCTGTTATGTTTTTGTGGGAGGATACACATACACGGGCAGGCAGTAGGATGGCAGACATGGAGTTGTCAGGTGTGCAGTGGTCGAAGATTCAAGACATGTGTCAAGTCCTTCAGTGTTTTGAGGAATGCACACGGCTGGTTAGTGCAGACAACGCCATAATAAGCATGAGCATCCCCCTAATGCGTCTGCTGATGCAAAGTTTGACGCACATAAAGGATCAGGCGTCTGCACCAGAGGAAGAGGAAAGCCTTGATGACAGTCAGCGATTGTCTGGTCAGGGCAGTGTACATGACGAGGTACCGGGCGAAGAGGAGGTGGAGGATGAGGAGGATGATGGGGATGAGTATATTTTTAATGAGGAAGCTTTCCCGGGGGCACGGGAAATTGGTGGCGTGGCAAGGCCGGGTTCTGGTTTTTTGAGGGACACAAGTGACGTAGATTTGCCTGCAACTGCCCCTCAACCAAGCACAACCGCAGATTTGACAACGGGAACTTTGGCCCACATGGCGGATTATGCCTTGCGTATCCTCAAAAGGGACACACGCATTACAAAAATGATGAACGATGACGATTACTGGTTGGCCTGCCTCCTTGATCCTCGCTATAAAGGCAAATTGCAAAATATTATGCCACATGAGAACTTGGAACTAATATTAGCAACAAAACAATCAACTCTTGTTGACCGTTTGCTTCTGGCATTCCCTGCACACAGCGCCCGTGATCGTTCTCACACGAGCTCCAGGGGCCAGCAGACCAGAGGTGTTAGAGGGGCAGAAATCAGAAGTGGCGTTGGACAGAGGGGTTTTCTGACCAGGTTGTGGAGTGATTTTTCTATGACCGCAGACAGGACAGGTACTGCAGCATCAATTCAAAGTGACAGGAGACAACATTTGTCCAGTATGGTTACAAACTATTTTTCATCCCTTATCGACGTTCTCCCTCAACCGTCATTCCCATTTGATTACTGGGCATCCAAATTAGACACCTGGCCAGAATTGGCAGAATATGCATTGCAGGAGCTTGCTTGCCCGGCAGCTAGTGTCCTATCAGAAAGAGTATTCAGTGCTGCAGGTTCAATACTAACAGAAAAAAAGGACTCGTCTGGCTACCCAAAATGTAGATGATCTAACCTTCATTAAAATGAACCACAACTGGATTTCAAAATCTTTTGCCCCACCCTGCCCGGCTGACACCTAGCTTTCCTATGAAAAGGTCTTGCCTGTGGACTATTCTGAATGACTTTTCCAATCTCGTAATTTTCTTCACCTGATTGTCCAGCATACGACATGTTTCCACCTCACGAAATGGCCAAACTCCCCACACGGGGCCGTGCTATCGCCACTTTGCGCTTGGACCCTTGAGAGTGCTGTTTGTCTGAAGAGGTGGGTGTGGCCGCTTTTGGTCGACGGCACTGCCACTGGGTCCCTCATAGTACAATAAAGTGTCTCTGGCGGTGGTGGTGCGCACCCAACGTCAGACACACCGTTGTAATATGAGGGGCCCTGTGCCTGTACCGCCGGCCACAAGACAGTTCCCCCCCCAGCTCAAACAGTGCTCTACCACTAGCAAAATTATCTCTCACAGCTTCACCAATGTGTAGTCTAGCCGCTGACATCCTTCAATGCCTGGCACTGACAATACCATTGTTTTGACATTTTTGTTATGTTAGGCCTTCGAAGCCTGTCTGCGGTCCCTTCTTTCTACAACTACTACACTGACCAGGCCACTGCTGGCCGTGTTACCCTGGAACCAATTTAAAAGTGCCTACAGTCAGCCCAATTTTGTTATGTTAGGCCTTCGAAGACTGTCTGCCGTCACTCCTTCCACTAGACTTCCACTGACCATACACTGCTGCCCATGTACCCCTGGAACCAATTTAAAGTGCCTACAGCCAGCCCAATTTTGTTATGTTAGGCCTTCGAAGCCTGTCTGCGGTCCATTCTTTCAACTACTACTACACTGACCAGGTCACTGCTGCCCGTGTACCCCTGGAACCAATTTAAAATTGCCTACAGCCATGTGTTATTATTTTAGGCATTCGATGCCTGTCTGCGGTACATTTTTTCAACTACTACTACACTGACCAGGTCACTGCTGCCCGTGTACCCCGGGAACCAATTTAAAATTGCCTACAGCCATGTGTTATTATTTTAGGCATTCGATGCCTGTCTGCGGTCCATTTTTTCAACTACTACTACACTGACCAGGTCACTGCTGCCCGTGTACCCCTGGAACCAATTTAAAATTGCCTACAGCCATGTGTTATTATTTTAGGCCTTCGATGCCTGTCTGCGGTCACTCCTTCCACTAGGCCTCCACTGACCACACCACTGCTGTCCGTGTACCCCTGGAACCAATTTAAAATTGCCTACAGCCATGTGTTATTATTTTAGGCATTCGATGCCTGTCTGCGGTCCATTTTTTCAACTACTACACTGACCAGGTCACTGCTGCCCGTGTACCCCTGGAACCAATTTAAAATTGCCTACAGCCATGTGTTATTATTTTAGGCCTTCGATGCCTGTCTGCGGTCACTCCTTCCACTAGGCCTCCACTGACCACACCACTGCTGCCCGTGTACCCCTGGAACCAATTTAAAATTGCCTACAGCCATGTGTTATTATTTTAGGCATTCGATGCCTGTCTGCGGTCCATTTTTTCAACTACTACTACACTGACCAGGTCACTGCTGCCCGTGTACCCCGGGAACCAATTTAAAATTGCCTACAGCCATGTGTTATTATTTTAGGCATTCGATGCCTGTCTGCGGTCCATTTTTTCAACTACTACTACACTGACCAGGTCACTGCTGCCCGTGTACCCCTGGAACCAATTTAAAATTGCCTACAGCCATGTGTTATTATTTTAGGCCTTCGATGCCTGTCTGCGGTCACTCCTTCCACTAGGCCTCCACTGACCACACCACTGCTGCCCGTGTACCCCTGGAACCAATTTAAAATTGCCTACAGCCATGTGTTATTATTTTAGGCATTCGATGCCTGTCTGCGGTCCATTTTTTCAACTACTACTACACTGACCAGGTCACTGCTGCCCGTGTACCCCGGGAACCAATTTAAAATTGCCTACAGCCATGTGTTATTATTTTAGGCATTCGATGCCTGTCTGCGGTCCATTTTTTCAACTACTACTACACTGACCAGGTCACTGCTGCCCGTGTACCCCTGGAACCAATTTAAAATTGCCTACAGCCATGTATTATTATTTTAGGCCTTCGATGCCTGTCTGCGGTCACTCCTTCCACTAGGCCTCCACTGACCACACCACTGCTGTCCGTGTACCCCTGGAACCAATTTAAAATTGCCTACAGCCAGCCCAATTTTTTTATTTTAGGCCTTCGATGCCTGTCTGCGGTCCATTCTTTCAACTACTACTACACTGACCAGGTCACTGCTGCCCGTGTACCCCTGGAACCAATTTAAAATTGCCTACAGCCATGTGTTATTATTTTAGGCCTTCGATGCCTGTCTGCGGTCACTCCTTCCACTAGGCCTCCACTGACCACACCACTGCTGCCCGTGTACCCCTGGAACCAATTTAAAATTGCCTACAGCCATGTGTTATTATTTTAGGCATTCGATGCCTGTCTGCGGTCCATTTTTTCAACTACTACTACACTGACCAGGTCACTGCTGCCCGTGTACCCCGGGAACCAATTTAAAATTGCCTACAGCCATGTGTTATTATTTTAGGCATTCGATGCCTGTCTGCGGTCCATTTTTTCAACTACTACTACACTGACCAGGTCACTGCTGCCCGTGTACCCCTGGAACCAATTTAAAATTGCCTACAGCCATGTGTTATTATTTTAGGCCTTCGATGCCTGTCTGCGGTCACTCCTTCCACTAGGCCTCCACTGACCACACCACTGCTGCCCGTGTACCCCTGGAACCAATTTAAAATTGCCTACAGCCATGTGTTATTATTTTAGGCATTCGATGCCTGTCTGCGGTCCATTTTTTCAACTACTACTACACTGACCAGGTCACTGCTGCCCGTGTACCCCGGGAACCAATTTAAAATTGCCTACAGCCATGTGTTATTATTTTAGGCATTCGATGCCTGTCTGCGGTCCATTTTTTCAACTACTACTACACTGACCAGGTCACTGCTGCCCGTGTACCCCTGGAACCAATTTAAAATTGCCTACAGCCATGTGTTATTATTTTAGGCCTTCGATGCCTGTCTGCGGTCACTCCTTCCACTAGGCCTCCACTGACCACACCACTGCTGCCCGTGTACCCCTGGAACCAATTTAAAATTGCCTACAGCCATGTGTTATTATTTTAGGCATTCGATGCCTGTCTGCGGTCCATTTTTTCAACTACTACTACACTGACCAGGTCACTGCTGCCCGTGTACCCCGGGAACCAATTTAAAATTGCCTACAGCCATGTGTTATTATTTTAGGCATTCGATGCCTGTCTGCGGTCCATTTTTTCAACTACTACTACACTGACCAGGTCACTGCTGCCCGTGTACCCCTGGAACCAATTTAAAATTGCCTACAGCCATGTGTTATTATTTTAGGCCTTCGATGTCTGTCTGCGGTCACTCCTTCCACTAGGCCTCCACTGACCACACCACTGCTGTCCGTGTACCCCTGGAACCAATTTAAAATTGCCTACAGCCATGTGTTATTATTTTAGGCCTTCGATGCCTGTCTGCGGTCCATTCTTTCAACTACTACTACACTGACCAGGGCACTGCTGGCCGTGTACCCCTGGAACCAACATCAGAAAATATAAAAATAAGTATTTTGCTTATAAAAAAGAAAATACTGGTGAGATATCAAATGCAGACATTTTAACATTAAAAACAAACACACAACTAAAATCTGGTACAGTACTAAAAATGGCCACCAGCTACAATTACTTTCTCCTGCAAGTAGTTAACTGAAAGTTTTTTTAAATTGAAAACACACATATGGCATCCACCGAGTGTTGTCCTGTCGCGTCTTCTTTATATTATTGCCGAGAAGATGCAAAATAATGAAAATAATAAAATCATTAATTACCAAAATAATAGAGAAAGTCAACACCACATTGCAAATAAACATTCATTCCAAATAAAGAAGCAGGGCGCGTCCGAGGGTGAGTATATACCTAATAAGAATATAATCACCCTCGGACGCGCAATGCTTATTTCCAACAGCCTTCCTTCCTAAGAATCAGCCCTTCCGTCGTGTAGAGAGACGTTGTGTTACACTCCAAGGTGTTCCCCAGGTTGCCTTTCCTGAGCTTCGATATTCCGGCTCTCGTTTAGTAGTTGTCGGAAACTACGCTGCATTAGGCCTACAAATTGGGTATGGGGTGTAGAGAGAGGGTTTGTTACACTCCAAGGTGTTCCCCAGGTTGCCTTTCCTGAGCTTCGATCTTCCGGCTCTCGTTTAGTAGTTGTTGGAAACTACGCTGCATTAGGCCTTCAAATTGGGTATGGGGTGTAGCGAGAGGGTGTGTTACACTCCAAGGTGTTCCCCAGGTTGCCTTTCCTGAGCTTCGATCTTCCGGCTCTCGTTTAGTAGTTCTTGGAAACTACACTGCATTAGACCTTCAAATTGGGTATGGGGTGTAGAGAGAGGGTGTGTTACACTCTAAGGTGTTCCCCAGGTTTCCTTGCCATTGCTTCGGTCTTCCGACTCTCGTTTAGTAGTTGTAGAAAAGTACACTGCATTAGGCCATACAAAATGGGTATGGGGTGGAGAGAGATGGTGTGTTACACTCCAAGGTGTTCCCCAGGTTGCCTTTCCTGAGCTTCTATCTTCAGGCTCTCATTAAATTGTGGTTAAATGGAACAACTGCATTTGGCGTACTAGTTGGTTTGGGGCCTACTATCGGTGTCTGCCACTCCTTGCTGTTCTCCTCCACTGAACAAAGCTGTGCCGCCTGTTTACTACGGTTGCCAATTTTGAACTGCATTTCGACTACTTACTGATTTGGCCCTACTCTCTGTGTCAGCCTCTCATTCCAGTTGTCCTCCACTGCAATGCCCCCTGGTTATTCCTGTGTTACCAATTTTGAACTGCATTTAGCCCACTTTCTTCTTTGGGCCTATATCTGTGTTTCCACTTCATCGTGCCCATTGCCCAGCCAGTGATAGATGAGTCTGCTGGTACATTGACCCATAACGCAACATTCCCCGTGCACGCTACACAACAACATTGTGACCCTGCTGAAAGTCAGGTTGCTCTTCCCGCATACCATACCACCTTACACGGGGACAAAGAGGAAGGTGCAGATGAAAGTGCAGGTTCCTTCATCAGGTGGGGGGAGGAATACTAGTTGGCGACGTCACTGGCACAGGGCCTCTCATAGTACGCAAAAGTGTTGCTGCCGGTGGGAGGCGCCCCCGCCGTGCAAACACACCGCTGTACTTTGAGGGGCCCTGTGCCAGTGCCAATGCCAACGAGTGGGCCCCCCCTGCTTGCTCAGGTTCACAGCACTTGCAAAGTTGAAATACTTACCTCTCCCTGCTCCACTGCCGTGACGTGGTCCAGATTTCCTGGGCCCACTAATTACTTGAACCAGCCCTACCCCCCACAACTTTAGCCAAATGACCCCCAATTTCAAATGCCTTCCAATTATTATAAGGTAAATTACGCTTGACAAGCTTCATTAAGAAGAATGGATGGTTTTGACATTAAAATGGCCACTCTCGGTGTTTTCCTGGCCCCCACTCACTGCCGACTATGCAGCCCCATTGACTTGCATTGGGTTTCGTGTTTCGGTCGATCCCGACTTTACGTCATAATCGGCCGATTTCACTCGACCCGACTTTGGACATAGTCGGGTTTCGCAAAACCCGGCTCGACTCTAAAAAGGTCAAGGTCGCTCAACTCTACTAATAACGAAATAAGTTTATTAAGGAAAACAAACAAAGCAAATGGGATAAAAATGGGGGATAGCAGACAACAAACACATGGAATAAAGGCAGGTGGAAGCTAGCACATAACCACGGCATGCATCTAGTAAAGCACACAGGCTATATAGAGACCCATATGGACATTAGTGAAAACATGCCAGTGCAAAAGGATAAAAAGACATGCCATAAGGGAACATATTATACACATACCAGTATATGCCAGGGACCACGCAGACCTTAACCCACCCCAACGCGCGTTTCGGTGTTAGCCTTCTTCAGGGGGCGTGGCATAGGTGGTACCTCCAATGGTTTTATAGTACCCGGGTAGCTGTTGTTAACCAATGCGCAGCCTGTTCCAATACCGGCGATCACGCCCGCCAGCGGTGGGAGGCATGGGCCCATGTCACCCAGCGCAGGACCGCGGACCGGAAGTAGTGGAGGAACAGCCAACAGACTGCGCATGGCCGGAAGTGTAGCCGCGGCCATTTTGGAAAAAGGCACAAGCAGACAGCGCTGAATGACTGCAATGCAGTCAACATATGACACATACGTGGATAGATCAAGCAATGTAAGTATATTTCTACCGCACAAAGGGCCGGATTAGCACAGAAAATATGATGGCAGTGTTAACAGATCAAGTCATAATGACGCATATACATGTATATAAAGTTATAAATTATACAATACAACAATATCCATATAATATTCATCTATCGCGCAAACATAACCTGTATACAATACACATCACACTCTGTACCACAATAGAAATACCACGCATATATACAATATGATGCCAACATTAAGCCATAAATATAAATACTACAATGCATACACATATACACATACATATACATACATATATACATATATATATACATATACATACATATATACATAGGGAAAAATACACGCACATACATAAAAATGTATGCAACCATCGTACATCATAATACAAAAATACTAGAGATGCAACTATAGGCAATAAATAAGAGCATGCAACAAATATAGCCATATGTCCAGAACATCAGTAGTGCAGCACCGGAACCAGAAATTCATTGTAGTCCATACGGAGGTATCATAACAATGATCAGCAATACTAAAACATAAAACGAGAGTTAAAACCAAATAATAAAACAAAACAAAGACCATGTGAATACTGCCACGTAACATAATTGCAACAGCCGGACAACTAGAGGAATGGTGTGAACGAAAGGCACTCATTAAAGCCATGAGGGTGGACGGTGTTGAGTTGCCAAATCCATCTCGTCTCAAGTCTTGCTAGACGCCTGGACAGATCCCCCCACGAATATTGATATTAATAGTATCAATGCCCCGTACCCGCAGAAGGGTACTGTCACAAGAGTGTAACTCCCAAAAATGACGGGGTATAGTTTTAAGGGTTAGTGGCTCCGTGTGGACAGCTGCCGCCTGTATACCTAAAACATGCTCTCTGATGCGGACTTTGAGCTGTCTCGTAGTGAGACCGACATAAATCAGACCACACGGACACGTGGCATAATATACCACGTATCTGGTGGTACAACTGATATGCTGTCGGATTTTATAGCTTCTAGTCCCATCAGAGTTGGTGAATGTATCGCACCGATCAATGTTGGGACAGGCCACGCAGCCTCTACACGGAGTACAACCGACCCTTTTGGGGAACCTGTCCAGGAATGTAGGTTTATGGTAATTATCATAATGACTAGAGACAAGATGGTCCTATAAATTTTTAGCACGACGGAAAGCCATCGAGGGATTAGCCGGAATAAATTTAGAAATAACTGGATCCACCCTCAAAATTGGCCAAGCATTCCGAAGAATGGATCGAACTCTATCCGCCTGAGAATTAAACGTGTTGCTAAAGGCATCTCTCAGCATTACAGAAAATATCATAGCGAACAAAGTTGGGGCCTTGTTTTATGCCATTTGTAACTGGGAAGATCTCCAATTTGTCTTCATCATTCAGGACCTTCACAATCATACCATCATGGAGCTGTTGGACGATTATGTTGCTCGAGTAGCTAAACTTTGCCATGATTTTCCACAGGCCATCTCTGCTGACTGTGTCGAAAGCCTTGGTCAAGTCGACAAAGGCCACAAAAAGGTTGCTGTGTTGCTCCTGGCACTTTTCCTGGAGATGACGTGCTGTGAAGACCATATCTTATGTCCCACGCTCAGCACGGAAGCTCCACTGGCTCTCAGGTAGTGGACCTCTTCGTAGTCTTCTGCCCTTGGGGTCTTCTCAACAGAAGAATGCAAAGTCTGCACATAGACACAATGAGGCAGTGTTCGTTTCAGCAGTAGGCACCACACGTGATTCTCGTTACTCTAAATTTCATCTTATCCCTCTTCCTGGCAATAAGATGCCAGTGCCTCGGGTTTGGGCATATCCACCATGTCTTTTGCAAGTGGGTAGATGGGGCAGAGTGTTGGTGATGACAAGGTTATGTGTGGCACACGTCTTCAGGAGCAGAAGGTCATTACTGTTACACTTACCTATTCCATGTCTCCCAATTACTCCTTCCCAGTTTTGATAGTCCCACTCTGGCATTAAAGTCTCCAAGTATGATGAGCTTATCTGATTATGAGATTACTGAGATAAGTGTGTCAAGTGCCTCCACCACTCCAGAAATGTGGGTATCCACCACTACACTCTGTCAGTTGGCCCTTATCTGCTAATGACGTTTCACTGAGAGCTGCTATGTCCAAGTGACACAAGGGTGATCTTATGGTATGGAGAGATTTCCTGTATTCCCACACTGGTCATATTTGTTGGCAGGTTCCGGAGGTCATCAATGATGTTAGCATTTTCACTAATGCTATTGCTTTGACTTCTCAAGTGCTTTCAATTCCTTACAGCCGCCCTTACTACGAAATAAGTTGACTGATATGGCGGTAGATGAGGGGATGATGAACTGGATAAACGACTACCTGACAGACAGGCCGCAGTTTGTAAGGATGGAGGAGGTGGTATCTGGCAGTGGACGGAGCAGTGTTGGAGTCCCTCGGGGTACAGTGTTGTCGCTCTTCCTCTTCATATTGTATACAGCTGACTTTCAGTATAAGTCAGATCTCTGTCACCTCCAAAAATTCTCAGATGACTCAGTGATTGTAGGGGGCATTGTGGGGGAGCGGCGGAGGAGGAATATAGAAGGGTGGTTTCTGACTTTGTGGATTGGTACCAGATTAACTATCTAGAACTAAATGTCAAGAAAACCAAGGAGATGGTGGTGAGTTTTAGAAGGAAAAAGGATGATTATGTGACGCCCCAGGGTCCTGGTTGTCACAGTGGCATTACTTTCCACTTTTCCGGGGAGAGTGATGTCATGCTTGGAAGTGATGGAGGATTCCTTTTTGACAGGTAATCAGCACATACAAAACCGTTCTGACTCCAGGCCAGAAGGGGAAGCTCTACATCTGATTTAAGGGGAGCTGCTCTCTCTGGTCGGGAGTAGGAGTTAGTTGCTAGGCAGTTGCTAGGCAGTTGGGAAGAGTTGACAGTTAGTGCCAGTCAGCAGACTGGAGCAGTCTTAGGCAGAAGGACGAGTGAGGGGCCGTACAGCCTGAGGTGCTGTGGCTCCTAGATAGCAAGATACAGAAGGAAGAACAGCCTTTAGCTAACGTGCTGGAGAGCGAAGCACAGGAGAGTGACAACAAGGGAGAATAGCGGCGACTGGGCTACCTCCCTGACAGAGCGCAGATACTGGTAACCAGAAGACCAAGGTTGTGTCATACTCTAGGAGGCACAGCAGAAACCGGTAGGACAGCTAGACTACATGTAACTTGTCCGCCCTAACACACAGGAGACACAGTGACACATAGAGCCCGGGTCGTGATAGAGACCTTGTAAAAAGGCTCGAGTCACCTGTCATACGGGTTTGTGTCCCAACTTTTTGGAGGACAGAGATAACTGAGAGGACCTTGCTAAGAAGCCATAGGCAGTAAGGGACTTCAATACAACCGTGCTAAGAGGAAGGCTTTTAACTACCCCTGGTAAAGGGGACTCTGAATTCGCTTCCAAGCCGGCCGGACCCTGCCTGTACCTGTGATCTGGTGCTCTGGACTGGGGCTGCCTGCTATCATCAGTAAACCAGGTAAAGAGACTGCAAACCTGTGTCCTCTGTTGTGAGTTCTGTTTTTGGGCTCCCTCTGGTGGTTACTGATGGTACTGGGTGACTTGTCTTTCCTGGGTTTCTGGGTTCCACCTGTTCCATCAGCATATGGGAGTTTCCTATTTAACCTGGCTTTGCTGGTATTTCCTCGCCGGTTATCAATGTATCCAGTGTGTCTTGTTACCTCTGCTCCCTGCTCCTAGAACCTTCTGGTCAAGCTAAGTTTGGATTTTCCTGTTTTGGTGTTTTGCTTTATTTGGTTTTTAGTCCAGCCTGCAGATATGTGATTCTTGCTGCTGGTTGCTCTAGTGGGCTGAAATTGCTCCTCATGTACCATGAGTTGGCACATGAGTTCAAGTAATTTCAGGATGGTTTTTTGAAGGGTTTTTCGCTGACCGCGCAGTTCACTTTTGTATCCTCTGCTATCTAGCTTTAGCGGGCCTCATTTTGCTGAAACTGTTTTCATACTGCGTATGTGCTTTCCTCTCATTTCACCGTCATTATATGTGGGGGGCTGCTATTTCTGTGGGGGATTTCTCTGGAGGCAAGAGAGGTCTGTGTTTCTTCTAATAGGGGAAGTTAGATCTTCGGCTGGAGCGAGACGTCTAGGATCATCGTAGGCACGTTCCCCGGCTACTTTTATTTGTGTGTTAGGTTCAGGGTCGCGGTCAGCTCAGGTTCCATCGCCCTAGAGCTTGTTTGTATCTGTGCTTGTCCTTTAGTGATCCCCTGCCATTGGGATCATGACAGTATAACCGGCCCACAAAGTGTTAATTGTATTGGCTGAAGTAGGAGGATAAGTAGTCTGAGGAAGTTTTTTTTTTTTTTTTTCTCTTTCCCTCAGAGTTTGCTGCCTAGCCTTATTGCAGCCTGGCTACTTCCTCCTCCTCTTAATCTTTGAATGGCTCTGATCCCAGCTGTTTATCATGGACGTCCAGAGTTTGGCTTCCAGCCTGAATAATCTTGCCACTAAGGTTCAAAATATACAGGATTTTGTTGTACATGCTCCTATGTCTGAACCTAGAATTCCTGTCCCAGAGTTTTTTTCTGGAGATAGATCTCGTTTTCTGAATTTTAGGAACAATTGCAAGTTGTTTCTTTCTTTGAAATCTCGCTCCTCTGGAGACCCTGCTCAGCAAGTCAAGATAATTATATCTTTCCTGCGGGGTGACCCTCAGGATTGGGCATTTGCATTGGCACCAGGGGACCCTGCGTTGCTTAATGCGGATGCGTTTTTTCTGGCATTGGGTTTGCTCTATGAGGAACCTAACCAAGAGATTCAGGCTGAAAAAGCTTTGTTGGCCCTCTCTCAGGGGCAAGATGAAGCAGAAATTTATTGTCAAAAATTTCGGAAGTGGTCGGTGCTTACTCAGTGGAATGAGTGCGCTCTGGCTGCAAAGTTCAGAGATGGCCTTTCTGAGGCCATTAAAGATGTTATGGTGGGGTTCCCTGCGCCTGCTGGTCTGAATGAGTCTATGACTATGGCTGTTCAGATTGATCGGCGTTTTCGGGAGCGCAAACCTGTGCATCATTTGGCGGTGTCGTCTGAACCGTCACCTGAGATAATGCAATGTGATAGAATTCAGTCCAGAAGTGAACGGCAAAAGTATAGGCGGAAAAAAGGGTTGTGCTTTTATTGTGGTGATTCAGCTCATGTTATATCAGCATGCTCTAAACGCACAAAAAAGGTTGATAAGTCTGATGCCATTAGTACTTTACAGTCTAAGTTCATTCTGTCTGTGACTCTGATTTGTTCATTATCATCCATTTCCGTCGATGCCTATGTGGATTCAGGCGCTGCCCTGAGTCTTATGGATTGGTCATTTGCCAACCGCTGTGGGTTTAGTCTGGAGCCTCTGGAAGTCCCTATTCCTTTGAAGGGAATTGACTCTACACCTTTGGCTATGAATAAACCTCAGTACTGGACACAAGTGACCATGCGTATGACTCCCGTTCATCAGGAGGTGATTCGCTTCCTGGTACTGTATAATTTGCATGATGTTCTAGTACTTGGTCTGCCATGGTTACAAACTCATAATCCAGTCCTTGACTGGAAATCAATGTCTGTGTTAAGCTGCGGTTGTCAGGGGGTTCATGATGATGCACCTCCGATTTCTATCGCTTCATCTACTCCTTCTGAGATTCCTGTGTTTTTGTCTGACTATCGGGATGTTTTTGAGGAGCCTAAGCTCAGTTCGCTTCCTCCTCACAGGGATTGCGATTGTGCTATAAATTTAATTCCAGGCAGTAAATTTCCTAAAGGTCGTTTGTTCAATCTGTCAGTGCCAGAGCATACTGCTATGCGGGATTATGTTAAGGAGTCCTTGGAAAAGGGACATATCCGTCCATCTTTGTCCCCTTTGGGAGCAGGTTTTTTTTTCGTGGCCAAAAAAGATGGTTCCTTGAGGCCTTGTATAGATTATCGTCTTTTGAATAAGATTACCGTAAAATATCAGTATCCTTTGCCATTGTTGACTGATTTGTTTGCTCGCATTAAGGGGGCTAAATGGTTCACTAAGATTGATCTTCGGGGTGCGTATAATCTTATACGAATAAAGCAAGGTGATGAGTGGAAAACCGCATTTAATACGCCGGAGGGCCATTTTGAGTATTTGGTAATGCCTTTTGGACTTTCTAATGCTCCTTCAGTCTTCCAGTCCTTTATGCACGATATTTTCCGTGAATATCTGGATAAATTTATGATTGTGTATTTGGATGATATTTTGGTTTTTTCTGATGACTGGGAGTCTCATGTTCAGCAGGTCAGGAAGGTGTTTCAGGTCCTGCGGGCCAATTCCTTGTTTGTAAAAGGCTCAAAGTGTCTCTTTGGAGTCCACAAGATTTCTTTCTTGGGGTATATTTTTTCCCCTTCTACTATTGAGATGGATCCCGTCAAGGTTCAGGCTATTTGTGACTGGACGCAGCCTACATCTCTTAAGAGTCTACAGAAGTTCTTGGGCTTTGCTAATTTCTATCGTCGTTTTATAACTAATTTTTCTAGTGTTGTTAAGCCTTTGACGGATTTGACTAAGAAGGGTGCTGATGTTGCTAATTGGTCTCCTGCGGCTGTGGAGGCCTTTCAGGAACTTAAGCGCCGGTTTTCTTCTGCTCCTGTGTTGCGTCAGCCAGATGTTTCGCTCCCTTTTCAGGTTGAGGTTGATGCTTCCGAGATTGGAGCGGGGGCGGTTTTGTCACAGAGAAGCTCCGATGGCTCAGTGATGAAGCCATGCGCGTTTTTTTCTAGAAAGTTTTCGCCGGCTGAGCGGAATTATGATGTTGGTAATCGGGAACTTTTGGCCATGAAGTGGGCATTTGAGGAGTGGCGTCATTGGCTAGAGGGTGCTAGACATCGTGTGGTGGTCTTGACTGATCACAAAAATTTGATTTACCTTGAGTCTGCCAGGCGTCTGAATCCTAGACAGGCTCGTTGGTCACTGTTTTTCTCTCGTTTCAATTTTGTGGTTTCATACCTGCCAGGTTCAAAGAATGTGAAGGCGGATGCTCTTTCTAGGAGTTTTGTGCCTGACTCCCTTGGAAATTCTGAGCCCTCTGGTATCCTTAGGGATGGGGTGATTTTGTCTGCTGTCTCCCCAGACTTGCGACGTGCTTTGCAGGAGTTTCAGGCGGGTAAACCTGATCGTTGTCCGCCTGAGAGACTGTTTGTTCCGGATAATTGGACCAGTAGAGTCATCTCCGAGGTCCATTCTTCTGCGTTGGCAGGTCATCCTGGAATATTTGGTACTAGAGACTTGGTGGCCAGGTCTTTTTGGTGGCCTTCCTTGTCGAGGGATGTGCGTTCTTTTGTGCAGTCTTGTGAGGTTTGTGCTCGGGCTAAGCCTTGCTGTTCTCGGGCCAGTGGATTGTTGTCACCTTTGCCTATCCCGAAGAGGCCTTGGACGCACATTTCCATGGACTTTATTTCGGATCTCCCTGTCTCTCAAAAAATGTCCGTCATCTGGGTTGTGTGTGATCGCTTTTCTAAAATGGTTCATCTGGTACCCTTGCCTAAGTTGCCTTCCTCCTCTGAGTTGGTCCCTCTGTTTTTTCAGAATGTGGTTCGTTTGCATGGGATTCCTGAGAACATCGTTTCTGACAGGGGATCCCAGTTTGTGTCTAGATTTTGGCGGACGTTCTGTGCTAAGATGGGCATTGATTTGTCCTTTTCGTCTGCATTCCATCCTCAGACGAATGGCCAGACTGAACGAACTAATCAGACCTTGGAAACTTATTTAAGGTGTTTTGTTTCTGCTGATCAGGATGACTGGGTTACCTTTTTGCCGCTGGCCGAGTTTGCCCTTAATAATCGGGCTAGTTCTGCTACCTTGGTTTCTCCTTTCTTTTGTAATTCGGGGTTTCATCCTCGTTTTTCCTCTGGTCAGGTGGAACCTTCTGATTGTCCTGGAGTGGACATGGTGGTGGATAGGTTGCATCGGATTTGGAGTCATGTGGTGGACAATTTGAAGTTGTCCCAGGAGAAGGCTCAGCAGTTTGCTAATCGCCGTCGCCGCGTGGGTCCTCGACTTCTTGTTGGTGACTTGGTGTGGTTGTCTTCTCGTTTTGTTCCTATGAAGGTCTCTTCTCCTAAGTTCAAGCCTCGGTTCATCGGTCCCTATAGGATCTTGGAAATTCTTAACCCTGTGTCGTTTCGTTTGGATCTCCCGGCATCGTTTGCTATTCATAATGTGTTCCATCGGTCGTTGTTGCGGAAGTATGAGGTACCTGTTGTTCCTTCGCTTGAGCCTCCTGCTCCAGTGCTGGTGGAGGGAGAATTGGAGTATGTTGTGGAGAAGATCTTGGATTCTCGTGTTTCCAGACGGAAACTCCAGTATTTGGTCAAGTGGAAGGGTTATGGTCAGGAGGATAATTTTTGGGTGGTTGCCTCGGATGTTCATGCTGATGATTTGGTTCGCGCTTTTCATAGGGCTCATCCTGGTCGCCCTGGTGGTTCTCGTGAGGGTTCGGTGACCCCTCCTCAAGGGGGGGGGTACTGTTGTGAGTTCTGTTTTTGGGCTCCCTCTGGTGGTTACTGATGGTACTGGGTGACTTGTCTTTCCTGGGTTTCTGGGTTCCACCTGTTCCATCAGCATATGGGAGTTTCCTATTTAACCTGGCTTTGCTGGTATTTCCTCGCCGGTTATCAATGTATCCAGTGTGTCTTGTTACCTCTGCTCCCTGCTCCTAGAACCTTCTGGTCAAGCTAAGTTTGGATTTTCCTGTTTTGGTGTTTTGCTTTATTTGGCTTTTAGTCCAGCCTGCAGATATGTGATTCTTGCTGCTGGTTGCTCTAGTGGGCTGAAATTGCTCCTCATGTACCATGAGTTGGCACATGAGTTCAAGTAATTTCAGGATGGTTTTTTGAAGGGTTTTTCGCTGACCGCGCAGTTCACTTTTGTATCCTCTGCTATCTAGCTTTAGCGGGCCTCATTTTGCTGAAACTGTTTTCATACTGCGTATGTGCTTTCCTCTCATTTCACCGTCATTATATGTGGGGGGCTGCTATTTCTGTGGGGGATTTCTCTGGAGGCAAGAGAGGTCTGTGTTTCTTCTAATAGGGGAAGTTAGATCTTCGGCTGGAGCGAGACGTCTAGGATCATCGTAGGCACGTTCCCCGGCTACTTTTATTTGTGTGTTAGGTTCAGGGTCGCGGTCAGCTCAGGTTCCATCGCCCTAGAGCTTGTTTGTATCTGTGCTTGTCCTTTAGTGATCCCCTGCCATTGGGATCATGACAGTATAACCGGCCCACAAAGTGTTAATTGTATTGGCTGAAGTAGGAGGATAAGTAGTCTGAGGAAGTTTTTTTTTTTTTTTTTTTTTCTCTTTCCCTCAGAGTTTGCTGCCTAGCCTTATTGCAGCCTGGCTACTTCCTCCTCCTCTTAATCTCTGAATGGCTCTGATCCCAGCTGTTTATCATGGACGTCCAGAGTTTGGCTTCCAGCCTGAATAATCTTGCCACTAAGGTTCAAAATATACAGGATTTTGTTGTACATGCTCCTATGTCTGAACCTAGAATTCCTGTCCCAGAGTTTTTTTCTGGAGATAGATCTCGTTTTCTGAATTTTAGGAACAATTGCAAGTTGTTTCTTTCTTTGAAATCTCGCTCCTCTGGAGACCCTGCTGGAGCGAGACGTCTAGGATCATCGTAGGCACGTTCCCCGGCTACTTTTATTTGTGTGTTAGGTTCAGGGTCGCGGTCAGCTCAGGTTCCATCGCCCTAGAGCTTGTTTGTATCTGTGCTTGTCCTTTAGTGATCCCCTGCCATTGGGATCATGACAGTCCTCCATTCTTTATCACACCACTTACCATCTTCATCTACTACACCGGGAGCCCTGGGGACCCAGGTTCACCTGTGGAAAGCTACACCATCCCAGCTGCCATAACATCACCCCAGTGGACCCCTTAAAGCAGCGTCAGTCACCTCTGACTGAGAACCACAGGTGGCATCACAAACTTTCATTATTTCCACAACCCCTTTAAAGACTGTCCCTTTTACTTGGGCACCCAGGGCCATGGACCGGGTCACTGCCACCATGACCACCCCTTTAATTGCGACCGGACCTGGTACCGAGTACCCCACTGCCCTGATGGGCGACTCAACTACTTACCGATAACTATTGCTGGCGTTCACCTTGACGGCAAACTTGATTGGAGGTATCATACGGACAAGGTCTACAAGAAGATGATGAGCAGACTGTCCTTTCTACGGAAGCTCAGGTCGTTAAATGTGTGCAGTAAAATGCTCTAAATGTTTTACCAGTCCGTTGTGGCAAGCGCCATCTTTTTTGCTATCATTTGCTGGGGCAGTAGTGTGCGAGCAGCTGATGCTAATAAGCTCAACAAACTTATCAAGAAGGCAAGCGCGGCTGTTGGCCTCCATCTTGACTCTTGAGAAGGTATTGGAGGATAGAATCCAGATGAAGTGTAGGGCTATAATGAACAATAATACACACCCACTATACGAGCTGTTCTTGAAGCAGAAGAGCACATTCAGCAGCCGTCTAATCCTACTAAGGTGTAAGAAGGAGAAATTCAGGAAATCATTTGTGCCTACTGCTATGGGGATGTATAATAATTTCCTAAGGGTGAAAGACGACAATGATCTATGGCTGGTGCCTAATGGCAATGATCAGAGATTTAAATACCTGCATTCACCCAAATTTGTTTGTTACGTAATGTGGTTAGTCATGTGCAAGATCTGTGTCTAGTAATTACGTTATGTAATGCTGGTTGTAATGTTGTAATGTTTGAAATGCTGTTTGTAACGCTGCTGTAATACCATCATTTCCCTCGGAATCAATAAAGTGTATTGTATTGTATTGTATCATATCGTAATGAGAAGAGTTCTCTGGGTTTTGAAGTTATTTGAGGCAATGAATGGTTTGCTGCATTATTGCTTGATTAATAACTTTGTAAAACTTGACATTGTTAGACATATCCCCAATTGTGGTTCTGGAGTGCCAGAAGGGCTGAACTGGCCATCTCAAAATTCTGGAAAATGCCAGAAGGGCCTATCTGGTCATGGGCCGCCTTGAATGCTATGTTGTTAACAGAATCGGTGTTCTCAAGCAGGGCCAGACTGGCCATTTGGCAATTCTGGCAAATGCCAGAAGGGCCTGTCTGGTTGTGGGCTGCCTTGTGTGCTACGTTGGTAACAGAATCAATGTTCTCAAGACACCCATACTGTTAACAGTTGTGACAGAGCACAAAGCCGGTCACTCTGTCACTTACCTCAGCATGCCGTGGGTATCATTACAAATATTGGTCTTGTAGTAAATCTTCATTTCCCTCATCCAGGGTAATATTAGTAATATATCCCATCTGGTTATTGGGGACGGTGACACCATGGGCCTGTGTGATTTCAAATGCCAGGGCTGAATTTTCGTCCCCAGTCCTTACCTGTTCTCAAGACACCCATACTGTTAAGAGTTATGATGGAGCACAAAGTCGCTGACTCCATCCCTTACCCCAGCAGGCCACGGGTATCATTAGAAATACTGGTCATGTAGTAAATCTTGCTTTCCTCCATCCAGGGTAATATTAGTAATATATTCCATCTAAGGCTCGGGGGTCAGGAACAGCATGGGCCTGTGTGATTTCAAATGCCAGGGCTGAATTTAATTCCCAGTTCGTACCTGAGTGCCAGTATAAGCAGTTGCTGAATGCCTGCATTTTTCCCCAATGGGAGGGCAATTTTTGGTCCAGGTGAACAGCACTCCCCTTACAAGTTTTGAATTCCAATCAGGATTCAAGCACTGTTGGTTATATGCATTCTCACTTACCATATTTAATTATTGTGTCCCATTTCTCAATTTGCACCTTGAACAAAAACAGTTGTCTGTTTCCTGTGCCATATTTTGGATAGCTCTGGGAGGAAAGCCCAGAAGAAGAAGTTTTGGATTTCGCAGCTAGAGGGGGACAAAAGGTGGCTAATAAAAAGCCTGATGGGTTTCACCTCAACCGAGACTGGATGAGATATTTTCCTTTACTGACCCAAAAATATTATATATTTTTTTCTGGCTGTGGGGTTGGAGCTCTGTATAGAAGGTAATTTATTATTATTTTTTTATTTTTTTTATTAATTAGCACTTTCTTCATGTTTGGAGCAGAACAATAAGTTAGAAGTGACCAGAAAGCGAACCTGCCTTCCGGGAGTTCAGAATTGAGCTTATTGTTTCAGTCCTTTTGGTTTGATCTGTTAATGTTATCCTGGTTGTAATGTTGAATCATCTATGAGAAGCAAAAAAGCCAACAGCTGTCCAGCAGCTTAGGGTTAGCGATGACCAAACATGCTTGGAAAACGGGTTATCTGAGCATGCTCGGGTTTTATCCGAGTATCTTGGGCGTGGTCAGATAATATATTGGAATCCATGCAGCTGCGTGTTTTGTGGTGGTAGATAGCTGCAACACATGTAGGGATTGCCTGTTTGTTTTGTGTTGCGGCTGTCTACCACTGCAAAATATGCACCTACAGGCAATCAAATATATTATCCGAGCACGCCCAAGATACTCGGATGACACATGTTCGGATAACATGTTAGCTGAGCATGTTCGCTCTTCACTAGTTGGGGATTCTCTATTCTCCATGCAGTCTTGTGGACACCAATGTGTATACGGAAGGTGGCAGGCACTGCAGGGGCAGGTTGATGGGAAAAGGGTTAAACCCAGACCCAATCCCTAAACCCAGACCCTAGTACCAGTCAGTGGCAAGGGAGCACTGCTTTTCTGTTTTATTCCAATACTAGATTTGAGGTTGGATTATTTGTCCCACTTATATAAATGTGTCCATATGTTGTGGACTCCACATCTCTCAAGCCCTCCCTCCGCCAGGGAAAGTGTAGTTTTTTTTTAACCCATTTTGGAGACTACACCCCTTATTGAACTTATCTAGATGTGTGGTGTGAGCACCTTGAACCCACATGTGTTTCACAGAAATTTATAAAACTGAGCCGTGGAAATGAAAAAATACATTTTTTATCACAAAAATGTGGATTTAGCCCAAATGTTTCCTTTTCAGAAGGGTAATAAGAAAAAAATGGACCCAAAATCTGTTGCGCGATTTCTCCTGAGTACGCCGATACCCCATATGTGGTGGAAAACTACTGTTTGGGAGCACGACAGAGCTCGGAAGATAAGGAGTGCCAATTCAATTCTGGAGCTTCATTTTGGCTGGAATAGATTACGTATGCCATGTCACATTTAAAGAGCCCCTGACATGCAAAAAACAGCTTAAACCAGCATAAATCAGCCAACTGACCCCATTTTGAAAATTCACAACTTGAGGAATTCATCAAGGGTTGTAGTGACAATTTCTAACCCTTTGGCAATTCACAGAGTTGTATAATATTGGGCTGAGTAAATGGAAAATTACAATTTTTTCCACTAAAATGTTGCTTTAGTCACAAGTTTTCAATTTTCAAAAGGGATAAGAGGAAAAAATGGACCACAAAGTTTTTCTCCTGACAAATATTCCACATGTGGTCGAAAACTACTTTTTGAGGCACAGAGCAAAGGTCAGAAGGGAAGAGGCACCTTATTGGAGTTCAGATTTTGCTGGAATGGTTTGAGGTTGCCATGTCACATTTTCAGAGCCCCTGAAGTGCCAGAACAGCAGAAACCCCCCATAAGTGACCTTATTTATCAAACTATACTTCTCAATGAATTCATGTAGGGGTGCAGTGATCATATTGACACCACATGTGCATCACAGAATTTTATACCATTGGGCGGTGAAGAAGGAAGAATAACATTTTTACCACTAAATGCTGTTTTAGCCCAAGTTTTTAATTTTTATAAGGGCTAATCGAACAGTTTGGTGTGCAATTTCTCCAAACTGCTGCACCAATACCCTACACAGGGCTGCCACCAGGAATTTCAGGGCCCCATACTGGCAAAATACTCTACTTTAACCTATCAAATATGTCTTAAAATATCCAATAATCTTTTTAGGTATATATTAATTAACGATATTTCTCTTTTAGGGAATGTGTCACATACGTTATTTAAAATAACCAATAATACCACATATAGGGGACAAATACCATCACAGCATGTCCGAACCACACATTACTACCACATAGTGACCGGATAATCCCACATGCAAGGGACAAATACTAAAAAAACCCTGTTTGGGAGAGAAGAACAGACAAATCGCGGCACCCTAGGTGTGTAAACACAATATTATAGTCTTTAAAGGGTGCACAATTTTATGCACTCACCTGATAAAAGACTAGAATGGCTTTAGATTGTGCATCCTCAAAATTCCCTCTGAGATACTTTTCAATATACAGGGCTTGCAGCTTGCCTTGGGTGGATCCAAGTGAAAGAGCCAGAGTAAGGCTCACACAGGATGAGTAATTCAAGAAAAGCACATCCAGCCCATGAATGGCAGCACTTCCCAGGACTCACATCCAAAGATGATATTTTATATATTTTTTTATTTCATAACTTAAAATAGAAGAGATACAACGCGTTTCGGATACAGTATATATCCTTCCTCAGGTGTCATAAAAACACAGTACAAATCCTACTAGTATAAAATTAAATTAGACATATATAGTATCAAACCTTTTATCCCAGCCTCAGAAACTTGATTTGGGGTGTGGACCAAGTTCAGGAAAACACCCACTGATTGATACAGCCTTGTTAACATTGATGCAAGAAAGAGAGAAAAGAAAAAAAAAAAAAAAAACCTTTAAACTTTCTCTATGATATCATTCAATCCATTTGGAAATAATGTTCCCAAACGATATATCCAAAACATTTCTTTCCTGTTTAAAAGAGCATTCCTGTTTGCAACTCCAGAGGGTATCTGCTCCACTGGAGTTAAGGTACCTTCACACTGAGCGACTTTAGAACGATAACGATAGCGATCTGTGACGTTGCAGCGTCCTGGATAGCGATATCGTTGTGTTTGACACGCAGCAGCGATCAGGATCCTGATGTGAGATCGCTGGTCGGAGCTAGAAGGCCAGAACTTTATTTCGTCGCTGGATCACCCGCTGACATCGCTGAATCGACGTGTGTGACGCCGATCCAGCGATGTCTTCACTGGTAACCAGGGTAAACATCGGGTTACTAAGCGCAGGGCCGCGCTTAGTAACCCGATATTTACCCTGGTTACCTAAAAAAAAAAACACTACATACTTACATTCCAGTGTCTGTCGTGTCCCTTGCAGTCAGCTTCCCGCACTGATTGTGAGCGCCGGCCGTAAAGCACAGCGGTGACGTCACCGCTGTGCTCTGCTTTATGGCCGGCCGGCGCTCAAAGTCAGTGCGGGAAGCTGACGGCGAGGGACGCGACAGACACCGGAATGTAAGTATGTAATGTTTTTTTTTAGGTAACCAGGGTAAATATCGGGTTACTAAGCGCGGCCCTGAGCTTAGTAGCCGATGTTTACCCTGGTTACCAGGGGACTTCGCATAGTTGGTCGCTGGAGAGAGGTCTGTGTGACAGCTCTCCAGCGACCACACAGCGACGCTGCAGCGATCGGCATCGTTGTCTATATCGCTGCAGCGTCGCTTAATGTGACGGTACCTTTACTTTTATGTTAAAAATGTTATTATGTTTAATTAGCAGATGCCTTGAGAGACTATATTTTAAAAAGCCGTTTTTTGCTCTATTTCTGTGGCCATTAATGCGGGACCGCAGTGTCTGTACAGTGCGTCCCACATATTGCAAACCACAACTGCATGTGATGACTAGTGTTGAGCATTCCGATACCGCAAGTATCGGGTATCGGCCGATACTTGCGGTATCGGAATTCCGATACCGAGATCCGATATTTTTGTGATATCGGGTATCGGTATCGGATCAATAGAAATGTGTAAAATAAAGAATTAAAATAAAAAATATTGATATGCTCACCTCTCCGGCGGCCCCTGGACATCACGCTGCTAACCGGGAGGCTTCTTTGTTTAAAATGCGCGCCTTTAGGACCTGCGAATGACGTCCCGGCTTCTGATTGGTCGCGTGCCACCCATGTGACCGCCACGCAACCAATCAGAAGCCGTGACGTCATTCGCAGGTCCTCAATTCCTAGAATTAGGAGTTTAGTGAATGAGAATGACGTCGCGGCTTCTGATTGGTCATGTGACCGGCACGCGACCAATCAGAAGCCGCGACGTCATTCTCATTCACAAAAACTCCTAATTCTAGGAATTGAGGACCTGCGAATGACGTTGCGGCTTCTGATTGGTCGCGTGCCGGTCACATGGACTGTGCTCGGGAAAACCCAAGCAACGAGTATACTCGCTCATCACTATTAATGATCGGTAATGGTTTACCGATTGGTGCTCATTTAGTGCAATCGGTCGCTCCGCGTAAACATACCCCTATACAGAATAAATACTTACATCCAGTAACTCACCGCTGATGTCTCGTCTGATTATAAACCTTTGTCTTCTCCATCTTGCTAAACCTTCATGTCGATGTCCTGTCGCCGGGAATTTATCATTGCAGTTTGCTGCACTGTTCACCACACTCCTGAAAATAAAAAATGTCAGATATATGTACACATATCTTTCCTGAATAAGAAATTCCCCCGCACTGTACAGTTGAATACGGACATTATTATGCAACCGTGAAGAAAATAGAAATCCGCACCGCTGCTGGTCATAAACCCATTATTTCCATGCAATCCATTTAGCTGTAACTTCAATGCCTCAAATCCTTTTTGGGATCACCTCGGGTGCTACATCCGTTAACAAAACATAGTCCAGGATAAAAGAAGAAAATGATGTGCACTCACCGGTCCCATGAAATAGTTTCCTTTATTTGGACATAAGGCGGTTACAGACGAGGAAAAACGTGCAGATAAAAGGACGACAGCTGTTTCGCACGAATGTGCTTCTACAGGTTCCTACCATTTGACAGGTAGTACGATGAAAATCGGGCCCATTAATCATACAGTTCGGGAATTTGTTTCTTGTAAATCAGCATACGTGGTATATGTAATATTCTGCCCTTGTGGCTTTTATTGCATAGGAAAAACTATTCGCCCCCTCTTTGTGCGAATCAGAGAACATTTCAGTTCCGTACGCACGGGGAAGGGGGTTCCTCGTTTGGTGAACCACGTAATACAGTGTCATGCAGGTAATGTTCACACACTCCGTTTTGCAAGCATTGAAAGGGTGAGTCCACCGCAGCAAGGAGGGAATCTAAACCAGCTACTTCTGAGACGAGAAGCAAGATGGATAATGCACACATGCGCAACAGGGCCAATCGGCCTGAATGAAAGACTAGACATGTCGCTCTTTCTATAAGATTTCCACCGAACGGTGGTTTTGAATTCCCTGAAGTTGTTTATGTATTGTTTGTGTTTCTTGTGCTATTATGTTATTTCCAGCATCACATGTTTTTAATCTATACAATATAGCAGTTTGTGTTATTCACGTTTTGAAATCAGGTGCTCATTAGCACCGATGACGCAAGCAAGGGGGAGTGCACATGTTTTGGGTTAATTACAAATCCAGCCTCCCCACTTCCTTTAGTCATTGGGACCCGTAGAAGCACATTCGTGCGAAACAGCTGTCGTCCTTTTATCTGCACGTTTTTCCTCATCTGTAACCGCCTTATGTCCAAATAAAGGAAACTATTTCATTGGACCGGTGAATGCACATCATTTTCTTCTTTTATCCTGGATTATTATGCAACCCACCATTCCAAATATAGCTGTCATCCACCATTGTGCCGCTATTAAAGATAAATAGCCCCTTTCCCCACCCAATAAATATATAAATTAATTAGCACCTCTACTCTTTTCTCCAATTCAGTACCAGTAACTGCCATGCATCCTCAATGCCCCCCCTTTTTTACCCCCAATTCATTAAATTTACAAGCCCCCTCCACCCCAATTTATTATGTCATGCCCTCTCGCTCCCATCACCACTTCATCATCATTTGTTCCCCAGTCTCAATACATCATGATTTACTCAACTACACCCTAAATTCATCATTATTTTCTCTCCCCACCCCCAACCTTCAATTTATCAATTGCTGTCCTCCACCCTCAATTCATCATTTTCTCTTCCCCACCCATCCACCTTCACTACATCATTAGTGATGGGCGAACCTGTGGACGTTCAGATTCTGGGTTCTGCCAAACAGTTAAAAGTTTAATTTGGGTACCAGAAAAGTACCTGAAACCTGGACCCCATTCAGATAAATGGGAGGCCCGAACATTCATTGCTTGCCATGCTTTCTTGAAAACACAGCAAACACTGGCTCTGATTGGAGGTAAGATTACCTCCGGTCACAGGCGTCGGCTGATGGGACTACTACTCCCATCAGCCTACACCTGCTGCCGCTAATAACAATGAGAACAAGCGCGAATGATGGAAGTAGTAGGGTAAGTGTGAGCCGTGACGTACTGCAATCTTTGGGAGGCAGAATGAGTAAATCAACAGAAGGTCAAAAATTAGTTCTATTTATTTTTATATGCCGTTCATCGTGTGGTATAAGCGATTAGACGACTATTCTTCGGGTTGGGGTGATTACTGCGACACCAGATTTATACAGGTTTTTATGTTTGACCACTATCACACACTAAAAAACAAGGTTTTGCTTCGCTAGATTTAAGAGCTATAGTTTTTATTTATTTTATTTATTTCTCAATTTTGTACCCCTTTTTTTTACACTATTCACTGTCTCGTAAAATCGATAAGGCAGCTTTTTTCTTCGGGTCAGTACGATTACAGCCATGCCACACTTATACCATTGTTTATGTTCTGGCACTTTTATACAATAAAACATATTTTATAGAAAAAATAATTATTTTTGAATCACTTTATTTTGAGAGCTAGAACAAAACTTTTTTATTTTTCCACTGATGGAGCTGTATGGCAGTTTGTTTTTTTGCCGGACAAGATAATGTTTTCAGCTCTACCATTTTTGTTTTTGTTTGACTATTTGATTTTGTTTTATTCCACATTTTAGTTGTCATTATGACGAAACAGCATCGTTTTTTGCCCCCCTTTTTTTTATAGTGTTCTCTGAAGGTGTTAACAGTTTTGTAGAACGGGTCATTCTGGATGCAGCAATACCAAATATGTGTACTTTTTTGTTTATTTTTGTTTTTACATAAATATACACATGTGGTCAAAAGTTTTGGTACCTCTCGTTTAATGACAGAAAATTCCACCCCAGTCCTGCCAAGGACTCCTCAAAAGGGCCATAATGACTGCGGTCGCAGAGGGTGCGACCATGACCAGGCTCACGCAGGTAGGTGGCCCGTCGAAGCCAGCTGCTTTTTCAGCTGGATGTGTGTCCAAGGACGCACGTTCAGCTGAAATGTATTGTGGCACAGAGACCCTCTGGATCCCTGCACTGGTCACTGGTGGCGCGTTGTAGAGATGTCATACACTGCCGTCGCTTGCACGCTGAAGTTAGCTCCTGACTTCTATGGAAAAAAAATGCCGCAAATCGAGGGAGTGGGAACATTATTACAAGAAAGGGGCACAGGATGAGGAACATTATTATAGCATGGGGCACATTGTTACATGAGAGGGTGAACGCTTTTCAGGATCTGGAATGCAACAAGGACCCATATATCTGACGAACATGCAGGTGGGAACCTAGGTCCAAGTTCTGCACCAAGGCCCATGGGACTCTAGTTATGCTACTTATCCCCATCACTTCTGGAAATGCCTGCCTTTGGGTGAGGCTGAGTTTTGAGTCCAAGTCAGGGGTGTCAAACTGCATTCCTTGAGGTCATGTTTTCAGGATTTCCTTGTACTGCACAGGTGATAATTTAATCACCAACTCATTATTTGTGTAGGTGATTAAATTATCACCTGTGCAGTACAAGGAAATCCTGAAAACATGACCTGTTTGCAGCCCTCGAGGAATGCAGTTTGACACCCCTGGTCCAAGTAATTAGTTGAGATATACGCACTGTCCGACTATGCTCCATTGCGTCTGAAATAGAATATTGTATCTATGTGCTTGGTCATTTCCTGTACTGACTGTCAGTGAGAGACATTTAGATCACATCCATATTTATTACTCATACCAACGGCAAACATGCAAATCGTTAGACACAGAATCAGCAAAATCCTTTTAGTAATTGGAAACCCTAAGAAATGTCAAAATAAGGTATAAAACATTATTGAGAATAATAACCATCACATAGGTGTGACCTAGATTTACAGAAGAACTTTCAAAGCTTCCACTTTTTTTTTTGTTTCAAGCAGACACAATAAGAACCTTAAATTCCCCCAAGGTATATCGTGTACAGGAAAAGGCTGTAGAAATTGTATCATCCTATTATTTTATACTAGATGGCAGCCCGATTCTAAAGAATCGGGAGTCTAGAATCCATATATACTTTATTTATTCAAATGTAAGAATAATACAATTAATAAATAATAGTAAGAAAGAACAAAAATAATAGGCAGTATATGGAGAAAACACCAAACAAAAGTTCAAAATTGGTGTGAAAATGTCACTGAACCACTTCACAACTAAATATATATAGTTTTGGTAAATGGTATTATCATTTTTTTGACGAAATTCGGCAGGAGCTTGAAGAGCAACGTCACTGGGCCCGCCTCCACGCAGTAGAAACTTGCTGTGAGGTAAAAATTCAAAAATCACACCAAAATGGCGGGCGGAGTGTGTCACAGTACGGCACGTTTCTGATTGGTCGCTCGCAGCAGGCGGCAACCAATCAGACACTGGACACTGTTGACGTCACTTATCTCCGGACATTAGCTCCGTACATTAGCTCCGGACATTAGCTCCGGACATTAGCTCCGGACATTAGCTCCGTACATTAGCTCCGGACATTAGCTCCGGACATTATCTCCGCACATTAGCTCCGGACATTAGCTCCGGACATTAGCTCCGGACAAAGCCACGGAAGTTGGCACAAATTGCAGGAAGTAGTATTCTAGGCAATTAATCTCCGGACATTAGCTCCGGACATTAGCTCCGGACATTAGCTCCGGACATTAGCTCCGGACAAAGCCACGGAAGTTGGCACAAATTGCAGGAAGTAGTATTCTAGGCAATTATATATTAGATTCCCAGGCTGCATGATGGATAATTGTACGTGTTGTTTTACTGTTATAATGTAGGATTGTTATAGGGGTGAACATGAAAATGCTGCACTGCTCAGGACGAAAATAGAGAATGCCTTAGGGGTCCCATTATACCTTGTGATATGATGTGGTCTGCTCACATGCCCCTGTTACCTGAAAAGCCCCGGGAGGGTAATAAATAATCATATTCCTCATCTCCAGCAACATAGCCATAGAGTTTAATGATAACATTGCGCCATTGAGCTATATTCGGCACGGTATTCACCTGTCTAGAAGGATTTTATCTTCTCTAAGGTCACCTCCATATCAATAAATCTCCTCCAGGGTGTTCCAGGTCATCACCATTTTTTCTTTTTTGGACTTTATCAGCTGAAGTAAGCCAATGATGTTGTTTTATGGTAATCAAAACCAGTGGAGGAATTTGAAGCTTTTGGTCCCTGATTGAAAATGTTCAACATGGTCCCCCAAGTATCTTGAGTCTTTAAATGGGTTATTCGGTCCTTCGATAAAAGTCTAAAGTAACGGGATGTGACTGCAGACTTCTGTATCCTTATAGCGCTTGCATCACATGCTGACCGGTTTCTCTGGTGTTGAAAATGAGAGTGGACGGTCATGTGGCTGCAAGTATGTGACTGGCATACATATGGTCAAGTGCTGACAAGAAAAATGCAAATTAATTGAGGGAAGACGAGCATGCCTAGCTGGAAATGTTTCCAGAAGTGTTTAAACTGCGGTCAGCTCGATCTTGGCTTCATTACTGGTTAATCCTAACAGTCTGCGGCGAGCACACTGTAAAGATTCAGAAATCTGCAGTCATATGGTAACTGCAGCCTTTTTATTAGAAAGGACAACCCCTTTAATAGTATTGGTCTTCACATTTGGGTCAAAGAGATCGTTTGGGGGTTCTAGCTTCCAGGGCCATAATCTACACCCGCTATCGTAACATGTACTTTGCTTTCCATGGATAGGATGTACATTGCTTTATCCGCCCTCTTAACACCCTTTCGCTGCACAGCATACAGCGGGTGAAATAAGTATTGAACACATCACCAATTTTCAATGCAAATACAGCTCTGCCAAAAATTAAGAGACCACCACATCAAACCCCTGTCATGGGCAGCCCAATCTCCAGACCTGAACCCCATTGAAAACCTCTGGAATGTAATCAAGAGGATGATGGATAGTCACAAGAAGAACTGCTTACATTTTTGCGCCAGAAGCAGTGTGAAAGACTGGTGCAAAGATACCGTATATACTCGAGTATAAGCCGACCCGAGTATAAGCCGACCCCCCTAATTTTGCCACAAAAAACTGGGAAAACTTATTGACTCGAGTATAAGCCTAGGGTGGAAATGCAGCATTTACCGGTGAATTTCAAAAATAAAAATAGATCATTATTTCCCCATAGCTGTGCCATACAGTGCTCTGCACCGTTCATATTTCCCCATAGATGTGCCATATACGGTGCTCTGCACCGTTCACTGTGCCCCATAGATGTGCCATATACGGTGCTCTGCACCGTTCATTGTGCCCCATAGATGTGCCATATACGGTGCTCTGCACCGTTCACTGTGCCCCATAGATGTGCCATATACGGTGCTCTGCACCGTTCACTGTGCCCCATAGATGTGCCATATACGGTGCTCTGCACCGTTCACTGTGCCCCATAGATGTGCCATATACGGTGCTCTGCACCGTTCACTGTGCCCCATAGATGTGCCATATACGGTGCTCTGCACCGTTCACTGTGCCCCATAGATGTGCCATATACGGTGCTCTGCACCGTTCACTGTGCCCCATAGATGTGCCATATACGGTGCTCTGCACCGTTCACTGTGCCCCATAGATGTGCCATATACGGTGCTCTGCACCGTTCACTGTGCCCCATTGCTGTGCCATATACGGTGCTCTGCACCGTTCACTGTGCCCCATAGATGTGCCATATACGGTGCTCTGCACCGTTCACTGTGCCCCATAGATGTGCCATATACGGTGCTCTGCACCGTTCACTGTGCCCCATAGATGTGCCATATACGGTGCTCTGCACCGTTCACTGTGCCCCATAGATGTGCCATATACGGTGCTCTGCACCGTTCACTGTGCCCCATAGATGTGCCATATACGGTGCTCTGCACCGTTCACTGTGCCCCATAGATGTGCCATATACGGTGCTCTGCACCGTTCATTGTGCCCCATTGCTGTGCCATATACGGTGCTCTGCACCGTTCACTGTGCCCCATAGATGTGCCATATACGGTGCTCTGCACCGTTCACTGTGCCCCATAGATGTGCCATATACGGTGCCCTGCACCGTTCACTGTGCCCCATAGATGTGCCATATACGGTGCTCCGCACTGTTCATTGTGCCCCATAGCTGTGCCATATACGGTGCTCTGCACCGTTCACTGTGCCCCATAGATGCTCCACATAAATCTCTGCCGCCGCCGCTGCTGCAATAAAAAAAAAAAAACACATACTCACCTCCCTTGATTGCAGCTCCCGGCGTCTCGTTCCGGCGCCTCCATCTTCCCGGCGTCTCTGCTCTGACTGATCAGGCAGAGGGCGCCGCGCACACTATATGCGTCATCGCGCCCTCTGCCTGAACAGTCAGAGCGCAGACGCCGGGAAGATGGAGGCGCCGGCCGGGAAGATGGAGCGACGCTCGGCGGCTGGAACGAGGACAGGTGAATATGCTATACTTACCTAGTCCTGGCGATCCTCGCGCTGTCCCTCTGCCTGGTCTTCGGTGCCGCAGCTTCATTCTCTATCAGCGGTCACCGGCACCGCTGATTAGAGGAATGAATAGGCGGCTCCACCCCTATGGGAGGTGGAGCGGCTTATTCATTTCTGTAATGAGCGGTCCCACGTGACCGCTGAAGAGGGGAAGAAGCTGCAGCACAGAAGACCGTGGGACGGCAGGGACAGCGCGAGGATCGCTGGGACTAGGTAAGTATGCCTCAGCGCCCTCACCCCCTCACCCGCCGACCCTGCCACCCACCTTGACTCGAGTATAAGCCGAGAGGGGCACTTTCAGCCCAAAATTTTGGGCTGAAAATCTCGGCTTATACTCGAGTATATACGGTACATGAAAGCTGTGATTAAAAATCATGGTTATTCCACAAAATATTGATTTCTGAACTCTTCCTGATTTAAAACATTAGTATTGTTGTTTCTAAATGATTATGAACTCGTTTTCTTTGCTTTATTTGAGGTTTAAAAGCATTGGTTGTTTTCTTTTTTTAATTTTGAGCACTTCTCCTTTTCAGAAAAAAAATACAAAATTTATTGCTTGGAAATTCGGAGACATGTTGTCAGAAGTTTATAGAATTAAAGAACAATTTACATTTTACTCAAAAATATACCAATAAAGAATAAAGAAAAAATCAGACAAACTGAACATTTTGCAGTGGTCTCTTAATTTTTGCCAGACCTGTATATTTCTAAATATGCTATTGATGTGAAATTCTCACCAGATGTCGGTAACAACCCATCCAATCCACACAGGCAAAGAAATCAAACCATAAATTAATTTATGTGTAATAAATCTTGATAGATGGCAGCAAATTATTTTCAAGATTGTGTCGGTATATTTGTCCATTCATTCTTCCCTTAATTATGATGTTTGCCAGTGCCGTATGCTGAAAAACAGCCCCACTCCAAAATACAAAGAATTCAATTTTGGTCTCATCTGACCTGACTATATTCTCCCAGTATTTCACAGGTTTGTCTAAATCTGTGTTTCTCAACTCTAGTCCTCAAGACCCACCAACAGGCCAGGTTTTCAGGATTTCCATATGTGATGGAGTTAATGCTGAAGCAGGTGATGAAATTATCACCTGTGAAATGCTAAGAGATCCTGAAAACTTGACCTGTTGGTGGGTCTTGAGGACCGGAGTTGAGAAACACTGGTCTAAATGTTGTTTGGCAAACTTTAAACACGCTTGAACATGCTTTTTTATTCGGCAATGGATTCATGTGTGGTGCATACAAGCCACTGAGGCTGAGTGCATTACTTATAGTTTTCTAACACTAAGAGGCAGGTAATTGCAACTTAACTGCCTGTTGTGCACGGTGCCGTTCTTCCCCGGCACAGAGCAGTCACAGACCGCTCCTGCCGGAGATTCAGAAGCCTCTACTGATGTCATGTCTACAGAGCGGAGGCTTCTTTACAGCTCTGCTTTGTTGAAGGGGCAGGGCGGCTTCATTCTGATTCAAAGACGGATCGCCGCTGCTTAGTTGGGAGAGCCAGGTGTCAGTCAGAATTACAGTGGAAGTCCTGCCCCATCGCATCAGCAGAGGCAGCTGAATCCTCGGCAAGAGCTGTATGTGACCACTTTGTGCCGGAGAAAAACGGAGCTGTGCACAACAGGCAGGTAAGTTGCAATTACCTGCCTGTTAGTGCTTAGATAAATTTTCAAGTTTTTTTGTAAAGTCCCGGATACCCCCTTTAACAAACTGTTGTTAACAATGGTAAAGAGATACTGGGAGCTGCTGTTATCAATCATCATCACACTGCAGACCATACAGAAATGACAGCACACAATGTCACAATAAACATTTACATCCAGGTATCTTTATAGGTGACGTTTCATTTGATTGAAGAAGTTTTTTCTCTTTACTTTTCTTTCTTTTACAAATGCCATGATAACTGTGGGGAAACGGGGTGTCGACAGGCGCCCAAGTCTGCTAGCCAAAACCACATGGATTAGGGATTGTCCTGCCTAACGTCCGCTCTCCCGTTATTGAACCACAGCACACAATAGTAAACAGAACATTCCCAGCAATTACCCCCAAGATGGTGCACATTACAGGGTCCTACCCTTCCGCTGACTTACAAGAATAATAGTAGATGTTACATCAGAGCTCCCAGGGTCGCTATTCCACCTGTGACACACAGAAAAGAGATATCAACAAGAGTAGGGAGATGACCGAGAACAGTCTATAGAGTCCATACAAGGTCCAAAGCCAGTTAACACAACGTCAGAGCTTCTAGGGTCGTTATTTCACCTGTGATACACAGACAGAGAAGAGGTAACGACAAGCGTAGGGAGATGACAGAGAACAGTCCATACAAGGTCCAAAGCCAGTTGACACGAGAGTCACCACCTGGCTTATCTGACCATCTCCATGGAACCAGGCGACCAGTGAGTCCCAAACCTGGCTTTCTCCAATCATATCCATGGTTCAGAGATGGTCACTGGATCAGATTTGTGTGCTTCCTACCAGAGGTGAAAACCCCTAGGTTGTTTCCTATAGAATCATAGATCTGTGACCCTTGTGATGGTGCCATGATGAATTGGCTGCAGTCCTGTTTCTCGTCCGTTGGGTGGTTTGCATAGTGTCTGTCTGGTAGCTCTGTGAGATGAGATCTGCTTTCTGAGTCTTTTTATACCCGAGGACTGTAAGCTATTTTTAGAATTACCAAGTGTCCTTCAGTCCCCCTTTGAAAAGATGGTCCGGCATTGTAATTTAATGAGAAAAACAAGTCTTTACTAAAACAGAAATTTTAAAGGTCTTCAACAATGAGAATTTTAATCAGATACACACACACACAGGCCACTGCAGGAGGTATACAATATGTTGGGCCATTCAAATGTATGGCCTACCATGTGGTCTATTGCTAGATTGAAAGCACCATATTTTTAGTCAATCCGACTCTACTGTATACTTCCCTCCATCACTTTGTTTATTTTCAGCCATTTGGAGGTGGACTTGCTTGTATGTTTTGGATCATTGTCCTACTGAATAAGCTAACTGAGCTTAAAGGCACTCGGCACAGATTGACTGTTCAAACCAAATACAGGCGCTCGGTGCTTCAATAATTTAAATACACCTCCCCCCCTGCTTGGTTTCCATCTTTCACTTCCCTTCCCTTGCCCTATGTAGTCAGAGCTGTCAATAAAAGAAGAGGGAGGTGTAAATTGAGTGAAAAAAGCAGGTGGGAAGGTATATTTAAAATATTGTCCCCGCCATGAAGCACCGAGTGCCTGGAATTGGTTTGGACATTTCCAGCGCCCCAGAGACCTGGTCGTTGCAATAGTATCGCTCTGCCACTAAGGGGAGTGATGGTACGTCTGATGGCACTAAAGGAGTTCATCTGACCTGGTATCACCAGCACACATTATACTTCACACTCCGGCCACTAGGGGGAGCAAAGGGTTTTATTTATTAGGCCACTCCTCACACTGGTAAAACTAGGGGTTGGATAGGAAGTTAGACAGAAGCTGACTGGGTTTTGTTCAGGCAACATCCCGTGGCAGGGGGTGTTGAGGGGGAAGATTCTGGGGGGGTCCCTGTCAGGCGTGGGAACCTGGCAGGCACCTAGCGACAAGGATAGAACGTTACGGAGCCGTGCCTGCGCTATCTGCGGCGGCATCCAAAGAAAGGACACGAAGCGAAGGATATTGTGGACAGTGAGAAACGAGATCAAAGCACAAAGGAGAGCCAGTAGGAGTCGTGCCCGGAGAACAGCAACATCCTACTGAGGCGCGTAGCCGGTGCCCGGAACACCAAGGAAGTAACTGACTTTATGCCTTACTTCAAATACCGCAGGACAGTTAATTATAGGTTGGCTGTCTACCTTACATCACCTAAGCAGACATAGGGGGCAACGCATGGAGAGGGGCATCTCTAGGGTCCCGGAAGAGCTCCGAGCCTTCCCGTCAAACGGGTGCGTCCTAGCCATAACAAACCTGGGGGACGGAGAATAGAAAGAACTAGAAAGAACTGGAACGAATGAGAACAGAAGTTGTGAGGACTATCCCGAATGCTCAGCAGGGAAGCACTACAACACACAGGCGCTAGTGGTAGGCCACGATTTCCACCTGTAAAGGGAACTCTGGATGTGCCTTCGGACCGGCCGGTCTCAGACAGCCCTGTTAACAGTGCTCTGGATTGCGGACCCTGAAGCCTTCAGTAAAGAGACTGCAACCCTGGGTCTTCGTTATTGACTGCACCTCACACCATCGCCATCTACATTATCGGGAAGCCTTGGGGACACACTTCACCTGTGGGAAAGTATACCATCTAGCTGCCATCACATCACCCTAGTGGACCCCAAGCAGCATCGGTCTCACTGGCCGAGTACCACAGGTGGTGTCACGAAACCTTGACAAACTACCATCACCCCTTTTATTGGACGCCCCTTAGCAGGGTCACAGACCTGGTCCAACCACCGTGACAACCCCAGAACTGAGACAGACAGGACCGGTACCGAGTAACCTGTGGCCCTGTGTCTGGGGGCGCTCCACATTCATTCTGCTCTTACAGAGTCCCTTTAAGCTTTATGTCACAATTTAACAGGTGGACATCCTCCTTCAGGGCTGATATACAGATATAATGCTGTATATCTGCCCCCAACCAGACTTTATAGATAAGACAAAGACCTTTTATTATGCTCACATGCTGAGCGGTGTGGTCCTATGGGTGTCGATGTTCTTGGCCCTGCGCATCTCATCTTCTTACGATCGCTGCGTCCTCACACAGTCTCCCCGACATCGCACTCTTGCGTAGGCGTACATCTCTGCCCTGACTAGGGCAGAGTAAACTACTGCAGTGCAGTGCGTATGCGCCAGGGGTCTTTGACCTTTCTCGGCATCTGCACAGGAGCGCGATGCGCGGAAGACTGTGTGGATGAAGTAGGGTCGCATCATCCCCAAGAAGCAAGAAGGACGATGGCATCGCAACAAGATGGGAGGTGCCGGACTAAGAACATCGACACCCCTCGGACCAGACCACCCCTTAGGTGAGTATAATAAAAGGTATTTGTCACGCCGTTCTGTCTGTATCTGGTTTTTGGCGTGACAATGCATATGTTTGCTTTAACCCTTTACTCTTTTCCCCCTAATTTGAGCTGAGATACTGTTGGCTGTTACCTGGATGGAGCCTTCTCAGTTCCCTGCTCTGCTGCGCAGCCGTACATGGGTGGTTAGGTCTTTTCTATTGCATGACCTTCCTCATGTGTGGTCCCTGGTTGCTGCTGTGGAAGCTGTCCGTGGGTTGTGAGGTCATTTGCAGCTGGTGCATGACTTTCCACATGTGTCAGTGCTTGCAGTCACAGCCTGGTGCCCTGAGCCTCAGTTCCTGCACTGATTGTGCTGTAATGGTTGATGTGTGTGCTAAGGGCATGCGTGGCCACACCTCCGCTGCTTTTATCAGGGTTAGGGTGTGTACTTGAAATGCTGTCCCCAGCCAATTGCTGAGGGGCAGCTCCTATATAAAGTATCCCCTGCCCTATGGGCGGGGCCAGAGCTACTCACTAAGCTCCTGAACTTTGCTATGTATATTTGTGTTCCTGCACCTCTCCTGTCTATGTTTTGGTACCAAAGTCCTTGCCTTGATTCCTGTTTTGTCTTGTTCTGGCGCCTGTCCTGGAGGCGATATATCCTGGCCCGAATCCTTGATCCTGTACCTGTCCTGTACCTGTACCTGAACCTGTCTGAACTGTGTCTGCTGTGGTTATGTCCTGGAATCCCTCTGCATTTGGAGCCTCACTCCCAGTTACGTTGAGTCTCTTGAAACCGGTGTTTCTGTTGAGCATCTACTACTCTGTGCTCTGACTACCATGCGGTGTTAACCCCGTCTGGCTCCCGTCCAGCACGGCGGTGCTTGCACCATCACGCTTGAGTTCCTTCCTAGGTCCGATGCCCGGAGCCTGACTGCAGTCTGGAACCTGATGACCGCTGCCTGGAGCTTGGAGCCTGATGACTGGTGGTGCCTGTAGGTCGTGTCGGATGTCCGGAACCGAACGACTCCTGTCTGATGTCTGCCGATGACCCTGGGTCCAGATGTCCTGATGTCCTGTCTGTACCCTGATGTCCTGCCTGTGTCCTGATGACCTCATGGACCCTGATGCCCTGACGTTCTCGTGTGTCTTGATGTCTTACCTGCATCCTGATGACCTCGTGTTCCCTGATGTCCTTCCTGTGTTTGATGTCTTGATGTAACTGATGACCTGGGCTGCCACGTCAGTGTCCCAGCTGATGACCTGGGCTGCCACGCCAGTGTCCCAGATGTCTATCCAGTATTCCTGTGTCCTGATGCCCTGCCTGTGTCCTGATGTCCTGAGGTCTTTCCTGAGTCCAGATGTCCTGATGTCCTGTCTGTATCCTGATGTCTTGCCTGCGCCCTGATGTCCTCGTGTATCCTGATGTCCTGCCTGGGTCCTGATGTCCCGCCTATGTGTGCCTCGGTGACCCGTTGGTGCCCTGGGGTCCACTGGGTGGTACCCTTCTCGAGGTGTGGAATCGGGAGCCTGACATCATCATGTTTTGTTTATGTACTGTGTGACTTTACTTTAGTAAACTTTACTTTCTCTATACCTGAAGTTGTGTGGTGTAATCAAGTCCTACGTGTCTCTTTCCTTGTCCACATGCTCAACTGCCACAGAACCCGGTCTCTGCCCTCCCCTAGTTCGGGTAGGCCCGAGTCCCCCTCTGCGGTTTAAAGGGTCCATATTTCATCCCCGGGGGACATGCGCCCCACGCCTTCTGAGGTTGGTCGGCTTTGGGGCGTCTATGTGTAATGACCAGAGGTCCGAATAAGATCCAGTGAGTCACAAACCAAGACCAAGGCAGAAATCTCCAACGGTATTTACTCAAAGGCAAATTAATCAAGGTAATATGGAGAATATTAAGGCAGATGCACCCCAAAGATACACTAATTCAGCAGCAGCTGAAATCACTGTGCCACTCAAAGGTCTCCTGAGAACTGTGTACTACAACAGACTAGTAAGAAATTTACCTAACAGGCAACTAAAAACAGGAACAAGTGTAAATTGAATGTAGTGTTATTAAGGGAGCCCCTGGAATGGCACATTGAGTATAACTTACACAACTCTAATATAAGATACACCTCTAAAGTAACAATTTAACACTCTGAGCAGAGATACCCGGGTATCTATAACTATGGTACCGTATCCTGAGATGGATTTCCTCTCAGGCAGGAATCCGCAGAGGCTGTAGCCAGTTCATATCTTCAGCGCCAATAAGTTACAGCAAGCTCCTCTTGTCTTGTCGGCCGATGCCGAGCCCAAACACCGGGGACTTAGTTAGTGGTCTCACGATGTAGTCTCTGCTTCTGTCGCTCCTAGGAATGCTTTTACGACAATCCGTCTGTCTCTGTATCAGCAGTCTGTCCAGACTTGTTCCTCCACTCAATGCACAGGGAATCCACAGACTTCCAAATTCGTACTGGGTTCTTAGCAAAGTCTCCGTCTTTTCTTAGATAAAGGGTTAGCTCCTCTCCAGGAAACGTTAGCAACACAAGTCTCTCACAGAGTTAAACAAAAGGTTAGCTCTTCTCCAAGGGAACGTTAGCAACAAAAAGTCTCTCAAAAGCTTCTTTTCCTCCAAAAACACTTGCAGTAAATCCACACAGTCTCTTTTTAAGATCTCACAGCAGCTTCTCCTTTTCTTCCCGCCTTTTCTCTCTCCACTCTCACTTCCTACTTTCACTTTACACTCGAGACACTAGACCCCACCCCGCAGCACACATTGTCTCTGGGAGGTCTGTCCTCTGCTGCAACAGGCAAAAACCACAGGGTCCTAGTGCCCTCTCAGTGGGACTACAGTTCACCCTCTTACATGCCACCCCACTAGAGGTTGGCGTCCTCGACATACCTTCCCACTCAAATTCATCTTGAGCATATCGCTGAGGCGGTATTCCTGCCGTAGATCGTGTAGTTCTCCTGAGTCCTACATCAACAGGTGTGACCTTAGAGGGAGCTAGAGTCTCTTCCGTGGTCGTGTTAGTGGGCGTAAGTGGAGTTGTCTCCTCCTGCGGCTCGATGTCCTGTGATACAGCGTCAGGACCAAGCAGTTGACCTGATGCACTCTCCTCAACAACATCCTCCATATCCCCAACATTCTCATCACCCGAGGCCAGATCGGTCACAGGGGGCAAATAAGCAGGCGCAGGAGTAAGCACACCATCAAACTCAAGATCATTCAGAGCTTCCGCCCCTTGGAACATGGCCTCTGGCTCTAGGGGGGTAGGCACCGAATCTTCAAACCAGCACCGTTGTAACATGTTACGATGCAAATTACGGGTTGGCCCCCCTGTCCCCACCGGTTCGACCTCGTACACTGGAATCTCAGGGTTCACCTGTTTTTTTATCAGATACGGTATCGCCTCCCATCGGTCACTCAGCTTTCCTGACCGTCGTTTTGTCCTCACCAACACTCTGTCCCCCGGAGAGAACAGCTCTGTTTGTACAGGTCGCGTGTCCTTATGGACCACCTGTCGAAGGCGGTCGCCCACCACCTGATGCACCACCCTCAACCGCCGCCGATGCTCTCGTACCCACTCGGATGCAGTCCGAAGGGGGGCGGAGGAGGGATCTGGCATGTTCAAATCCTCAATGTCTCGGCCAGGTCTACCAAACATCAACATGTGTGGTGAGTAACCAGTAGTACTGTGCACCCTGTTATTGTAAGCCCACATCAATTCGGGGAGATACTCAGGCCAGCATGTCTGTTGCTGACTCTCTAAGGACCTCAACATTTGCAACAGGGTCCGATTAAAACGCTCACACGCCCCGTTACCCTGAGGGTGGTAAGGCGTTGTTCTCGACTGCTCGATACCATAGAGCTGGTGCAACTCTTTCATCAGCGTCCCCTGAAAGCAGGCCCCTTGATCTGAATGTATTCTCTGCGGACACCCGAACACTTGGAAGAAATGTCGGCACACTGCCTCAGCCGCCGACTTGGCCGTCTGATCTCTTGTCGGCACCGCTACAGCATACTTGGTAAAGTGATCTGTCATCACCAGGCAATAGGAGTACCCTGACGTAGAGTACCCTATCAACATGTAGTCAATCATGAGTAGCTCCAGTGGAGCTGAAGTCTTAATAGACTGTGTGGGAGCCCGCTGCTCAGGGCTTTTGTTGAGCCCACAAATTCGGCACTGCCGACACGCGTCGGCCACCATCCCTCCCAACTCAGGGCAGTAGAGGACTCGCTGCAACCACTGAAGTGTCTTTTCACTTCCAAAATGGGCCCCCTTCTCATGCGCCTCACGAGCGACCACTGGCCCCATCCCCACAGGAATTATCAGTTGGTACCGATGCTGCAGCTCCGATGGCAGGTACACCTTACGATACAAAAGACCTTGCTCCACACACAATTTATCCCATTGTCGAAGGAGTTTCATTCCTTCCATGGACAACTGAGCCGTGTCCTCTGCACTGGGCCAGGCCTTGTTTTGTACCCAACGGCGCACAAGTGCAATGTCCGGACACTCATCCTGGACTCTTGTCCAATCTGAGGGTGTTTTACCCAGGACACAGGGCATCCCGGTGGCCACCCCACTTGAGTGTACCACACTTTGGAAGATAGGTATCTGCCCCAAAGCTGGAGTTTCAGTATCCTCAAGTTGTTCGTCAACATCTTCCCCGGATGACCCAAGGGGCACCCTTGACAATGCATCTGCATTGCCGTTCTCTCGACCAGAGCGAAATTTAATGCGGTAATTGAACTTGGCCAGTCTGGCGACCCACCGCTGCTCCAACGCCCCCAGTTTTGCATTCTCTAAGTGAGCTAGCGGGTTGTTATCTGTCATGACTAGCACCTCAGCCCCTGTTAGATACTCGGCGAAGCGTTCTGTCATTGCCCACACCAGGGCCAGCAATTCCAGCCGGAATGAGCTGTATTTAGCCGGATTTCGCTCGGAGTCTCTTAAAGATCTACTGCCATAAGAAATCACTCGTTCTCGGCCGTCCTGCACCTGTGCTAGTACTGCCCCCAACCCATGAAGACTACCATCGGTATACAACAAAAAAGGGGTGTCAAACCGGGCGTAGGCCAGCAATGGGGCACTCGTTAGGGCGGTTTTCACTCCATCAAATGCCTTTTTCTGTAGGGGCCCCCATGGAATGGGGCGATTTCGAGGACCCAGCGCTGTCCCTCTCAAAAGTTCATTCAAGGGACTCACCACTTGTGAGAATTTAGGCACAAACCGCCGATAGTATCCTGCTAGGCCCAGGAAGGCCCGCACTTCTCGCAGGTCACAAGGAGGTGGTCACTCTTGTACCGCCTTAATCTTACTGGCTAAAGGTAGTACCCCGTCCGGGGTCACCAGATGCCCCAAATATTCAATCTGGTTTCGTAACAGTTGACTTTTTTTGGCTTTATTTTCAGGCCGTAGCTCTTGAGCCGCCGGAGAACTTGACGCAGCTTCTCCAGATGATCTTCAAATGAGGTTCCGAACACCACAATGTCGTCTAGATATATCAGGACTGATTCAAAATTTAGATCGCCCAAGCAATGTTCCATCAGGCGTTGGAAGGTTCCTGGGGCGGTAGCGAGGCCAAAGGGCATCCGGTTGAACTCAAAGAGCCCCATTGGCAAGACAAACGCCGTCTTGGCCCGATCTTTTTCAGCCATTGGGACCTGCCAGTACCTGCTTGCCAAATCCAACGTTGAGAAATACTTGGCCCGACCCAGGGCCGACAGGGATTCTTCAATACAGGGTAAAGGATATGCGTCCCATACGGTGTGGGCATTCAATTTCCGATAGTCCACACAAAATCGGAGTGTCCCATCCTTCTTGCGGACCAAGACTACAGGGGCCGCCCAGGGACTCCGGCTCTCTCGGATCACTTGGTTGTCCAGCATACTGGCCACCATGCTCTTCACCTCTTGATAGAGCGCCGGAGGAATTTGACGATATCTTTCTCTAATGGGTGGAGTATCCCCCGTTGGAATCTCATGCTCAATCGTCTGGGTACACCCGAAGTCCTCTCCATGTCGGGAAAATGTCTCTTGATGTTCCCACAAAACTCTCTCCAACTGCTCCAACTGCACGGGGGTCAGCTTCTCCCGATCCACTCCCATCTGCTCCATGATCACATGAACATTCCATTCCTCCGTAGGAGGTTCAGTCCGGCCTACCTCGACCGTGAATGTCCAGGATGACTGTTGGTCTGGTCGCAATTCGAACCATGCATTTTCCGGCACCTTCTCTGCCGGCACGAACAGTTCAGCCAGTATGGTCCCAGCGGGAATTGCAACAGCTTCATCTAAAACATTGATGCATCGGACCGGCACTCGTCCATTCTTCACAATCGCCAAAGACCGGGCCACATGTACCTTGGCAAATGAGGAACCCTCTCGGGCGGGCTCAAGTAGCACTTCAAGCCCATTCAATCTCTGTGCAGCTCCCACAGGCAGCATTAAGAGTTCCTCTTGTCTGGGTCCCAGCAGGATCGGGGCCCTCGAAGTCACTCGGACCCGGCCCACCCGGCCACCTGGGACCGCACTTTTCAGCAAGTCGCAACTCAGCACTAGACGGTGTAGAATTCTCTGTGTGGGTCGGTGTCTTGTCGCACGGGCCCAGTATCGGGGTCCTTCACTGGCATACATCTGGTGATTCAAATCTCGCAGCACGTTCATTCCGAGCGCCACTTCCATCCCTCTTCTAGGGGGGTGATCCACCAGTACTACCCCTTTCTGCCCCAGCTCTTGACCAAACATTTTTAGTTGCATCCACACGATCCCTTTGACTGACAATTGACCATTATTTGCGGCGGTCAGCCGTATCACTCGGCCATCCTCTGGAATCACTAGTCGACTGAAGTATCTCTCATATACTTCTAGAGGCATTATAGTACATTCGGATCCCGTGTCAACCAAGCACCTCATCTTCCGCCCTTCAAACTCTGCTTCTATCACTGGACTACATGCAAACAAATCTTGTTCATTCCGTCGAGGGCTTTGTGTGGGTGGGGCCGCTGCTGCTTGCCCTCTCATGGCAGCGGCCGGAAGTTTAAAGCCGGCGATGGGGTTTCTGGGGCTGTAAGCGCCCGGCAGTAACGCGAGATGTGTCCCTGGCGGCCACACTTCCAGCAGGTGATTGTTCCTCGTGGGCGAGGGCTTGACTCATTCTGATAGGACGACCTGGCCATTTGCGGGGTCACCGTTCCAGGGGGTGGGGCAGGAGGTTCCCGTGAGGGGGTAGAGGCGGGATCAACTGTCAGTTGAGACAATTTCAGCTTCAACTCCTTCACCTCAGCACGCAAAGCTTGTACCACGCTTACAAGCCCCTCTCCCCCCGACCCTGATGACACACCTTCCTCCAGCTGGGCACTGTTCACTGACCCCTCGGGAACATAGGCTGATTTCTCTTCCCTTTCCACTGCAGCTCGGTAAATCTGCCAGAAAGATAACTCTGGTGCAACCCGGGCCATTTCCAACAGCTTGTCCCGGAGAAGTCTATGGGCTAAACCGGTGATGAATTGGTCCCGGAGCAAGCGGTCTACCTCCCGGAACGCCCCCATGGCCCCCGGGTCTAGTCGCTGCATCTCATTCAACATCTCTTGTAAAATATTAGAGTACTGCATCAGGGACTCACACTCTCTCTGGGGACGATTAAAGAATAGGGACCGAAGCTGGGCCACACGCGCTCGACCCCCCAAACTCCCCTCTAACAGTTCCAAAATCTTTTCTAATGTATCCCTCTCTGATTCTGGGCGCACCATCACCATACGCCTAATATCACCCTCCAGTGCATTTAATGCCAGCTCAGCGCGTAACGCAGGGGTCAAATTACACATGCGCAGAATACTCCGGATTCTCTCAGCCCAATCTTGCAACGCCATATTGCGCCCATCGTATTTCGGCATGTGCTGAAGTAAAGCTCCTACAGGCACATACCCTCCCGGAGTCGCAGCGGCTGCCAGGGGAACCCCAACCCCCGAGGAGGATGCGGATACAGCGGGGTCATTTCCACCCTCGCCCTCGTCCATGACAAACACTGGATCCTGCCGACTACGCCAAAAATGTAATGACCAGAGGTCCGAATAAGATCCAGTGAGTCACAAACCAAGACCAAGGCAGAAATCTCCAACGGTATTTACTCAAAGGCAAATTAATCAAGGTAATATGGAGAATATTAAGGCAGATGCACCCCAAAGATACACTAATTCAGCAGCAGCTGAAATCACTGTGCCACTCAAAGGTCTCCTGAGAACTGTGTACTACAACAGACTAGTAAGAAATTTACCTAACAGGCAACTAAAAACAGGAACAAGTGTAAATTGAATGTAGTGTTATTAAGGGAGCCCCTGGAATGGCACATTGAGTATAACTTACACAACTCTAATATAAGATACACCTCTAAAGTAACAATTTAACACTCTGAGCAGAGATACCCGGGTATCTATAACTATGGTACCGTATCCTGAGATGGATTTCCTCTCAGGCAGGAATCCGCAGAGGCTGTAGCCAGTTCATATCTTCAGCGCCAATAAGTTACAGCAAGCTCCTCTTGTCTTGTCGGCCGATGCCGAGCCCAAACACCGGGGACTTAGTTAGTGGTCTCACGATGTAGTCTCTGCTTCTGTAGCTCCTAGGAATGCTTCTACGACAATCCGTCCGTCTCTGTATCAGCAGTCTGTCCAGACTTGTTCCTCCACTCAATGCACAGGGAATCCACAGACTTCCAAATTCGTACTGGGTTCTTAGCAAAGTCTCCGTCTTTTCTTAGATAAAGGGTTAGCTCCTCTCCAGGAAACGTTAGCAACACAAGTCTCTCACAGAGTTAAACAAAAGGTTAGCTCTTCTCCAGGGGAACGTTAGCAACAAAAAGTCTCTCAAAAGCTTCTTTTCCTCCAAAAACACTTGCAGTAAATCCACACAGTCTCTTTTTAAGATCTCACAGCAGCTTCTCCTTTTCTTCCCGCCTTTTCTCTCTCCGCTCTCACTTCCTACTTTCACTTTACACTCCAGACACTAGACCCCACCCAGCAGCACACATTGTCTCTGGGAGGTCTGTCCTCTGCTGCAACAGGCAAAAACCACAGGGTCCTAGTGCCCTCTCAGTGGGACTACAGTTCACCCTCTTACATATGGGCTGGGCCGCATCAGCGGCTGCAGTTGACCATGACAGTATTTTTCTTCTTTCAGGTCAGGTTGGGGGTATTATACAATGCTGTATATCTGGCCTGAAGGGTGGTGGCTGTATCTCATATCAGCCAAACCTGGTGACAGGTTCGCCTTAATCGTAACTGAGGCAAGTGAGATTTTTAGCTCTGTATAGGGAATCTGCCACCAGGTTTTTGTCACTTAATCTGAGAGCAGTATAATGTAAAAACAGATACCCTGATTCCAGCAATGTGTCATTTACTGGGTTGGTTGGTGTAGCTTTTGTTTTAGTTTTTGACAAAATGTAGACTGATACTCTATTTCTCATGAGCCTTGTAAACTTTCCGTCTTCTTCATATAATTTATGAGGCTGAGAAACAGTAATATATTTCACAATTGCTAATTTTTATTGCTATTGTCATGTAAGTAGAGAACGGCTTTATTAGCATCAGGATGCCCTGAAGCTGCTCATGACTAATTATCTGGAGTGAGATAGCTCAATAGTAAGGAGAGGCCAAAAAACAAAATCAGTTTACATTGTTCATGAAGTGGGAATCCTGAATGTTTTGTATTAAGGGAATAATTATAGAGAGAAGCTACAGAAATGGTTCAGACATTGCATTTGTATTCTTATTTATGTAAATTAGAAAATTAATAAATACTTAATGGAAATCTGCCTGGATGAGTTTACTGCTAAAACTAATGATATAGCTGTATAGGGTCTAGTACAATAATATAAATAATACGTGTTTTGTAGTTATCCTATGTGCTAGTGCTGACAAATTAACCTATTAAGGAAAACTATACATTCAAGTAACATTTCAGTAGAAGCTGTCCTCTGGTGGGTAGATTAAGAACAATTCTATCTCTGGCCATTATATGACTTTGAAAACACACTGTGAGCACTACTGGAGGAGGTGCCAAGGTAGGTTCCCACACCATAAAGTAATAAATATAAACCCGGCACGCAGCTTAATGATACAGAGATGAACTTTAATTCAGTCCAGAATTGTACCACAACAAAACGTTTCGGTCACTCGGACCTTCATCGGTCACTACGAAAAAACAGAGTGCTGTGATAATAATGTCTTGTAGATACTGAACTCAAGTGACCTGATAAACATGCATTCGCATATACTGTAGTATAGGTAAGCGGATTCAGTTTAGCCCAATGGCATGTATGGACCGTCTTAATTATGAAACTGAGGCATATCTCCAGCATACATCTTCAGTGGCACAGTGGGTAAAATCTGCAGAACAGGGTTTGGGTCATCAACAATCTTCCTAGCTAAAATGACACTTTAGCTCAGGGGTGTCAAACTGCATTCCTCGAGGGCCGCAAACCATGAGTGTTTTCAAGATTTCCTTAGCATTGCACAAGGTGCTGCAATCATTATGTGTGTAGGTGATTAAATTATCACCTGTGCAGTACAAGGAAATCCTGAAAACATGACCTGTTTGCAGCCCTCGAGGAATGCAGTTTGACACCCCTGCTTTAGCTGATCCTTCCAGTGACCACAATCTTCAGTCCACTTTTCGGGAACCATGTAAATGAAATGTCTGTGGCTACCACTTTTATTGTCTGTGCCCCAGCCTTGCTGACTCATCTCTTCTTGGACCCGCAGCTTTCAAGACCTAGCTGACCATTTTCCATTCCCAGAGACCTTTAGGGACAAAGTTGCTCACCATATGCTCCCTTTCCCAACTTGCTCCTGAGAGTATTTTCCTGCCACAAATTCAGTTTTTCTTGGTTGCTCCCTTTTCTTGCTCTCACTGCTGTCTCCGCTGTCTTCTTCACACCCACCCTCCTGTAAAGTTCACCTTGACCAGAGGGTGTCCTTACTTCTTTCCTTGCTAACACTTGACTCTCAACTCACTTCTCATTCTTGTAGCTAACCCACAATGCCAAATCCTCCTCCCCACTATGGTCTAGCCCAACAGGTAACCCTGTCTTCCCTACCAACAGGAACTGCAGCCACAGAAGAATAACTATTACCATATATACTCATGTGTAAGCCAATCCGATTATAAGCCGAGGAAGCTAATTTTGCCATGAAAAACTGGGAAAACGCATTGACTCGAATATAAGTTGGGTATGCATTGTCCCCTCATCCCCTATCCTGATATGCATTGTCCCCTCATCCCTATCCTGTATGCATGGCCCCTCATCCTTGTCTGCATGGCTCCTTATGCCCATCCTGGTATGCATGGCGCCTCATCCCCTATCCTGGTATGCATTGTCCCCTCATCCCTATCCTGGTATGCATGGCTCCTCATCCCTATCCTGGTATGCATGGCTCCTCATCCCTATCCTGGTATGCATGGCTCCTCATCCCCATCCTTGAATGCATGACTCCTCATCCCCTATCCTGGTATGCATTGTCCCCTCATCCCTATCCTGGTATGCATGGCTCCTCATCCCTATCCTGGTATGCATGGCTCCTCATCCCCATCCTTGCATGCATGGCTACTCATTCCTATCCTTGTCTGCATGGCCCCCATGAGAAAAGCATAAAAACATCCCACTTATCTTCCTGCGCGCCCTCACAGCATCTTGTCCTGGTGCCAGTGAATCTGAAGAAATGACCATTTATGTTATTCATTTGTACTGAAGGAAGGCTGCTTTCGTTTTGGAGCTATAAAGCTTATGATGGACAATAAACCTTATACTGTTTTGATATAAAACCCTGTGCATATGTGTATCCAAGTTGCTATCACAGTGCTGAAACCCTACACCACTTATGAACGATAACCACCACGCCGTCCTCCCTATAGCCTACTCATTGTCCCTTCTCCATTGTTTCACCTTATGCAGTCCCTCTCTCCACATTGACCATTTTCAAAGTGTCCCCAACCATGAACCCTATGTGCCCCTACTCCATACTGTGCATTCTCTGCATATTGTGCTTTCTTATCCCACTGTTCCCTGATGCTTCCCTTTTCCATATTGTGCCCTTCTACTATCGCTACATCTATAGTTTCCCCTTGTCCCGAGTTCCTTGAATGCATAGCTCCACTATGGTGCTTTCTGCGGTGCTGAAGCGTCATCGGACCGGGAACAGACTAGTGCTCTTTTGCCCCTGCAGTACTGGTTGGTACTCATACCTTAAATTGTATTCATGTCTTAGAAATACGACTATTTTTGAATGTAGGGAACAATGGCCAACAAGAGGGGACTCACTGACACTGCTCCTTTGTGTGTCTGTGCTCTGACCATCTCTATACCACTATGCTAAATACAGTTTAATTTATTTTTTTTGGCAAAAAAATGGTTGGTCAAAGAGATGAGCGAACCAAAACTTAAAAGTTCGGGGTTTGTACCGGACAGTTAGTGTCCGGTGGTAAAAGTTGAACATAGACTTCTCCGGGAAGTCCATTGCAATGTTCAGAGTTCCAGGGGTAAGTCCAAGAAAGAAAATCTTCCAGCTCAAAAGTCTGGGTCCCTATTCTTTTGAATGGGGTTCGGATTCGGGTTGTGGTTCAAGTTCGGGTACAGTTATGGTACATGAACAGAACTTTGGAATAAAGTTTGGGTCGTGCACGAGAACACAAACTTCCATGGGTCCGCTCATCCCTTGTGGACCTTTTATCCCGGCCCTGATTGTCCCTCAAGAGTTTAAAGGGACACTGTCACCTGAATTTGGAGGGAACAATCTTCAGCCATGGAGGCGGGGTTTTAGGGTTTTTGATTCACCCTTTCCTTACCCGCTGGCTGCATGCTGGCTGCAATATTGGATTGAAGTTCATTCTCTGTCCTCCGTAGTACACGCCTGCACAAAGCAATGTTGCCTTGCGCAGGCGTGTACTATGGAGGACAGAGAATGAACTTCAATCCAATATTGCAGCCAGCATGCAGCCAGCAGGTAAGGAAAGGGTGAATCAAACACCCAAAAACCCCGCCTCCATGGCTGAAGATTGTTCCCTCCAAATTCAGGTGACAGTGTCCCTTTAAACCAAAAAGAACCAAAATGCGGTAAATAAAGCCAGCAAGGCTGAGCCGCAACAAAGAAACTTGGCAGCAAATAAGGACCCCTGGTGTACTGACAACAAAGTAGTAAAAATAAAAAGTGGTAAAAATGATTAAGAATTGTTAGAAATTTGATATTGTAGTATTTGTAGTGATTCGCAACTTCAAACCAGCTGATAAAAAAAAACGAGACCTCATACAGTTTTGTTGACAGAAAAATAAAAAAGTTTTGTACTTGGAACGAAGTGTTAGAAAAGTTAAAGCAAAAAAAAAAAAATGTGCATTTTCCCATTACACATCAATTAAAAAAAATGTATAAAATTCTATAAAACATCGGAAATCCTCTAGGCACCAGGATGCAGGTAAAACAGCTGCCTCTACAACCGCTATAGGTACACAAATTTTATATATAGAGTAGTAGTATCATCTCTAGACTTCATTTGTATTCCTTAGCCTGTACAATTCTGAAATGTTTTCCATGCGCTTTTCGTAGATTGCAGTATCTGTAAAGCCCTAGATTGTGTCTGTTTTCTTCCACTGTTTACAATGCAAGTGACAACAGGAATACAGATGATTGTTGCAGGTATCAGCTGCCAGCAAATATGGCAGATCCTGGGAGCGCTTGATGTCTTATAGGCAATCTGCCTTCTGCAGAACTAACATAGGCTTAGTTTGTGGCTAAATATTGCAATGATTCTTTCTGTGTGATGAAATTGGAGTTAATCCAGGAGATGCAATGATAATGTATGTGCGAAATAACAGGAAACGCCACACAATATTAATTCATGACATGATCGCAAATAATTGTTTTTCATACTGAAAGAAATTGTATCTTAGGGGTCTATTAATCACTTTGGCTTATGAGATGAAAATGTGGGCCAGCAATAAAACGTACATGGACTTGTAAGAAAGAGGGTGGAAAAGGAGTCCCCCACTCAAGAAGATGTCGTGGCCGGTGTGCTGAAAGTTATTTTTGTGTGTGGTTATATTTCTACGTATAATATTTTAAAAAAAATGTATCCCTATGGCCGTTGTCTGTTTCAGGTTCATGCAGTGTTAACTGTGAGGCCGGCCCCTGAGGGGGAGTAGGACAAGGAGACCCTATAGGGGAACCAGTGGGAAGGTTTTAGGGATATAGGAAGTAACTAGTCAGTGTTGAGGAGTAGTTTGTTGGAGAAGAGGTGAAATGCAGAAGACAGGTTTACCAGTGGTCGAACTACAAGGCTCAGCATGGAAAGCAACTAGTTACAGAGGTGGCAGGACATCACAGGCAAGTGGGGACCCCTGCAAAAGAGAAAGCTTAAAAGAATGGAGCGCCCCCAGACACAGGGCCACAGGTTACTCGGTACCAGTCCTCTCTGTCTCAGTTCTGGGGTTGTCTGTTGTGAATTCTGTGGCTGAATTCACAACTGTGGTCACAAGTGGTACTGCAGCTTCTGAGCTTCCTCCCTCAGGTGTTCTGGTGAGCTCGTTAACTGCTTCATTACTTAACTCCGCCTGATGCTGCTATCCTTGCTCCTTGTCAATGTTTCAGTGTTGGATCTGAGCTTCTCCTGATTGTTCCTGTGACCTGCTGCTCTGTATAGCTAAGTGCTTTTTGCTTTTTTTCTGTCCAGCTTGTCTTTTGTTTTGCTGGAAGCTCTGAGACGCAAAGGGTGTACCGCCGTGCCGTTAGTTCGGCACGGTGGGTTTTTTTTGCCCCCTTTGCGTGGTTTTGCTTTAGGGTTTTTTGTAGACTGCAAAGTTCGCTTTACTGTCCTCGCTCTGTCCTAGAATATCGGGCCCCACTTTGCTGAATCTATTTCATCCCTACGTTTTGTCTTTTCATCTTACTCACAGTCATTATATGTGGGGGGCTGCCTTTTCCTTTGGGGAATTTCTCTGGGGCAAGTCAGGCCTATTTTTCTATCTTCAGGCTAGCTAGTTTCTTAGGCTGTGCCGAGTTGCCTAGGTAGTTGTTAGGCGCAATCCACAGCCGCTTTTAGTTGTGTTTAGGATAGGATTAGGTGTGCAGTCTACAGAGTTTCCACGTCTCAGAGCTCGTTCTTGTATTTTTGGGTATTTGTCAGATCACTGTGTGCGCTCTGATCGCTAAGCACACTGTGTTTCTGGATTGCCTTCATAACACCTGTCATTAGCAAACATAACAGTACAAGGAGCCAAACTAATGATTCTCAATAGAGGGAAAGAAAAAGTTCTGACATCATTTTTTTTTTTTTCTGCTCTGTGTTCACTTTTTTTTTTTCCCCTAGACATTTGGGTGATTCTGGACACAGGTGTGGACATGGATATTCAGGGTCTGTGCTCTTCAATGGATAATCTCGTTATAAATGTACAAAAAATTCAAGATACTATTGATCAGAAATCTATGTTAGAACCAAGAATTCCTATTCCTGATTTGTTTTTTTGGAGATAGAACTAAGTTTCTAAGTTTCAAAAATAATTGTAAGCTATTTCTGGCCTTGAAACCTCATTCTTCTGGTAATCCTATTCAACAGGTTTTGATTATTATTTCTTTTTTGCGCGGCGACCCTCAAGACTGGGCATTTTCTTTTGCGCCAGGAGACCCTGCATTGAGTAGTGTCGATGCGTTTTTCCTGGCGCTCGGATTGCTGTACGATGAGCCTAATTCAGTGGATCAGGCTGAGAAAAATTTGCTGGCTTTGTGCCAGGGTCAGGATGATATAGAAGTATATTGTCAGAAATTTAGGAAATGGTCAGTACTCACTCAGTGGAATGAATCTGCGCTGGCAGCTTTGTTCAGAAAGGGTCTCTCTGAGGCTCTTAAGGATGTCATGGTGGGATTTCCTATGCCTGCTGGTTTGAATGAGTCTTTGTCTTTGGCCATTCAGATCGGTCGACGCTTGTGCGAGCGTAAATCTGTGCACCATTTGGCGGTACTGCCTGAGGTTAAACCTGAGCCTATGCAGTGCGATAGGACTATGACTAGAGTTGAACGGCAGGAATACAGACGTCTGAATGGTCTGTGTTTCTACTGTGGTGATTCCACTCATGCTATTTCTGATTGTCCTAAGCGCACTAAGCGGTCCGCTAGGTCTGCCGTCATTGGTACTGTACAGTCCAAATTCCTTCTGTCCATTACCTTGATATGCTCTTTGTCGTCGTTTTCTGTCATGGCGTTTGTGGATTCGGGCGCTGCCCTGAATCTGATGGATTTGGATTATGCTAAACGTTGTGGGTTTTTCTTGGAGCCTTTGCGGTGTCCTATTCCATTGAGAGGAATTGATGCTACACCTTTGGCCAAGAATAAACCTCAATACTGGGCCCAGCTGACCATGTGCATGGCTCCTGCACATCAGGAAGTTATTCGCTTTCTGGTGTTGCATAATCTGCATGATGTGGTCGTGTTGGGGTTGCCATGGCTACAAATTCATAATCCAGTATTGGATTGGAATTCCATGTCGGTATCCAGCTGGGGTTGTCAGGGGGTACATGGTGATGTTCCATTTTTGTCGATTTCGTCATCCACCCCTTCTGAGGTCCCAGAGTTCTTGTCTGATTATCAGGATGTATTTGAAGAGCCCAAGTCCGATGCTCTACCTCCGCATAGGGATTGTGATTGTGCTATCAATTTGATTCCTGGTAGTAAATTCCCTAAAGGTCGATTATTTAATTTATCCGTGCCCGAACACGCCGCTATGCGCAGTTATGTGAAGGAATCCCTGGAGAAGGGACATATTCGCCCATCGTCATCACCACTGGGAGCAGGGTTCTTCTTTGTAGCCAAGAAGGATGGTTCGCTGAGACCGTGTATTGATTACCGCCTTCTTAATAAGATCACTGTTAAATTTCAGTATCCCTTGCCATTGTTATCTGACTTGTTTGCTCGGATTAAGGGGGCTAGTTGGTTCACTAAGATAGATCTTCGTGGTGCGTATAATCTGGTGAGAATCAGGCAAGGAGATGAATGGAAAACTGCATTCAATACGCCCGAGGGTCATTTTGAGTATCTAGTGATGCCGTTCGGACTTGCCAATGCTCCATCTGTGTTTCAGTCTTTTATGCATGACATCTTCCGTGAGTATCTGGATAAATTCCTGATTGTTTACTTGGATGACATTTTGATCTTCTCAGATGATTGGGAGTCTCATGTGAAGCAGGTCAGAATGGTTTTTCAGGTCCTGCGTGCTAACTCTTTGTTTGTGAAGGGATCAAAGTGTCTCTTCGGTGTGCAGAAAGTTTCATTTTTGGGGTTCATCTTTACCCCTTCTACTATCGAGATGGATCCAGTTAAGGTCCAAGCCATCCAGGATTGGATTCAGCCGACATCTCTGAAAAGTCTGCAAAAGTTCCTGGGCTTTGCTAATTTTTATCGTCGCTTCATCTGTAATTTTTCTAGCATTGCCAAACCATTGACCGATTTGACCAAGAAGGGTGCTGATTTGGTTAATTGGTCTTCTGCTGCTGTGGAAGCTTTTCAGGAGTTGAAGCGTCGTTTTTGTTCTGCCCCTGTGTTGTGTCAGCCAGATGTTTCTCTTCCGTTCCAGGTCGAGGTTGATGCTTCTGAGATTGGAGCAGGGGCGGTTTTGTCACAGAGAGGTTCTGATTGCTCAGTGATGAAACCATGTGCTTTCTTTTCCAGGAAGTTTTCGCCCGCTGAGCGTAATTATGATGTGGGCAATCGAGAGTTGCTGGCCATGAAGTGGGCATTCGAGGAGTGGCGTCATTGGCTTGAAGGAGCTAAGCATCGCGTGGTGGTATTGACTGATCATAAGAACTTGACTTATCTCGAGTCTGCCAAGCGCTTGAATCCTAGACAGGCCCGTTGGTCGTTATTTTTTGCCCGCTTCGACTTTGTGATTTCGTACCTTCCGGGCTCTAAAAATGTGAAGGCGGATGCTCTGTCTAGGAGTTTTGTGCCCGACTCTCCGGGTTTATCTGAGCCAGCGGGTATCCTCAAGGAAGGAGTCATTGTGTCTGCCATCTCCCCTGATTTGCGGCGGGTGCTGCAAAAATTTCAGGCGAATAAACCTGATCGTTGTCCAGCAGAGAAACTGTTCGTCCCTGATAGATGGACTAATAAACTTATCTCTGAACTTCATTGTTCGGTGTTGGCTGGTCATCCTGGAATCTTTGGTACCAGAGAGTTAGTGGCTAGATCCTTCTGGTGGCCATCTCTGTCACGGGATGTACGTACTTTTGTGCAGTCCTGTGGGATTTGTGCTAGGGCTAAGCCCTGCTGTTCTCGTGCCAGTGGGTTGCTTTTGCCCTTGCCGGTCCCAAAGAGGCCTTGGACACATATTTCGATGGATTTCATTTCTGACCTTCCCGTTTCTCAAAAGATGTCAGTCATTTGGGTGGTCTGTGATCGCTTTTCTAAAATGGTCCATCTGGTGCCCTTGGCTAAATTGCCTTCCTCCTCTGATTTGGTACCTTTGTTCTTTCAGCATGTGGTTCGGTTGCATGGCATTCCTGAGAATATTGTTTCTGACAGAGGTTCCCAGTTTGTTTCAAGGTTTTGGCGAGCCTTTTGTGGTAGGATGGGCATTGACCTATCCTTTTCCTCGGCTTTCCATCCTCAGACTAATGGCCAGACCGAACGAACCAATCAGACCTTGGAAACATATCTGAGATGTTTTGTTTCTGCAGACCAGGATGATTGGGTGTCCTTTTTGCCGTTGGCTGAGTTCGCCCTTAATAATCGGGCCAGCTCGGCTACCTTGGTTTCTCCATTTTTTTGCAATTCTGGGTTCCATCCTCGTTTCTCTTCAGGACAGGTTGAGTCTTCGGACTGTCCTGGTGTGGATTCTGTGGTGGATAGGTTGCAGCAGATCTGGACTCAGGTAGTGGACAATTTGATCTTGTCCCAGGAGAAAGCTCAACTTTTTGCTAATCGCAGACGCCGTGTGGGTCCCCGACTTCGTGTTGGGGATCTGGTTTGGTTATCTTCTCGTTATATTCCTATGAAGGTTTCCTCTCCTAAATTTAAACCTCGTTTTATTGGTCCGTATAGGATTTCTGAGGTTCTCAATCCTGTGTCTTTTCGTTTGACCCTCCCAGACTCCTTTTCCATACATAATGTATTCCATAGGTCGTTGTTGCGGAGATACGTGGCACCTATGGTTCCATCTGTTGAGCCTCCTGCCCCGGTTTTGGTGGAGGGGGAATTGGAGTATATTGTGGAGAAGATTTTGGATTCTCGTGTTTCTAGACGGAAACTCCAGTATCTGGTTAAATGGAAGGGTTATGCTCAGGAAGATAATTCCTGGGTTTTTGCCTCTGATGTTCATGCTTCCGATCTTGTTCGTGCCTTTCATGCGGCTCATCCTGGTCGGCCTGGGGGCTCTGGTGAGGGTTCGGTGACCCCTCCTCAAGGGGGGGGTACTGTTGTGAATTCTGTGGCTGAATTCACTCCTGTGGTCACAAGTGGTACTGCAGCTTCTGAGCTTCCTCCCTCAGGTGTTCTGGTGAGCTCGTTAACTGCTTCATTACTTAACTCCGCCTGATGCTGCTATCCTTGCTCCTTGTCAATGTTTCAGTGTTGGATCTGAGCTTCTCCTGATTGTTCCTGTGACCTGCTGCTCTGTATAGCTAAGTGCTTTTTGCTTTTTTTCTGTCCAGCTTGTCTTTTGTTTTGCTGGAAGCTCTGAGACGCAAAGGGTGTACCGCCGTGCCGTTAGTTCGGCACGGTGGGTTTTTTTTGCCCCCTTTGCGTGGTTTTGCTTTAGGGTTTTTTGTAGACTGCAAAGTTCGCTTTACTGTCCTCGCTCTGTCCTAGAATATCGGGCCCCACTTTGCTGAATCTATTTCATCCCTACGTTTTGTCTTTTCATCTTACTCACAGTCATTATATGTGGGGGGCTGCCTTTTCCTTTGGGGAATTTCTCTGGGGCAAGTCAGGCCTATTTTTCTATCTTCAGGCTAGCTAGTTTCTTAGGCTGTGCCGAGTTGCCTAGGTAGTTGTTAGGCGCAATCCACAGCCGCTTTTAGTTGTGTTTAGGATAGGATTAGGTGTGCAGTCTACAGAGTTTCCACGTCTCAGAGCTCGTTCTTGTATTTTTGGGTATTTGTCAGATCACTGTGTGCGCTCTGATCGCTAAGCACACTGTGTTTCTGGATTGCCTTCATAACACCTGTCATTAGCAAACATAACAGTTGTCACGGTGGCTGGACCCGGTCCATGACCCTGCTAAGGGGCGTCCAATAAAAGGGATGATGAAAATCAGCTAATGCTTCATGACGCCACCTGTGGTATTCGGTCAGGGCGACCGACGCTGCTTGGGGTCCACTGGGGTGATGTGATGGCAGCTAGATGGTATACCTTCCCACAGGTGAAGTACGTCCCCAGGGCTTCCCAGTGGTGTAGGTGGCAATGGTGTGAGGTGCAGTCAATAACGAGGACACAGGGTTGCAGTCTCTTTACCTCTTTACTGAAGACTTCAGGATCCTCAATCCAGAGCACAGTTAACAGGGCTATCTGAGACCGGCCGGTCCAAAGGCACATCCAGAGTTCCCCTCACAGGTGGAAATCAGTGCCTACCACTAGCGCCTGTGTGTTGTAGTGCTTCCCTGCTGAGCATTCGGGATAGTCCTCACAACTTCTGTTCTCGTTCATTCCAGTTCTTTCTAGTTCTTTCTATTCTCCGTCCCCCAGGTTTATTATGGCTAGGACGCACCCGTTTGACGGGAAGGCTCGGAGCTCTTCCGGGACCCTAGAGATGCCCCTCTCCACGCGTTGCCCCCTATGTCTGCTTAGGTGATGTAAGGTAGACAGCCAACCTATAATTAACTGTCCTGCGGTATTTGAAGTAAGGCATAAAGTCAGTTATTTCCTCGGTGTTCCGGGCACCGGCTACGCGCCTCAGTAGGATGTTGCCGTTCTCCAGGCACGACTCCTACTGGCTCTCCTTTGTGCTTTGATCTCGTTTCTCACTGTCCACAATATCCTTCGCTTCGTGTCCTTTCTTTGGATGCCGCCACAGATAGCGCAGGCGCGGCTCCGTAACGTTCTATCCTTGTCGCTAGGTGCCTGCCAGGTTCCCATGCCTGACAGGGACCCCCCCTGAATCTTCCCCCCACAACACCCCCTGCCACGGGATGTTGCCTGAACAAAACCCAGTCAGCTTCTCACTAACTTCCTATCCAACCCTTAGTTTTACCAGTGTGAGGAGGGGCCTAATAAATAAAACCCTTTGCTCACCCTAGTGGCCGGAGTGTGAAGTATAATGTGTGCTGGTGATACCTGGTCAGATGAACTCCTTTAGTGCCATCAGACGTACCATCACTCCCCTTAGTGGCAGAGCGATACTACTGCAACGACCAGGTCTCTGGGGCGCTGCAACAACATAAAGCGTACTGTCCAGCGAGACAAGGTCACCCCCGGCTGTAAGTACTGAAACGGAGCAACGTCTCTACGAGTGGCCCCTAGGACTGATATAGGCAAGGACTATTTAGGCATGTGACATATCAGGACCGGTATGACACTACCCTTAGGAAAATCCAGACAATTCCAGCTTTTCTCGTACCCCTGCTGTACCTGCTGCCAGGAACAAAATGCAGACTGTGACTCTAGGAAAAGAGCCGGTGTATTGTATGGAACTGGTCTGGCCTCGTGATTAAGAGAGTCAAACTGAGAGATACTGCACCAAGTGTAACAGAATGGACGATAGTGGTAACAGATGCAGGAATAATGTCGCACATGCACACACACAACACTCATTTGTCTGTAAGGTGCCAGGGCATGGGGAAGCAGTAGCTCACCCACAGCTACCGCTCTGGGCGTCTTACACACTCATGAATATTTTTCTTTTCTTAGTCTGTAGCTCTTCAAGGAAAACTCCTACACTAATGTATTCTCACTTACCCTTTCTCCAGGTACAACATATCCTGAGATGAGTGCTGCAAGATGACAATTGAAAAAAACTTGATTTTGGGATATGCTATCAAGAGATATTTATGCTATAGGTGTCTGTGTTCACCCAGGGCTTGTGATGCGATTTTCCATCTGACAGGGATTTTGTTAGCATTCTGTGATATCGTATAAAATGTTCACCCCTTGAAGAAGCTAGTTGTGAAACACACATCAGTTGGGGATATTTGTATGCCACTGTGTACTTCTACACTTACTTATCACTATCCGACATCTCCTTTTACTTAAGGTACCTTCACACATAGTTACATAGTTATTAAGGTTGAAGGAAGATTTTAAGTCCATCTAGTTCAACCCATAGCCTAACCTAACTTGCCCTAACATGTTGATCCAGAGGAAGGCAAAAAAAAAACATGTGGCAAAGAGTAAGCTCCACCTTGGGGAAAAAAATTCCTTCCCGACTCCACATACGGCAATCAGACTAGTTCCCTGGATCAACGCCCTATCAAGGAATCTAGTGTATATACCCTGTAACATTATACTTTTCCAGAAAGGTATCCAGTCCCCTCTTAAATTTAAGTAATGAATCACTCATTACAACATCATACGGCAGAGAGTTCCATAGTCTCACTGCTCTTACAGTAAAGAATCCGCGTCTGTTATTATGCTTAAACCATTTTTCCTCCAAACGTAGAGGATGCCCCCTTGTCCCTGTTTCAGGTCTATGATTAAAAAGATCATCAGAAAGGTCTTTGTACTGTCCCCTCATATATTTATACATTAACATAAGATCACCCCTTAGTCTTCGTTTTTCCAAACTAAATAGCTCCAAGTGTAATAACCTATCTTGGTATTGCTGACCCCCCAGTCCTCTAATAACCTTGGTCGCTCTTCTCTGCACCCGCTCCAGTTCAGCTATGTCTTTCTTATACACCGGAGACCAGAACTGTGCACAGTATTCTAAGTGTGGTCGAACAAGTGACTTGTATAGAGGTAAAATTATGTCCTCATGAGCATCTATGCCTCTTTTAATGCATCCCATTATTTTATTTGCCTTTGTAGCAGCTGCCTGACACTGGCCACTGAATATGAGTTTGTCATCCACCCATACACCCAGGTCTTTTTCATTGACGGTTTTGCCCAGAATTTTAGAATTAAGCATATAATTATACATCTTATTACTTCTACCCAAGTGCATGACCTTACATTTATCCCCATTAAAGCTCATTTGCCATTTATCAGCCCAAGCTTCTAGTTTACATAAATCATCCTGTAATATAAAATTGTCCTCCTCTGTATTGATTACCCTGCAGAGTTTAGTGTCATCTGCAAATATTGAAATTCTACTCTGAATGCCCCCTACAAGGTCATTAATAAATATGTTAAAAAGAAGAGGGCCCAATACTGACCCCTGTGATACCCCACTGCTAACCGCTACCCAGTCCGAGTGTGCTCCATTAATAGCCACCCTTTGTTTCCTATCCCTGAGCCAGCTCTCAACCCACTTACACATATTTTCCCCTATCCCCATTATTCTCATTTTATGTATCAACCTTTTGTGTGGCACCGTATCAAAAGCTTTTGAAAAGTCCATATACACTACATATACTGGGTTCCTTTGGTCCAGTCTGGAACTTACCTCTTCATAGAAACTGATCAAATTAGTCTGACATGAACGGTCCCTAGTAAACCCGTGCTGATACTGGGTCATGAGGTTATTCCTCTTCAGATACTCCAGTATAGCATCCCTTAGAATGCCCTCCAGGATTTTACCCACAGTAGAGGTTAAGCTTACTGGCCTATAATTTCCGAGTTCAGTTTTTGTCCCCTTTTTGAATATTGGCACCACATTTGCTATACGCCAGTCCTGTGGTACAGACCCTGTTATTATGGAGTCTTTAAAGATTAAAAATAATGGTCTATCAATGACTGTACTTAATTCCTGCAGTACTCGAGGGTGTATCCCATCCGAGCCCGGAGATTTGTCAATTTTAGTGATTTTTAGACGCCGCCGCACTTCCTGCTGGGTTAAGCAGGTGACATTTAATGGGGAATTTTTATCACTAGTCATTTTGTCTGCCATGGGATTTTCTTGTGTAAATACTGATGAAAAAAAGTCATTTAGCATATTGGCTTTTTGCTCATCCTCATCCACCATTTCACCCAGACTATTTTTAAGGGGGCCAACACTATCATTTTTTAGTTTCTTACTATTTATGTAGTTAAAGAATATTTTAGGATTATTTTTACTCTCTCTGGCAATGAGTCTCTCTGTCTCAATCTTTGCTGCCTTGATTTGCTTTTTACAGAATTTATTTAATTTTTTGTATTTATTTAATGCCTCCTCACTACCTACTTCCTTTAATTCTCTAAAAATGCTTTCTTTTTGTCACTTATTGCGCCCCTTACAGCTCTATTTAGCCATATTGGTTTCCTCCTATTCCTAGTATGTTTATTCCCATACGGTATATACTGTGCACAGGTCCTATCCAGGATGTTAATAAACGTCTCCCATTTTCTTTGTGTATTTTTGTGTCTCAGGATATCGTCCCAGTTAATTGCACCAAGATCCTCTCTCATCCGTTGGAAATTTGCCCTCCTGAAGTTTAGTGTCCTTGTAACCCCTCTATTACACATCTTTTTAAAGGATACATGAAAACTTATTATTTTGTGATCGCTATTTCCCAAGTAACCCCCAACCCTTATATTTGCTATGCGGTCTGGCCTGTTGGTTAATATTAGGTCTAGCTGTGCCCCCCTTCTTGTTGGGTCCTGAACCAGTTGTGAAAGGTAATTGTCTCTCATAGTTGTCAAAAACCGATTACCTTTGCTGGAACTGCAGTTTTCTGTTCCCCAATCTATTTCAGGGTAGTTGAAGTCCCCCATAATAATGACTTCTCCTTGAGTCGCAGCTTCATCTATTTACTTTACGAGGATATTCTCCATTGCTTCCATTATTTTTGGAGATTTATAACAAACCCCTATCAGTAATTTATTATTTTTTCCCCCTCCCCTTATCTCCACCCACAGGGATTCTACATTTTCATTAAATTCACCTATATTATGACGCCGGATGGGTTTTAAGGACGATTTTACATATAGACACACCCCATCCCCTCGCTTATCTGTATGGTCATTTCTGAACAGACTATAGCCCTGCAAGTTAACAGCCCAGTCATGGCTCTCATCCAGCCACGCTTCAGATATCCCCACCATGTCATAATTATGCTCCAACAACATTAGTTCTAATTCGTCCATTTTGTTGGCGAGGCTTCTGGCATTAGTATACATGCACTTGATGTTCCTCTCTGTACCTCTACTCTTTCTTAAATTATTAACTGTTCTAACCCCACCCCCCATGCCACCGCCACCCCCAACTTCCTTATTTGTGCCCAGGTCTCTGTCTGCACTATCTTCCCCTCCTATAAATTGAATACCCTCCCCCCCAATCCCTAGTTTAAACAATCCTCCAACCTTCTAGCCATTTTCTCCCCCAGCACAGCTGCCCCTTCCCCATTGAGGTGCAGTCCATCCCTAGCGCAACTGAGAAGTCGGCCCAGTTCTGCAGGAACCCAAACCCCTCCTTCCTACACCAATTCTTGAGCCACTTATTAACCTCCCTAATCTCCCGTTGCCTCTCTGGCGTGGCACGTGGTACAGGCAGTATTTCGGAGAATACCACGTTGGAGGTCCTTGCTTTCAGCTTTGCAGCCTAATTCCCGCTGTGCTCTGCTTTACGGCCGGCGCTGACACAGTCTGTGCGGGAAGCTGACGCCGGGGGACGTGACAGACATCGGAATGTGAGAACATCAGAGAATGGAGTGAAATTGGTTAAATCTGTGCTGACGGGGATGGTGATGGAAAAGGAGTCAGAAATCCAGGAATGCAGTTTACTTGTCAATGCGTTTCGAAGTGCCACACTTTTTCATAAGGAGAAACCACAGTGGCACCTTGAAACGCGTGGCACTTCGAAACGACCATTGTATAATTTTATATTCTAGTTTCATTGTGTCTTGCTCTTGCCCTTAAAAGTTTTCTTGTATAAAACTTTTGTTTAGTGAGAAATTTGAGCTGTTAACAAAAAGTGCACAAAGGTAAGGGTGGACACTTCGTTGCGTCTGCTCACATGGATCAGTAAACTTGGATATGAAATGCAATAACTGAGGAATAATTCACATTACTCTGAAACTATGCTCCTTATTTGTTATGTTATAGGGAATAGAATTATTTAATTAATCAGACAGGTCAAGAGAGCGGATGAGTGCTCTATATATTCTGCGTACCCGTACCATTGGATTGGATTTGCTTACCAGTACCACCACTTTTCCCACCTGTAAGCATATGAGTATTCAGATGCCTGAGACTGTTTCCTGGCACAGCTCTCAGTAGTATTACAGTTTTAATAGATTCTGCATGTTTAATAGTTTTTTCGCATTTCCTCTATTGGGCAGATACAATGGTTCCCTGGGTATACATAAGGCAGTATTTTGCCTTTCACAGTAAACCATAATATTCTACACAATGTAACGGAAAGTTAATAACGGCATTAATTCTACTCGGATGAATCAAAATTGAATATGGTTTTTTAAAACATAATTACATTCTCCATAAAAAGACAATATTTGACTTCTGCTTTTGTATAAACAACATTTTACTAAATGTATATCCAAACCTGGCACTACTCTGTACAGCCAGAGATATGTGCTCTCGCCAGTTATTATTTTGCTAATTTTTAATTTCGCTCAGCAATCTTATATTATTGTTTATCGTTCCTATTATGTTATCTGAAAGTTACAACAGATCTACTGATACACCAATTGACTGATGCAAGAAACTTCCAAGGTTTAAAAATGTCTAAGTTAAATACTACTTGGTAGTTGTCATGGCATAGGACATGGTTCATGTCCTGCTCTCTCAGGGTTAATGTTGCTGCCCTCTCTTTGGAGGGGTATTTATACACACTCCGGACTAGGATTCCCTGTCAGCTATACTTTTGTTTAGTCTCTGTGTCTGACCCTTTGAGTGTGTGCTTGGTTTGCATTTGTTTGCTTCCCCCGGAAGGGGGATGAAGGGAAAACAGCATTCCTGACGACCGAGGGTCTGTTTGAAAACCTGGTAATGCCTTTCGGTTTCACTAACGCCCCTGCTGTTTTCCAGAATTTTAGTAATGTTATTTTTTGTGACCTGATTGGGCGTTATGTAGTCATCTACCTGGATGACATTGTCATATACTCAGAGGACAGTGAGTCTCATTTACACATCTGCGTATGGTTCTTATGAAACTCAGGGAGAACCATTTATATGCTAAACTGGAGAAATGCTCATTCTTTGTGCAGGAACTGTCTTTTCTGGGATTAATTATATCAGGGGAGGGGTTCTGCATGGATTCTGGGAAGGTTCAGGCCATTACGGATTGAGTGCAACCTCATGACCTAAAGGGGTTGCAGCGATTCCCGGGCTTCACTAACTTCTATAGGAAGTTAGTTAAAGGGTTTTTGCAGGTGGTGAAACCATTAACGGACCTCACTCTCAAAGGGGCGGATATAAAAAATTGGTCCGTGGCTGCAAAAAGTTGGCACGTTTAACTACTCTCCAATGTACATCGTCTCCTCTGCACCCTGGCGTCTGGCGCCACCCTCGACTACCTCCTTCCCTGTCACATGGTTCAGGTCCTGTTCGCAACTCGGTGAGTTCCCCACCGCCATGCTCTCAGCTCCCTTGCTGTGGCGCACAGCTCTCCCAGCAGATGTAATACCCTGGAGTCGTGATAGTAGTGGTGGTATAGTCTGAAGTATACTCATTAGCAGGTGTGCCCATGCCGCTAGGAGTGAACAGAGGGCATAAAAGTTTCTGACTTCACACCAGTAGAGGTAAGGCACATGCAAACAGACAGTCTGGAAAAATACAACTTCAAAGCCCAGCAGAAAGGCAGGTGTCTTAGCAAGCTAGCAAGTAGGGGTGAGTAGCACTCACTATTATGATATGCTGGCTTAGGATTTTTGAGAGGTTCACTGAAGAGCGTTTAAAGATCTCCTGAGGTGCTTGTAGATGTTTTTCAGAGTTGCACATTTTTTGTTACAAAAAATGGAGTAAAAGTCCCTGGAAAAGTCTCTTTAACAAATTTTCACTTTATTTAGGAGCAGAAAGTCCACAAAGAACTCTACAATAGATGGCATAAAATAATGAAATTAGGGCCACTCAACACTATTAAAAACTGAATGGCTGCTGCTGCACCAAAAAAAAGAATGACATACTCACCTCTCGTTGCTACCTGCTACTCCTCAGCATCACGTCTCTCCGCACTGACTGTTCAGGCAGAGGACGCACGTACAATAATACGTCATCATGCCCTCTGACCTGAACAGTCAGTGCAGAGGACATGGAAGACGGAGCGTCAGTGGAACGCGGAAAGGTGAATATGAAATACTCACCTGCTCCCGGCGCTCTTGACGCGGTCCTTGCATGTCCCACGGTCTCCGGGCGCAGCAGCTTCTTCCTGTAGTGAGCAGTCACATGGTGCAGCTCATTACAGTAATGAATATGCAGCTCCACCCCTATGGGAGTGGAGTCCATATTCATTACTTTAATGAGCGGTACAAGCAACCGCTGAACAGGGGAAGAAGCTGCCGCGCCCGAAGACCACGGGACATGCAGGGACCATGTCAGGAGTGCCGGGAGCAGGTGAGTATTTGACAGTCGTTGCTCCACCTCACCCGCCGACCATGACTTGAGTATAAGCTGAGAGGGGCACTTTACTTTACTCAAGTATATACGGTAGTTAGAAAATTGATGACTTGTTCAATAGTTATTTCACCCGCTATACGTAAACAGCAATAGTGCTTATAAATAACATAGGATACTTAATAAACATTGTTTTTGATTAAAAAAAGCGTAAAAGCCATCCCAACAAGTGCCAAGGTATATCCAGTCGGGATGGTCTTAACCTCTTGTATTAAAACCTTAACATGTGTCAAAAATGACCTCAATGTGAATAAGGGCCAAGCAGGAACAGAGCTCCAACTATGGACACCCAGCAATAAGAAGCTATATAAACTTAATGTCCAGCTCAAAGAAAGAGAGGGTCCTGGGAAAAAATTTAAAGTTGGGCCCTAAATGCTGACATATTGTAACATCACACTAAAACAATCCAATCACTCTATGTATAAGCAGCAATTGCTTTTTCTTAGGGCGATTGCTGACATGTTTACACCTATTATTATTATTTATTATTACAGCACCATTTATTCCATGGCGCTTTACATGTGAAAAGGGGTATACATAATAAAAATAAGTACAGCAATCTTAATCAATACAAGTCACAACTGGTAAAGGAGGAGAGAGGACCCTGCTTGCGAGGGCTCACAATCTACAAGGGATGGGTGAGAATTCAGTAGGTGAGAGTAGAGCTGGTCATGCAGTGGTTTGGTCGATCGGTGGTTACTGCAGGTTGTAGGCTTGTCGGAAGAGGTGGGTCTTCAGGTTCTTTTTAAAGGTTTCCATGGTAGGCGAGAGTCTGATATGTTGTGGTAGAGAGTTCCAGAATAGGGGGGATGCGCGGGAGAATTCTTGTATGCGATTGTGGGAAGAGGAGATAAGAGGGGAGTAGAGAAGGAGATCTTGTGAGGATCGGAGGTTGCGTGCAGGTAAGTACCGGGAGACGAGGTCACAGATGTATGGAGGAGACATGTTGTGGATGGCTTTGTATGCTATGGTTAGGGATTTGAACTGGAGTCTTTGGGTAATGGGGAGCCAGTGCAGGGATTGACATATGGGAGAAGCTGAAGAATGGTCTGCACTGCGGGGATTTATATATGTGAATGCCACATACAGTACAGAGCAAAAGTTTGGACACCCCTTCTCATTTAAAGATTTTTCTGTATTTTCTTGACTATGAAAATTGTACATTCACACTGAAGACATCAAAACTATGAATGAACACATGTGGAATTATATACTTAACAAAAAAGTGTGAAACAACTAAAAATATGTCTTATATTCGATGTTCTTCCAAGTAGCCACCTTTTGCTTTGATGACTGCTTTGCACACTCTTGGCATTCTCTTGATGCGCTTCAAGAGGTAGTCACCGGGAATGGTTTCTACTTCACAAGTGTGCCCTGTCAGGTTTAAAAAGTGGGATTTATTGCCTTATAAATGGGGTTGGGACCATCAGTTGTGTTGTACAGAAGTCTGGTGGATACACAGCTGATAGTCCTAATGAATAGACTGTTAGAATTTGTATTATGGCAAGAAAAAAGCAGCTAAGTAAAGAAAAATGAGTGGCCATCGTTACTTTAAGAAATGAAGGTCAGTCAGTTCGAAAAATTGGGAAAACTTTGAAAGTGTCCCCAAGTGCAGTTGCAAAAACCATCAAGCGCTACAAAGAAACTGGATCACATGAGGACCGCCCCAGGAAAGGAAGACCAAGAGTCACCTCTGCTTCTGAGGAAAAGTTTTCTGAGTCACCAGCCTCAGAAATCGCAGGCTAACAGCAGCTCAGATTAGAGACCAGGTCAATGCCACACAGAGTTCTAGCAGCAAACACATCTCTACAACAACTGTTAAGAGGAGACCTTGTGCTGGAGGCCTTCATGGTAAAATAGCTGCTAGCAGGAAACCACTGCTAAGGACAGGCAACAAGCAGAAGAGACTTGTTTGGGCTAAAGAACTCAAGGAATGGACATTAGACCAGTGGAAATCTGTGCTTTGGTCTGATGAGTCCAAATTTGAGATCTTTGGTTCCAACCACTGTGTCTTTGTGCGACGCAGAAAAGGTGAACGGATGCACTCTACATGCCTGGTTCCCACCGTGAAGCATGGAGGGGGAGGTGTGATGGAGTGGGGGTGCTTTGATGGTGACACTGTTGGGGATTTATTCAAAATTGAAGGCATTCTGAACCAGCATGGCTACCACAGCATCTTGCAGCGGCATGCTCTTCCATCCGGTTTGTGTTTAGTTGGACCATCATTTATTTTTCAACAGGACAATGACCCCAAACACACCTCCAGGCTGTGTAAGGGCTATCTGACCAAGAAGGAGAGTGATGGGGTGCTACGCCAGATGACCTGGCCTCCACAGTCACCAGACCTGAACCCAATCGAGATGGTTTGGGGTGAGCTGGACCGCAGAGTGAAGGCAAAAGGGCCAACAAGTGCTAAGCATCTCTGGGAACTCCTTCAAGATTGTTGGAAGACCATTCCTGGTGACTACCTCTTGAAGTTCATCAAGAGAATGTCAAGAGTGTGCAAAGCAGTCATCAAAGCAAAAGGTGGCTACTTTGAAGAACCTAGAATGTAAGTCATATTTTCAGTTGTTTCACTCTTTTTTGTTAAGTTTATAATTCTACATGTGTTAAGTCATAATTTTGATGCCTTCAGTGTGAATTTACAATTTTCATAGTCATGAAAATACTTTAACCCCTTCACGACCTTGCCCTTTTCCGTTTTTGCTTTCTCGATTTTTGCTCCCCTCCTTCCCAGAGCCATAACTTTTTTATTTTTCCGTCAATATGGCCATATGAAGGCTTGTTTTTTGCAGGACAAGTTGCACTTTTCAACGACATCATTGGTTTTAGCATGTCGTGTATTAGAAAATGGGAAATAAAATTCCAAGTGTGGTGAAATTGCAAAAAAGTGCAATACCACACTTGTTTTTTGTTTGGCTTTTTTGCAAGGTTCACTAAATGCTAAAACTAGCCTGCCATTTTGATTCTCCAGGTCATTACGAGTTCATAGACACCAAACATATATAGGTTACGTTTTATCTAAGTGGTAAACAAAAATTCCAAACTTTGCTAAAAAAAAAAAATATTGCACAACTTTCCAATACCTGTAGCGTCTCCATTTTTCATGATCTGGGGTCCAGTGAGGGCTTAGTTTTTTGCGTACCTAGCTGGCATTTTTAATGATGCTATCTTGGTGCAGATACGTTCTTTTAATCGCTCGTTATTACATTTTAATGCAATGTCGCAGCGACCAAAAAAACGTAATTCTAGCGTTTTCTAATTTTTTTCTCGCTAGGCTGTTTAGTGATCAGGTTAAACCTCTTTTTTATTGATAGATCGGGCAATTCTGAACGCAGGGATACCAAATTTGTGTAGGTTTGATTTTTTTTATTGTTTTATTTTGAATAGGGCGAAAGGGGGGGGTGATTTAAACTTTTATATTTTTTTATTTTTTTCATATTTTTTAAAACATTTTTTTTTTAACTTTTGCCATGCTTCAATAGCCTCCATGGGAGGCTAGACGCTGGTACAACTCGATCGGCTCAGCTACATAGCAGCAATCATCAGATCCATGCTATGTAGCTGAATTGCAGGCTTGCTATGAGCACCGACCACAGGGTGGCACTCACAGCAGGCCGGCATCAGTAACCATAGAGGTCTCAAGGACCTCTGTGGTTACTATCCTGATGCATCGCTGACCCCCGATCAGTGTTTGACAGCGGCATTTAACTAGTTAATAGCGGGGCGTGAATTGCGATTTCACCCGCCTCTTTTGCGGGCACATGTCAGCTGTTCAAAACAGCTGACATGTTCCGGCTTTGAGGTGGGCTCAGCGCCGAAGCCCACATCAAAGCAGGGGATCCGACCTCCACAGTAATAGTACGGCGGAGGTCGGTAAGGGGTAAAATGAAAAGGTGTGTCCAAACTTTTGCTCTGTACTGTACACACCACACGTGAAATAAACACTGACTATTACACACACATATATATGTACATACATAGCACACACACAAATTATATGTATACGCACACATAGCACACACACAGTATGTATATACACACATAGCACACACACTGTATGTATATACACACATAGCACACACACTGTATGTATATACACACATAGCACACACACTGTATGTATATACACACATAGCACACAGATACTGTATATATACACACACGTAGCACACACATGTATACACAGAGCACATAGACATATACAGTCTATAAAAAATGTTTTACCCCTTCCTGATTTCCTATTCTTTTGCTTGTTTATCACACTTAAATATTTCAAATCACCAAACAAATGTAAATATTAGACATAGATAACACAAGTAATCACAAAATGTAGTTTTTAAATGCAGGTCTTTATTATTAAGAGAAAAAGGAATCCAAACCTACATGGCCCTGTGTGAAAAAGTGATTCCAACCTAAACTTAATGACTGGCTGGGCCACCCTTAGCAGCAACAACTGCAATCAAGCAGTATACAAGAGCACATATGCACATGTATACAGAGGACATACAATTGTGCTCAAAAGTTTACATACCCTAACAGAATTTTTGCTTTCTTGGCATTTTTTTCAGATAATATGAATGATACCACCAAAACATATTATCTACTCATGGTTAGTGGTTGGGTGAAGCCATTTATTGTCAAACTAATATGTTTTCTCTTTTTAAATCATAATGACAACCCAAAACATCCAAATTACCCTGATCAAGAGTTCACATACCCCAGCCAGGATCATATTCCTCACCAACCGTTACACCTTGTGCCAGTCATTACACTGGTTACCCATCCACTCAAGAATCCAGTACAAAACTACTACCCTCATCCACAAAGCACTCCAAGGCTCAGCACCACCCTACATCTCCTCTCTGGTCTCAGTCTACCACCCTACCCGTGCCCTCCGTTCTGCTAATGACCTCTGGTTAGCATCTTCAATAATCAGAACCTCCCACTCCCGTCTCCAAGACTTTACACGTGCTGCGCCGATTCTTTGGAATGCACTACCTAGGTTAATACGATTAATCCCCAATCCCCACAGTTTTAAGCGTGCCCTAAAAACTCATTTGTTCAGACTGGCCTACCGCCTCAATGCATTAACCTAACGATCCCTGTGTGGCCTAATAAAAAAAAAAAAAATCAGGTTCCTCGCATTATGTTCTCATTCACTTCATGCAGTTAATAGCCCTCTGTGTCTGTACTGTTACATACTTAGGCAGTTAACTGGTTCATGCAGCTTTACATGAACACCCGAGCCTTACACTATGGCTGGTCCGAATAACTAAAGCAATTGTTACCATCCACCTCTCGTTTCTCCCCTTTTCCTCATAGTCTGTAAGCTTGCGAACAGGGCCCTCACTCCTCTTGGTATCTATTTTGAACTGTGATTTCTGTTATGCTGTATTGTCTATTGTCTGTACAAGTCCCCTCTATAATTTGTAAAGCGCTGCGGAATATGTTGGCGCTATATAAATAAAATTATTATTATTTCTTAATACCGTGTATGTAATATCAATGACAGCTTGAAGTCTTTTGTGGTAGTTGTGGATGAGGTTCTTTATTTTAACAGATGGTAAAGCTGCCCACTCTTCTTGGCAAAAAGCCTCCAGTTCCTGTAAATTCCTGGGCTGTCTAGTATGAACTGTGCGCTTGAGATCTCCCAGAGTGGCTCAATGATAGTGAGGATATTGAGGTCAGGAGACTGAGATGGAAACTCCAGAACCTTCACTTTGTTCTGCTGCAGGTGTAAAAGGGTTGACTAAAGCCATGAAATATGTTATGTATATTTAATGTTTATTTATGCTTTTAAATATTGTATTGTTTCTCATATTTATTAGGGAGAGCATTGAACCCTAGTTGGCCCACTAGATGTAAATAGCTAGTGGAAGGAGCTAATGGCCGTTAATCTGGGAAACATCTGGAATTTGAATCAGTTAGACGGGAGCGCCCTGACAGGGCAGTTAGTTCCATTACGTTTTAGGACAGGAGCCCAGCCATCCATAGCCACGGGCCAGGACAACAGCAAGATAAAGCTACAGTGGGATACAGCAGTGCAGAAGCTGAAGGAAAGGCCAGGAGAGTACAGGGACACAGGAAACTCCATGATGTGGTGACTTGTCGCATGGCCTGATGCTGCATTACCGTTAAAGGCGGCAGGTCCCCGTAATGTACTGGAGGCCATAAGAAGTACCACAGGAGAAGCTATAGAGGTACAGAAAGGGCAGGTCACTCGTCATGTGGCAACTGACTTCGGGTTCAGATGATCTGACGTCTGGTGCGAAACGGACAGAGGAGTGTCTAACCGTGGCAGAGGCAATCAGGGAGGACGCTGAGAGACCATCTGGGATGGTGCGACCCAGGTACGTGCTGTGTAGCCATGAGAGAAGTGCAGGGAAAGATGAAGATAAGTGTATTGTGCAACCTGTGATAAAAGCTGTGGAGTACAAGGATGTGCTGTGTAAAGAAACTAGTAAAGTCGTTCATTTTAAACTTGCAATGGATTGTGCCTCAGTTTATGTGAAATCATTTGGAGAGAGTCCCCTGCAGAAGAGAGGAGACTCTGAAGGAATTGGACCTGGAGACACAGGTACACTTACTAATAGACATGTTTACGTGAGGGGAGGCCAGGGTGTGATGGAGCAGACTACGACTACCGCCCTGGCTGACACTTACATAGGCAATGACAGGTCATCTTGGCCTTGTGTTTTGGATCATTGTCATGTTGGAACGTCCAAGTATGTCCCATGCGCAGCATCCAGGCTGATAAATGCAAATTTGCCTCCAGTATTTGCTGATAACGTGCTGCATTCATATTTCCTTCAACTTTGACCAAGTTTCCTGTGCCTTTGTAGCTCACACATCCCCAAAACATCAGCAATCCACCTCCATGATTTACTTTAGGAATGGTGTTCCTTTCATCATAGGCCTTGCTGACCTCTCTCCAAATGTAACATTTATGGTTGTGGCCAAAAAGTTCAATTTTGGTCTCATCACTCCAAATTACCTTGTTCCAGAAGTTTTGAGGCTTGTATCTGTGCTGTTTTGCATATTGTATGTGAGATACTTTGTGACATTTGTGCAATAATGGCTTTCTTCTGGTGACTCAACCATGCAGCTCATTTTTCTTCAAGTGCCTCCTTATTGGGCAACTTGAAACAGCCACACCGCTAGTTTTCTGAGTGTCCAGTATTTCAGCTGATTTGTGCGTTTTTCTTTGCATCCTGAGCAGTTTTCCTGGCAGTTGTAGACTATAAGGGGACACTATACTGTTTGCAGGGCTTTGGGTGGCATTATATCATTTACAGGGCTATGTGGGGGTCATTATACTGTACGTGAGCAATTATACAGTATGAAGCTTTGTGTGAGGTCCATCATACTGTTTGGAGGGCTGTGTAGGAGCCATTATGCTCTATGGAGGGCTTATACTCTGTGGGGGTCACAATACTATCTAAAAGCCCATTATACTGTATTGAGGGCTGTGCAGGGTCATAGTTAGGGCATCATACTGCGTTAGGGTCAACATACTTTGCTGGGAATGTTGAGGCGGCTACAATAGAGTCAGTAGGGTCATCATACTGTGCTTATGGAGGGTACTGTGGAGGAATTCACTGTGGGGGTATAAAACTGTGTTGGGGAGGCACATAAAACTTCTGCTATAGAATTCCATTATTTCTATGTACGCCCCCTGCCCAGGTTGTCTTATTTTTATCATGTGTACACAGTGAATCTCCCAAAATTTGATTCAGATTCATTTCGCCCAATTTGACCTAAAATATTGTATGGTTTCAAATAAATTTGGATTAAATCGAAAGTTCCTTGATTGTCAATGCTAGAGGTTCATTACACTCTGAAATCTCGCCAGTCTGCAGATCATAACACAGGTCTACAAAAAAAGCTTTATCCTCTAGATCAGTAACTGACATTGGCGGCAACTATAAGGTTACACCATGTGGTTTTTACACCCGTATACATAAACGGTGCTCATGTATACAAATATTTACATCTCTTCAGTTCTCAAGAACAAATATGCGTCAGCCAAGAAGATTAGATGACATTATTAGTTTATAAGTAATTAATAACAATTAGCACTAATTATAATATTTTCATACAAAATGTTATCATTTAAGAATGCAATTAATCTCAATGTATCTTAGGGCTGATTATTTAAGACTGCCTCGACATGACAGCAAATCGGAGCTCTTAAATGATATGATGGCCTATTTTCTCCACATGGCAGAGATTAATGAAGTTCTAATGTTTTATTCATTCGGAGGAAAATCTGCAAATCTCCGGGCTCTAAGACATGATGTGATGAAGAAACGTCATTACTGCAGAAATTCAGGGCTCCATATGGTAGGATAGCAGTTTTGATTTTCTCCCTATAATTATTTAAATTTTCTCATTTTATTCACTGCTTTGGCCCCCAAAAACTTTTTCCTATCTATTTCAGTTTTTAAATATTATGTTTGGCATTTTTTTGGGGACTTTGAGTATGAAAAAAATATCTCACACTGTCCATTGGAGCAAACATACTGTAGTCTAATTCATCAAGACTGACATTTTGCACCCCAGTTTTGATGAAGTGGGCTTACAGCCAATGAAAACCCAAAAGTCATTAACTTTAGTAAATTAGAATAATTAACAAAAAACACCCGCAAAGGCTTCCTAAGCATTTAAAAAGGTCCCTTAGTCTGTTTCAGTAGCTCCACAGTCATGGGGAAGACTACTGACTTGACAGATGTCCAGAAGGCAGTCATTAACACACTCCACAAGGAAGGTAAGCCACATAAGTGTTGTGAATTCTGTTTTCGGGCTCCCTCCTGTGGTCATGAATGGTACTTCGGCTGGTTCTGTCCATGGACTTTCTCTGATGCCTGTGGGTGTTTCTGAGTTTCCTTCCACAGGTGACAAGGCTAATTCATTAGTGGGCTGCTCTATTTAACTCCACTTGGATCCTTGTCCGATGCCAGCTGTCAATGTTGTAGCATTGGTCTAGTTCGCTCCTGGATCTTCCTGGTTACCTGTTTTCTCCAGCTGAAGCTAAGTTTCGCTTTGTTTTTTTCTTGTTTGCTATTTTTTCTGTCCAGCATGCTGATGTGAATTTTGCCTTTCTTGCTGGAAGCTCTGGGACGCAGAGGGGCGCCTCCGCTCCGTAGTCGGTGCGGGAGGTATTTTTCCCTGCACTCTCTGTGTGGCTTTTTAGGGTTTTGTGCTGACTGCAAAGTGACCTTTCCTATCTTCTGTCTGTTTAGTAAGTCGGGCCTCTCTTTGCTAAATCTATTTCATCTCTGTGTTTGTGATTTCATCTTACTCACAGTCAATATATGTGGGGGGCTGCCTTTTTCTTTGGGGAATTTTCTCTGAGGCAAGATAGGCTTATTTTTCCTATCTCTAGGGCTAGCTAGTTCTGAGGCTGTGACGAGGCGCCTAGGTCATGATAGGAGCGCTCCACGGCTATTTCTAGTGTACGTGATAGGATTAGGGATTGCGGTTAGCAGAGGTTCCACTTCCCAGAGCTTGTCCTGAATTAATGTGCTATCAGGTCTTTTCTGGTGCTCTAACTATCAGGTCCACTATTTGTTCTAACCACCAGATCATAACAGTACAGCTGGCCAAAAGTATTGATGCATCTCAATAGAGGGATAAGTGAAGCTCTGAGACCATTTTTTTTTTCTTTGCAGCGTGTTCTGTCTCACTTTTCCCCTTTACCTCTGGGTGGTTCAGAACACAGTTGTAGACATGGACATTCAAGGTCTGTCCTCTTGGATGGATAATCTCACTACAAGGGTACAAAACATTCAAGATTTTGTGGTTCAGAATCCGATGTCAGAGCCTAGGATTCCAATTCCTGATTTATTTTTTGGTGATAGATCTAAGTTCTTGAATTTCAAAAATAATTGTAAATTGTTTCTAGCTTTGAAACCTCGCTCCTCAGGTGATCCTGCTCAACAAGTAAGGATCATTATTTCTTTGTTACGTGGTGACCCTCAAGACTGGGCATTTTCCCTTGCGCCAGGAGATCCGGCATTGCGTGATGTGGATGCGTTTTTCCTGGCGCTCGGATTACTTTATGACGAACCTAATTCAGTGCATCAGGCAGAGAAAATCTTGCTGGCTCTGTGTCAGGGTCAGGATGAAGCAGAGATATATTGTCAGAAGTTTAGAAAGTGGTCTGTGCTCACTCAGTGGAATGAATGTGCCCTGGCAGCAATCTTCAGAAAGGGTCTCTCTGAAGCCCTTAAAGATGTTATGGTGGGATTTCCCATGCCTGCTGGTCTGAATGAGTCTATGTCCTTGGCCATTCAGATCAATCGGCGCTTGCGTGAGCGTAAAACTGTGCACCATTTGGCGGTACTATCTGAGCATGGGCCTGAGCCTATGCAGTGTGATAGGACTTTGACCAGAGCTGAACGGCAGGAACACAGACGTCGGAATGGGCTGTGTTTTTACTGTGGTGATTCCACTCATGCTATCTCCGATTGTCCTAAGCGCACTAATCGGTTCGCTAGGTCTGCCACCATTGGTACGGTACAGTCAAAATTTCTATTGTCCGTTACACTGATTTGTTCTTTGTCTTCCTACTCTGTTATGGCATTTGTGGATTCAGGCGCTGCCCTGAATTTGATGGACTTGGACTATGCTAGGCGCTGTGGTTTTTTCTTGGAGCCCTTGCAGCATCCTATTCCATTGAGAGGAATTGATGCTACACCTTTGGCCAAGAATAAGCCTCAGTACTGGACCCAATTGACCATGTGCATGGCTCCTGCACATCAGGAGGATATCCGTTTTTTGGTGTTACATAATCTGCATGATGTGGTCGTTTTAGGGTTACCATGGCTACAGGTCCATAATCCAGTATTGGACTGGAAATCTATGTCTGTGTCCAGCTGGGGTTGCCAGGGGGTACATGGTGATGTTCCATTTTTATCAATTTCGTCTTCTACTCCTTCTGAAGTTCCGGAGTTTTTCTCGGATTATCAGGATGTATTTGATGAGCCCAAAGCCAGTGACCTACCTCCTAATAGGGATTGCGATTGTGCAATTAATTTGATTCCTGGTAGTAAGTTTCCTAAGGGCCGATTGTTCAATTTATCTGTGCTAGAACACGCCGCTATGCGGAGTTATATAAAGGAATCCTTGGAGAAAGGCCATATTCGCCCATCGCCATCACCGTTGGGAGCAGGGTTCTTTTTTGTGGCCAAGAAGGATGGTTCTTTGAGACCTTGTATTGATTACCGCCTTCTTAATAAAATTACTGTCAGATTTCAGTATCCTTTGCCGTTGCTATCCGACTTGTTTGCTCGTATTAAAGGGGCTAGTTGGTTTACCAAGATAGACCTTCGAGGGGCGCTGTTATGGCTGGCAATCAGGCAACACAGCGTGCAGTAATCAGCGCACATACAGAGATCTGGCAATAACCAAAAACAATAGGACGAGCTCTGAGACGTGGAATCTCTGTAGACTGCAGTACCTGATCTATCCTCACACAACTATAAGCAGCAGTGGATTGCGCCTATCACTACCTATGCAACTCGGCACTGCCTGAGGAGCTGACTAGCCTGAAGATAGAAATACAAGCCTGACTTACCTCAGAGAAATACCCCAAAGGAATAGGCAGCCCCCCACATATAATGACTGTTAGCAAGATGAAAAGACAAACGTAGGAATGAAATAGATTCAGCAAAGTGAGGCCCGATATTCTAGACAGAGCGAGGATAGCAAAGAGAACTATGCAGTCTACAAAAAACCCTAAAACGAAAACCACGCAAAGGGGCAAAAAGACCCACCGTGCCGAACTAACAGCACGGCGGTGCACCCCTTTGCTTCTCAGAGCTTCCAGCAAAAGTTAATAGCAAGCTGGACAGAAAAAACAGAAAACAAACTAGAAGCACTTATCTAGCAGAGCAGCAGGCCCAAGGAAAGATGCAGTAGCTCAGATCCAACACTGGAACATTGACAAGGAGCAAGGAAGACAGACTCAGGTGGAGCTAAATAGCAAGGCAGCCAACGAGCTCACCAAAACACCTGAGGGAGGAAGCCCAGAGACTGCAATACCACTTGTGACCACAGAAGTGAACTCAGCCACAGAATTCACAACAGTACCCCCCCCTTGAGGAGGGGTCACCGAACCCTCACCAGAACCCCCAGGCCGACCAGGATGAGCCACATGAAAGGCACGAACAAGATCTGGGGCATGGACATCAGAGGCAAAAACCCAGGAATTATCTTCCTGAGCATAACCCTTCCATTTGACCAGATACTGGAGTTTCCGTCTAGAGACACGAGAATCCAAAATCTTCTCCACAATATACTCCAATTCCCCCTCCACCAAAACAGGGGCAGGAGGCTCCACAGATGGAACCATAGGTGCCACGTATCTCCTCAACAACGACCTATGGAATACATTATGTATGGAAAAGGAGTCTGGGAGGGTCAGACGAAAAGACACCGGATTGAGAATCTCAGAAATCCTATACGGACCAATAAAACGAGGTTTAAATTTAGGAGAGGAAACCTTCATAGGAATATGACGAGAAGATAACCAAACCAGATCCCCAACACGAAGTCGGGGTCCCACACGGCGTCTGCGATTAGCGAAAAGCTGAGCCTTCTCCTGGGACAAGGTCAAATTGTCCACTACCTGAGTCCAGATCTGCTGCAACCTGTCCACCACAGAATCCACACCAGGACAGTCCGAAGACTCAACCTGTCCTGAAGAGAAACGAGGATGGAACCCAGAATTGCAGAAAAATGGAGAGACCAAGGTAGCCGAGCTGGCCCGATTATTAAGGGCGAACTCAGCCAACGGCAAAAATGACACCCAATCATCCTGGTCAGCGGAAACAAAACATCTCAGATATGTTTCCAAGGTCTGATTGGTTCGTTCGGTCTGGCCATTAGTCTGAGGATGGAAGGCCGAGGAGAAAGATAGGTCAATGCCCATCCTACCACAAAAGGCTCGCCAGAACCTCGAGACAAACTGGGAACCTCTGTCAGAAACAATATTCTCAGGAATGCCATGTAAACGAACCACATGCTGGAAGAACAAAGGCACCAAATCAGAGGAGGAAGGCAATTTAACCAAGGGCACCAGATGGACCATTTTAGAAAAGCGATCACAGACCACCCAAATGACCGACATTTTTTGAGAAACGGGAAGGTCAGAAATGAAATCCATCGAAATATGTGTCCAAGGCCTCTTCGGGACCGGCAAGGGCAAAAGCAACCCACTGGCACGTGAACAGCAGGGCTTAGCCCTAGCACAAATTCCACAGGACTGCACAAAAGCACGCACATCCCGTGACAGAGATGGCCACCAGAAGGATCTAGCAACCAACTCCCTGGTACCAAAGATTCCTGGATGACCGGCCAGCACCGAACAATGAAGTTCAGAGATAACTTTACTAGTCCACCTATCAGGGACGAACAGTTTCTCGGCCGGACAACGATCAGGTTTATTAGCCTGAAATTTCTGCAACACTCTCCGCAAATCAGGGGAGATGGCAGACACAATGACTCCTTCCTTGAGGATACTCGCCGGCTCAGATAACCCCGGAGAGTCGGGCACAAAACTCCTAGACAGAGCATCCGCCTTCACATTTTTAGAGCCCGGAAGGTATGAAATCACAAAATCAAAACGAGCAAAAAATAACGACCAACGGGCCTGTCTAGGATTCAAGCGCTTGGCAGACTCAAGATAAGTAAGGTTCTTATGATCAGTCAAAACCACCACGCGATGCTTAGCACCCTCAAGCCAATGACGCCACTCCTCGAATGCCCACTTCATGGCCAGCAACTCTCGGTTGCCCACATCATAATTACGCTCAGCAGCAGAAAATTTCCTGGAAAAGAAAGCACATGGTTTGAACACTGAGCAACCAGAACCTCTCTGTGACAAAACCGCCCCTGCACCAATCTCAGAAGCATCAACCTCGACCTGGAACGGAAGAGAAACATCAGGTTGACACAACACAGGGGCACAGCAAAAACGACGCTTCAACTCCTGAAAAGCTTCCACGGCAGCAGAAGACCAATTAACCAAATCAGCACCCTTCTTGGTCAAATCGGTCAATGGTCTGGCAATGCTAGAAAAATTACAGATGAAGCGACGATAAAAATTAGCAAAGCCCAGGAATTTCTGCAGACTTTTTAGAGATGTCGGCTGAGTCCAATCCTGGATGGCCTGAACCTTAACCGGATCCATCTCGATAGTAGAAGGGGAAAAGATGAACCCCAAAAATGAAACTTTCTGCACACCGAAGAGACACTTTGATCCCTTCACGAACAAGGAATTAGCACGCAGTACCTGGAAAACCATTCTGACTTGCTTCACATGAGACTCCCAATCATCTGAGAAGATCAAAATGTCATCCAAGTAAACAATCAAGAATTTATCCAGATACTCACGGAAAATGTCATGCATAAAAGACTGAAAAACAGATGGAGCATTGGCAAGTCCGAACGGCATCACCAGATACTCAAAATGACCCTCGGGCGTATTAAATGCCGTTTTCCATTCATCTCCCTGCCTGATTCTCACCAGATTATACGCACCACGAAGATCAATCTTAGTAAACCAACTAGCCCCCTTAATCCGAGCAAACAAGTCAGAAATCAATGGCAAGGGATACTGAAACTTAACAGTGATCTTATTAAGAAGGCGGTAATCAATACACGGTCTTAGCGAACCATCCTTCTTGGCTACAAAAAAGAACCCTGCTCCCAATGGTGACGACGATGGGCGAATATGTCCCTTCTCCAGGGACTCCTTCACATAACTGCGCATAGCGGTGTGTTCAGGTACGGACAAATTAAATAAACGACCCTTAGGGAATTTACTACCAGGAATCAAATCGATAGCACAATCACAATTCCTATGTGGAGGTAGGGCATCAGACTTGGACTCTTCAAATACATCCTGAAAGTCCGACAAGAACTCTGGGATGTCAGAAGGAATGGATGACGAAATAGACAAAAATGGAACATCACCATGTACTCCCTGACAACCCCAGCTGGTTACCGACATAGAGTTCCAATCCAATACTGGATTATGGGTTTGTAGCCATGGCAACCCCAACCCGACCACATCATGCAAATTATGCAGTACCAGAAAGCGAATAACTTCCTGATGTGCAGGAGCCATGCACATGGTCAGCTGGGCCCAGTACTGAGGCTTATTCTTGGCCAAAGGTGTAGCATCAATTCCTCTCAACGGAATAGGACACCGCAAAGGCTCCAAGAAAAATCCACAACGTTTAGCATAATCCAAATCCATCAGATTCAGGGCAGCGCCTGAATCCACAAACGCCATGACAGAATACGATGACAAAGAGCACATTAAGGTAATGGACAAAAGGAATTTGGACTGTACAGTACCAATAACGGCAGAGCTATCGAACCGCCTAGTGCGTTTAGGACAATTAGAAATAGCATGAGTAGAATCACCACAATAGAAACACAGTCTGTTCAGACGTCTGTGTTCGTGCCGTTCTACTTTAGTCATAGTCCTGTCGCACTGCATAGGCTCAGGTTTACTCTCAGACAATACCGCCAGATGGTGCACAGATTTACGCTCGCGCAAGCGACGACCGATCTGAATGGCCAAGGACATAGACTCATTCAAACCAGCAGGCATAGGAAATCCCACCATTACATCCTTAAGAGCTTCAGAGAGACCCTTTCTGAACAAAGCCGCTAGTGCAGATTCATTCCACAGAGTGAGTACTGACCACTTCCTAAATTTCTGACAATATACTTCTACATCATCCTGACCCTGGCATAAAGCCAGCAGATTTTTCTCAGCCTGATCCACTGAATTAGGCTCATCGTAAAGCAATCCCAGCGCCTGGAAAAATGCATCAACATTACTCAATGCAGAATCTCCTGGTGCAAGAGAAAACGCCCAGTCCTGTGGGTCGCCGCGCAAAAAATAAATAATAATCAAAACCTGTTGAATAGGATTACCAGAAGAATGAGGTTTCAAGGCCAAAAATAGCTTACAATTATTTCTGAAGCTCAGGAACTTAGTTCTGTCACCAAAAAACAAATCAGGAATCGGAATTCTTGGTTCTAGCATCGATTTCTGATCAATAGTATCTTGAATCTTTTGTACATTTACAACGAGATTATCCATTGAGGAGCACAGAGCCTGAATATCCATGTCCACAGCTGTGTCCTGAAGCACTCTAATGTCTAGAGGAAAAAAAAGACTGAAGACAGAGCTAAGAAAAAAAAATGATGTCAGGATTTCTTTTTTCCCTCTATTGGGAATCATTGGTGGGGTCTCCTTGTACTGTTATGGCTGGCAATCAGGCAACACAGCGTGCAGTAATCAGCGCACATACAGAGATCTGGCAATAACCAAAAACAATAGGACGAGCTCTGAGACGTGGAATCTCTGTAGACTGCAGTACCTGATCTATCCTCACACAACTATAAGCAGCAGTGGATTGCGCCTATCACTACCTATGCAACTCGGCACTGCCTGAGGAGCTGACTAGCCTGAAGATAGAAATACAAGCCTGACTTACCTCAGAGAAATACCCCAAAGGAATAGGCAGCCCCCCACATATAATGACTGTTAGCAAGATGAAAAGACAAACGTAGGAATGAAATAGATTCAGCAAAGTGAGGCCCGATATTCTAGACAGAGCGAGGATAGCAAAGAGAACTATGCAGTCTACAAAAAACCCTAAAACGAAAACCACGCAAAGGGGCAAAAAGACCCACCGTGCCGAACTAACAGCACGGCGGTGCACCCCTTTGCTTCTCAGAGCTTCCAGCAAAAGTTAATAGCAAGCTGGACAGAAAAAACAGAAAACAAACTAGAAGCACTTATCTAGCAGAGCAGCAGGCCCAAGGAAAGATGCAGTAGCTCAGATCCAACACTGGAACATTGACAAGGAGCAAGGAAGACAGACTCAGGTGGAGCTAAATAGCAAGGCAGCCAACGAGCTCACCAAAACACCTGAGGGAGGAAGCCCAGAGACTGCAATACCACTTGTGACCACAGAAGTGAACTCAGCCACAGAATTCACAACCGGGCGTATAATCTTGTGCGTATTAAACGGGGCGATGAATGGAAAACAGCATTTAATACGCCCGAGGGCCATTTTGAGTACCTGGTGATGCCATTCGGGCTTTCCAATGCTCCATCAGTATTTCAGTCCTTTATGCATGACATCTTCCGAGAGTACCTGGATAAATTCCTGATTGTGTATTTGGATGATATTTTGGTCTTTTCGGATGATTGGGAGTCTCATGTGAAGCAGGTCAGAATGGTGTTCCAGGTCCTACGTGCTAATTCCTTGTTTGTGAAGGGGTCAAAGTGTCTCTTTGGAGTTCAGAAGGTTTCATTTTTGGGGTTCATTTTTTCCCCTTCTACTGTCGAGATGGACCCTGTTAAAGTCCAGGCCATTCATGATTGGACTCAGCCGACATCTGTGAAGAGCCTGCAAAAGTTCCTGGGCTTTGCTAATTTTTATCGTCGCTTCATCGCTAATTTTTCTAGTGTTGCTAAACCGTTGACTGATTTGACCAAGAAGGGTGCTGATGTGGTCAATTGGTCTTCTGCGGCCGTGGATGCTTTTCAGGAATTGAAGCGTCGTTTTTCTTCTGCCCCTGTGTTGTGCCAGCCAGATGTTTCGCTCCCGTTTCAGGTTGAGGTTGGTGCCTCTGAGATTGGAGCAGGGGCTGTTTTGTCGCAAAGAAGTTCTGATGGCTCGGGAATGAAGCCATGTGCTTTCTTTTCTAGAAAGTTTTCGCCTGCTGAGCGCAATTATGATGTTGGTAATCGAGAATTGTTGGCCTTGAAGTGGGCATTCGAGGAGTGGCGTCATTGGCTTGAAGGAGCCAAGCATCGCGTGGTGGTCTTGACAGATCACAAAAATTTGACTTATCTTGAGTCTGCCAAATGGTTGAATCCGAGACAGGCTCGATGGGCGTTATTTTTCTCCCGTTTTGATTTTGTGGTTTCGTACCTTCCGGGCTCTAAGAATGTGAAGGCTGATGCCCTGTCAAGGAGTTTTGTGCCTGACTCTCCGGGTGTTTCTGAGCCGGCAGGTATTCTCAAAGAGGGGATAATTTTGTCTGCCATCTCCCCTGATTTGCGGCGGGTGCTGCAGGAATTTCAGGCTGATAGACCTGACCGTTGCCCAGCAGAGAAACTGTTTGTCCCTGATAAATGGACTAGCAGAGTTATATCTGAGCTTCATTGTTCGGTGTTGGCTGGGCATCCTGGAATCTTTGGTACCAGAGATTTGGTGGCTAGATCCTTTTGGTGGCCTTCTTTGTCACGGGATGTGCGTTCTTTTGTGCAGTCCTGTGGGACTTGTGCTCAGGCTAAGCCCTGCTGTTCTCGTGCTAGTAGGTTGCTTTTGCCCTTGCCGGTCCCGAAGAGGCCCTGGACGCATATTTCTATGGATTTTATTTCGGATCTCCCCGTCTCTCAAAAGATGTCGGTCATTTGGGTGGTTTGTGATCGCTTTTCTAAGATGGTCCATTTGGTACCCTTGTCTAAATTGCCTTCCTCCTCTTATTTGGTGCCATTGTTTTTCCAGCATGTGGTTCGTTTACATGGCATTCCGGAGAACATCGTTTCGGACAGAGGTTCTCAGTTTGTTTCGAGGTTTTGGCGATCCTTTTGTGCTAGGATGGGCATTGTTTTGTCTTTTTCCTCGGCTTTCCATCCTCAGACAAATGGCCAAACCGAACGAACTAATCAGACGTTGGAAACATATCTGAGATGCTTTGTTTCTGCTGATCAGGATGATTGGGTGTCCTTTTTGCCTTTGGCTGAGTTTGCCCTTAATAATCGGGCCAGCTCGGCTACTTTGGTTTCGCCGTTTTTCTGCAATTCTGGTTTCCATCCTCGTTTCTCTTCAGGGCAGGTTGAGTCTTCGGACTGTCCTGATGTAGATACTGTGGTGAATAGGTTGCAGCAGATTTGGACTCATGTGGTAGACAATTTGACATTGTCCCAGGAGAAGGCTCAACGTTTCACTAACCGCCGGCGCTGTGTGGGTCCCCGACTTCGTGTTGGGGATTTAGTTTGGTTGTCGTCTCGTTATGTTCCTATGAAGGTTTCCTCTCCTAAGTTTAAGTCTCGTTTCATTGGTCCGTATAAAATTTCTGAGGTTATCAATCCTGTGTCATTTCGTTTGGCCCTTCCAGATTCTTTTGCCATCCATAATGTGTTCCATAGGTCGTTGTTGCGGAGATGCGTGGCGCCTGTGGTTCCATCCGTTGACCCTCCTGCTCCGGTGTTGGTTGAGGGGGAGTTGGAGTATGTGGTGGAGAATAGAGTTGAGCGACCTTGACCTTTTTAGAGTCGAACCGGGTTTCGCGAAACCCGACTATCTCAAAAGTCGGGTCGAGTGAAATCGGCCGATTACAACGTAAAGTCGGGATCGACCGAAACACGAAACCCAATGCAAGTCAATGGGGCACCATAGTCGGCAGTGAGTGAGGGCCAGGAAAACACCTAGAGTGCCCATTTTAATGTCAAAACCATCCATTCTTCTTAATGAAGCTTGTCAAGCGTAATTTACCTTATAATAATTGGAAGGCATTTGAAATTGGGGGTCATTTGGCTAAAGTTGTGGTGGGTAGGGCTGGTTCAAGTAATTAGTGGGCCCAGGAAATCTGGACCACGTCACGGCAGTGGAGCAGGGAGAGGTAAGTATTTCAACTTTGCAAGTGCTGTGAACCTGAGCAAGCAGGGGGGGCCCACTCGTTGGCATTGGCACTGGCACAGGGCCCCTCAAAGTACAGCGGTGTGTTTGCATGGCGGGGGCGCCTCCCACCGGCAGCAACACTTTTGCGTACTATGAGAGGCCCTGTGCCAGTGACGTCGCCAACTAGTATTCCTCCCCCCACCTGATGAAGGAACCTGCACTTTCATCTGCACCTTCCTCTTTGTCCCCGTGTAAGGTGGTATGGTATGCGGGAAGAGCAACCTGACTTTCAGCAGGGTCACAATGTTGTTGTGTAGCGTGCACGGGGAATGTTGCGTTATGGGTCAATGTACCAGCAGACTCATCTATCACTGGCTGGGCAATGGGCAGGATGAGGAGGAAACACAGATATAGGCCCAAAGAATAAAGTTGGCTAAATGCAGTTCAAAATTGGTAACACAGGAATAACCAGGGGGCATTGCAGTGGAGGACAACTGGAATGAGAGGCTGACACAGAGAGTAGGCCCAAATCAGTAAGTAGTCGAAATGCAGTTCAAAATTGGCAACCGTAGTAAACAGGCGGCACAGCTTTGTTCAGTGGAGGAGAACAGCAAGGAGTGGCAGACACCGATAGTAGGCCCCAACCCAACTAGTAGGCCAAATGCAGTCTAACATTAACAACTACTTAACGAGCGCCTGAAAACGGAATTTCAGGACAGGAAACCAGGAGAACAGCAAGGAGCGGCAGACACTGTTAGTAGGCCCCAAACCAACTAGTACGCCAAATGCAGTTGTTCCATTTAACCACAATTTAACGAGAGCCTGAAGATAGAAGCTCAGGAAAGGCAACCTGGAGAACACCTTGGAGTGGAACACACCATCTCTCTCCACCCCATACCCATTTTGTAGGCCTAATGCAGTGTAATTTTCTACAACTACTAAACGAGAGTCGGAAGACCGAAGCAATGGCAAGGAAACCTGGGGAACACCTTGGAGTGTAACACACCATCTCTCTCCACCCGATACCCATTTTGTAGGCCTAATGCAGTGTAGTTTTCTACAACTACTAAACGAGAGTCGGAAGACCGAAGCAATGGCAAGGAAACCTGGGGAACACCTTGGAGTGTAACACACCATCTCTCTCCACCCGATACCCATTTTGTAGGCCTAATGCAGTGTAGTTTTCTACAACTACTAAACGAGAGTCGGAAGACCGAAGCAATGGCAAGGAAACCTGGGGAACATCTTGGAGTGTAACACACCATCTCTCTCCACCTGATACCCATTTTGTAGGCCTAATGCAGTGTAGTTTTCTACAACTACTAAACGAGAGTCGGAAGACCGAAGCAATGGCAAGGAAACCTGGGGAACACCTTGGAGTGTAACACACCATCTCTCTCCATCCGATACCCATTTTGTAGGCCTAATGCAGTGTAGTTTTCTACAACTACTAAACGAGAGTCTGAAGACCGAAGCAATGGCAAGGAAACCTGGGGAACACCTTGGAGTGTAACACACCATCTCTCTCCACCCGATACCCATTTTGTAGGCCTAATGCAGTGTAGTTTTCTACAACTACTAAACGAGAGTCTGAAGACCGAAGCAATGGCAAGGAAACCTGGGGAACACCTTGGAGTGTAACACACCATCTCTCTCCACCCGATACCCATTTTGTAGGCCTAATGCAGTGTAGTTTTCTACAACTACTAAACGAGAGTCGGAAGACCGAAGCAATAGCAAGGAAACCTGGGGAACACCTTGGAGTGTAACACACCATCTCTCTCCACCCGATACCCATTTTGTAGGCCTAATGCAGTGTAGTTTTCTACAACTACTAAACGAGAGTCGGAAGACCGAAGCAATGGCAAGGAAACCTGGGGAACACCTTGGAGTGTAACACACCATCTCTCTCCACCCGATACCCATTTTGTAGGCCTAATGCAGTGTAGTTTTCTACAACTACTAAACGAGAGTCTGAAGACCGAAGCAATGGCAAGGAAACCTGGGGAACACCTTGGAGTGTAACACACCATCTCTCTCCACCCGATACCCATTTTGTAGGCCTAATGCAGTGTAGTTTTCTACAACTACTAAACGAGAGTCGGAAGACCGAAGCAATGGCAAGGAAACCTGGGGAACACCTTGGAGTGTAACACACCATCTCTCTCCACCCAATACCCATTTTGTAGGCCTAATGCAGTGTAGTTTTCTACAACTACTAAACGAGAGTCGGAAGACCGAAGCAATGGCAAGGAAACCTGGGGAACACCTTGGAGTGTAACACACCATCTCTCTCCACCCGATACCCATTTTGTAGGCCTAATGCAGTGTAGTTTTCTACAACTACTAAACGAGAGTCTGAAGACCGAAGCAATGGCAAGGAAACCTGGGGAACACCTTGGAGTGTAACACACCATCTCTCTCCATCCGATACCCATTTTGTAGGTCTAATGCAGTGTAGTTTTCTACAACTACTAAACGAGAGTCGGAAGACCGAAGCAATGGCAAGGAAACCTGGGGAACACCTTGGAGTGTAACACACCATCTCTCTCCACCCGATACCCATTTTGTAGGCCTAAAGCAGTGTAGTTTTCTACAACTACTAAACGAGAGTCGGAAGACTGAAGCAATGGCAAGGAAACCTGGGGAACACCTTGGAGTGTAACACACCATCTCTCTCCACTCGATACCCATTTTGTAGGCCTAATGCAGTGTAGTTTTCTACAACTACTAAACGAGAGTCTGAAGACCGAAGCAATGGCAAGGAAACCTGGGGAACACCTTGGAGTGTAACACACCATCTCTCTCCATCCGATACCCATTTTGTAGGTCTAATGCAGTGTAGTTTTCTACAACTACTAAACGAGAGTCGGAAGACCGAAGCAATGGCAAGGAAACCTGGGGAACACCTTGTAGTGTAACACACCATCTCTCTCCACCCGATACCCATTTTGTAGGCCTAATGCAGTGTAGTTTTCTACAACTACTAAACGAGAGTCGGAAGACTGAAGCAATGGCAAGGAAACCTGGGGAACACCTTGGAGTGTAACACACCATCTCTCTCCACTCGATACCCATTTTGTAGGCCTAATGCAGTGTAGTTTTCTACAACTACTAAACGAGAGTCGGAAGACCGAAGCAATGGCAAGGAAACCTGGGGAACACCTTGGAGTGTAACACACCATCTCTCTCCACCCGATACCCATTTTGTAGGCCTAATGCAGTGTAGTTTTCTACAACTACTAAACGAGAGTCGGAAGACCGAAGCAATGGCAAGGAAACCTGGGGAACACCTTGGAGTGTAACACACCATCTCTCTCCACCCGATACCCATTTTGTAGGCCTAATGCAGTGTAGTTTTCTACAACTACTAAACGAGAGACGGAAGACCGAAGCAATGGCAAGGAAACCTGGGGAACACCTTGGAGTGTAACACACCATCTCTCTCCACCCGATACCCATTTTGTAGGCCTAATGCAGTGTAGTTTTCTACAACTACTAAACGAGAGTCGGAAGACCGAAGCAATGGCAAGGAAACCTGGGGAACACCTTGGAGTGTAACACACCATCTCTCTCCACCCCATACCCAATTTGTAGGCCTAATGCAGCCTACTTTCCGACAACTACTAAACGAGAGCATGAAGATCGAAGCTCAGGAAAGGCAACCTGGGGAACACCTTGGAGTGTAACACACCCTCTCTCTACACCACGGAAGGGCTGATTCTTAGGAAGGAAGGCTGTCGGAAAGAAGCAGGGCGCGTCCGAGGGTGATTATATTCTTATTAGGTATATACTCACCCTCGGACGCGCCCTGCTTCTTTATTTGTAATGAATGTTTATTTGCAATGTGGTTTTGACTTACTCTATTTTTTTGGTAAATAATGATTTTATTATTTTCATTGTTTTGCATCTTCTTGGCAATAATATAAAGAAGACGCGACAGGACAACACTCGGTGGATGCCATATCTGTGTTTTAAATTGAAAAAAACTTTCAGTTAACTACTTGCAGGAGAAAGTTATTGTAGCTGGTGGCCATTTTTAGTACTGTACCAGATTTTTGTTGTATGTGTTTGTTTTTAATGTTAAAATGTCTGCATTTGATATCTCTCCAGTATTTTCTTTTTTATAAGCAAAATACTTATTTTTATATTTTCTGATGTTGGTTCAAGGGGTACACGGGCAGCAGTAGACAGGTCAGTGGAGGCCTAGTGGAAGGAGGGACCGCAGACAGGCTTTGAAGGCCTAACATAATAAATTGGGCTGGCTGTAGGCAATTTAAAATTGGTTCCAGGGGAACACGGGCAACAGTGGCCTGGTCAGTGTAGTAGTAGTGGAAAGAACGGGCCGCAGACAGGCTTCGAAGGCCTAACATAACAAAAATTGGGATGTAGGCAATTTACAATTGGTTCCAGGGGAACACGGACAGCAGTAGACAGGTCAGTGGAGGCCTAGTGGAAGGAGGGACCGCAGACAGGCTTCGAAGCCCTAACATAATAAATTGGGCTGGCTGTAGGCAATTTAAAATTGGTTCCAGGGGAACACGAGCGGCAGTAGACAGGTCAGTGGAGGCCTAGTGGAAAGAGGGACCGCAGACAGGCTTCGAAGCCCTAACATAATAAATTGGGCTGGCTGTAGGCAATTTAAAATTGGTTCCAGGGGAACACGGGCAGCAGTAGACAGGTCAGTGGAGGCCTAGTGGAAGGAGGGACCGCAGACAGGCTTCGAAGCCCTAACATAATAAATTCGGCTGGCTGTAGGCAATTTAAAATTGGTTCCAGGGGAACACGGGCGGCAGTAGACAGGTCAGTGGAGGCCTAGTGGAAGGAGGGACCGCAGACAGGCTTCGAAGCCCTAACATAATAAATTGGGCTTGCTGTAGGCAATTTAAAATTGGTTCCAAGGGAACACGGGCGGCAGTAGACAGGTCAGTGGAGGCCTAGTGGAAGGAGGGACCGCAGACAGGCTTCGAAGCCCTAACATAATAAATTGGGCTGGCTGTAGGCAATTTAAAATTGGTTCCAGGGGAACACGGGCAGCAGTAGACAGGTCAGTGGAGGCCTAGTGGAAGGAGGGACCGCAGACAGGCTTCGAAGCCCTAACATAATAAATTGGGCTGGCTGAATAAAAATTGGTTCCAGGGGAAGACGGGCGGCAGTAGCCAGGTCAGTGTAGTAGTAGTGGAAAGAACGGGCCGCAGACAGGCTTCGAAGGCCTAACATAACAAAAATTGGGCTGTAGGCAATTTAAAATTGGTTCCAGGGGAACACGGGCGGCAGTAGACAGGTCAATGGAGGCCTAGTGGAAGGAGGGACCGCAGACAGGCTTCGAAGCCCTAACATAATAAATTGGGCTGGCTGTAGGCAATTTAAAATTGGTTCCAGGGGAACACGGGCGGCAGTAGACAGGTCAGTGGAGGCCTAGTGGAAGGAGGGACCGCAGACAGGCTTCGAAGCCCTAACATAATAAATTGGGCTGGCTGTAGGCAATTTAAAATTGGTTCCAGGGGAACACGGGCAGCAGTAGACAGGTCAGTGGAGGCCTAGTGGAAGGAGGGACCGCAGACAGGCTTCGAAGCCCTAACATAATAAATTGGGCTGGCTGTAGGCAATTTAAAATTGGTTCCAGGGGAACACGGGCGGCAGTAGCCAGGTCAGTGTAGTAGTAGTGGAAAGAACGGGCCGCAGACAGGCTTCGAAGGCCTAACATAACAAAAATTGGGCTGTAGGCAATTTAAAATTGGTTCCAGGGGAACACGGGCGGCAGTAGACAGGTCAGTGGAGGCCTAGTGGAAGGAGGGACCGCAGACAGGCTTCGAAGCCCTAACATAATAAATTGGGCTGGTTGTAGGCAATTTAAAATTGGTTCCAGGGGAACACGGGCAGCAGTAGACAGGTCAGTGGAGGCCTAGTGTAAGGAGTGACCGCAGACAGGCTTCGAAGGCCTAACATAAGAAAAATGTCAATACAATGGTATTGACAGTGCCAGGCATTGAAGGATGTCAGCGCATAGACTAAACATTGGTGGAGCTGTGAGAGAAAATTTTGCAAGTCGTAGAGCACTGTTTGACCTGGGGGGGGGACTGTCTTGTGGCCGGCGGTACAGGCCCAGGGCCCCTCATATTACAACGGTGTGTCTGACGTTGGGTGCGCACCACCACCGCCAGACACTTTATTGTACTATGAGGGACCTAGTGGCAGTGCCGTCGACCAAAAGCGGGCACACCCACCTCTTCAGACAAACAGTACTCTCACGGGTGCTGGCGCCAAGTGGCGATACCACGGCCCCGTGTGGGGACTTTGGCCATTTAGGGAGGTGTTAACATGTCGGATGCTGGACAATCAGGTGCTGCAAATTATAAGATTGGAAAAGTCATTCAGAATAGTCCACAGGCAAGACCTTTACATAGGAAAGCTAGGTGTCAGCCGGGCAAGGTGGGGCAAAAGATTTCGAAATCCAGTTGTGGTTCATTTTAATGAAGGTTAGATCATCTACATTTTGGGTAGCCAGACGAGTCCTTTTTTCTGTTAGTATTGAACCTGCAGCACTGAATACTCTTCCTGATAGGACACTAGCTGCCGGGCAAGCAAGCTCCTGCAATGCATATTCTGCCAATTCTGGCCAGGTGTCTAATTTTGATGCCCAGTAATCAAATGGGAATGACGGTTGAGGGAGAACGTCGATAAGGGATGAAAAATAGTTAGTAACCATACTGGACAAATGTTGTCTCCTGTCACTTTGAATTGATGCTGCAGTACCTGTCCTGTCTGCGGTCATAGCAAAATCACTCCACAACCTGGTCAGAAAACCCCTCTGGCCAACGCCACTTCTGATTTCTGCCCCTCTAACACCTCTGGTCTGCTGGCCCCTGCAGCTCGTGTTAGAACGATCACGGGCGCTGTGTGCAGGGAATGCCAGAAGCAAACGGTCAATAAGAGTTGATTGTTTGGTTGCTAATATTAGTTCCAAGTTCTCATGTGGCATTATATTTTGCAATTTGCCTTTATAGCGAGGATCAAGGAGGCAGGCCAACCAGTAATCGTCATCGTTCATCATTTTTGTTATGCGTGTGTCCCTTTTGAGGATACGTAAGGCATAATCCATCATGTGGCCCAAAGTTCCATTTCTCAAATCTGTGGTTGTGCTTGGTTGAAGGGCAGTTTCAGGCAAATCCACGTCACTTGTGTCCCTCCAAAAACCAGAACCCGGCCTTGCCGCGCCAACAATTTCCACTGGCCCCGGAAAAGCTTCCTCATTAAAAATATAATCATCCCCATCATCCTCCTCGTCCTCCTCCTCCTGTTCGCCCGCTACCTCGTCCTGTACACTGCCCTGGCCAGACAATGGCTGACTGTCATCAAGGCTTTCCTCTTCCTCAGCTGCAGACGCCTGATCCTTTATGTGCGTCAAACTTTGCATCAGCAGACGCATTAGGGGGATGCTCATGCTTATTATGGCATTGTCTGCACTAACCAGCCGTGTGCATTCCTCAAAACACTGAAGGACTTGACACATGTCTTGAATCTTCGACCACTGCACACCTGACAACTCCATGTCTGCCATCCTACTGCCTGCCCGTGTATGTGTATCCTCCCCCAAAAACATAACAGCCCGCCTCTGTTCGCACAGTCTCTGAAGCATGTGCAGTGTTGAGTTCCACCTTGTTGCAACGTCTATGATTAGGCGATGCTGGGGAAGGTTCAAAGAACGCTGATAGGTCTGCATACGGCTGGAGTGTACGGGCGAACGGCGGATATGTGAGCAAAGTCCACGCACTCTGAGGAGCAGGTTGGATAACCCCGGATAACTTTTCAGGAAGCACTGCACCACCAGGTTTAAGGTGTGAGCCAGGCAAGGAATGTGTTTCAGTTGGGAAAGGGAGATGGCAGCCATGAAATTCCTTCCGTTATCACTCACTACCTTGCCTGCCTCAAGATCTACAGTGCCCAGCCACGACTGCGTTTCTTTTTGCAAGAACTCGGACAGAACTTCAGCGGTGTGTCTGTTGTCGCCCAAACACTTCATAGCCAATACAGCCTGCTGACGTTTGCCAGTAGCTGCCACATAATGGGAGACCTGGTGTGCAACAGTGGCAGCTGCGGATGGAGTGGTTGTGCGACTGCGGTCTGTGGACGAGGTCTCGCTTCTGCAGGAGGACGAGGAGGAGGGGGAGGGGGTGCGAACGGCTACAGCCAACTGTTTCCTAGACCGTGGGCTAGGCAGAACTGTCCCAAACTTGCTGTCCCCTGTGGACCCTGCATCCACCACATTTACCCAGTGTGCCGTGATGGACACGTAACGTCCCTGGCCATGCCTACTGGTCCATGCATCTGTTGTCAGGTGCACTTTTGTGCTCACAGATTGCCTGAGTGCATGGACGATGCGCTCTTTAACATGCTGGTGGAGGGCTGGGATGGCTTTTCTGGAAAAAAAGTGTCGACTGGGTAGCTCGTAGCGTGGTGCAGCGTAGTCCATCAGGGCTTTGAAAGCTTCGCTTTCAACTAACCGGTAGGGCATCATCTCTAACGAGATTAGTCTAGCTATGTGGGCGTTCAAACCCTGTGTACGCGGATGCGAGGCTAAGTACTTCCTTTTTCTAACCATAGTCTCATGTAGGGTGAGCTGGACTGGAGAGCTGGAGATCGTGGAACTAGCGGGGGTGCCGGTGGACATGGCAGACTGAGAGACGGTGGGAGATGGTATTGCCGCCGGTGCCCTAGATGCAGTGTTTCCTACTACGAAACTGGTGATTCCCTGACCCTGACTGCTTTGGCCTGGCAAAGAAACCTGCACAGATACTGCAGGTGGTGCAGAAAATGGTGGCCCTACACTGCCGGAAGGGATGTTGCGTTGATGACTAGCTTCATTGGCCGAGGGTGCTACAACCTTAAGGGACGTTTGGTAGTTAGTCCAAGCTTGCAAATGCATGGTGGTTAAATGTCTATGCATGCAACTTGTATTGAGACTTTTCAGATTCTGCCCTCTGCTTAAGGTAGTTGAACATTTTTGACAGATGACTTTGCGCTGATCAATTGGATGTTGTTTAAAAAAATGCCAGACTGCACTCTTTCTAGCATCGGATACCTTTTCAGGCATTGCAGACTGAGCTTTAACCGGATGGCCACGCTGTCCTCCAACAGGTTTTGACTTTGCCACGCGTTTTGGGCAAGATACGGGCCCGGCAGATGGAACCTGTTGCGATGTTGATGCCTGCTGCGGCCCCTCCTCCTCCGCTTCAGAACTGCTGCCGCCTGCACCCTGTTCCCCCAATGGCTGCCAATCGGGGTCAAGAACTGGGTCATCTATTACCTCTTCTTGTAGCTCGTGTGCAACTTCGTCTGTGTCACCGTGTCGGTCGGTGGTATAGCGTTCGTGATGGGGCAACATAGTCTCATCAGGGTCTGATTCTTGATCAGCACCCTGCGAGGGCAATGTTGTGGTCTGAGTCAAAGGACCAGCATAGTAGTCTGGCTGTGGCTGTGCATCAGTGCACTCCATGTCAGATTCAACTTGTAATGGGCATGGACTGTTAACTGCTTCACTTTCTAAGCCAGGGACGGTATGTGTAAAGAGCTCCATGGAGTAACCCGTTGTGTCGCCTGCTGCATTCTTCTCTATTGTTGTTTTTGCTGAAGAGGACAAGGAAGCGACTTGTCCCTGACCGTGAACATCCACTAATGACGCGCTGCTTTTACTTTTACCAGTTTCACGAGAGGAGGCAAAAGAGCTAGAGGCTGAGTCAGCAAGATAAGCCAAAACTTGCTCTTGCTGCTCCGGCTTTAAAAGCGGTTTTCCTACTCCCAGAAAAGGGAGCGTTTGAGGCCTTGTGTAGCCAGACGACGAACCTGGCTCCACAGCTCCAGACTTAGGTGCAATATTTTTTTTCCCACGACCACCTGATGCTCCACCACTACCACTACCCTCATTACCAGCTGACAATGAACGCCCCCGGCCACGACCTCTTCCACCAGACTTCCTCATTGTTTTAAAAACGTTACCAAACTAACGGTATTTGTTGCTGTCACACAACTTACACGGTGAGCTATAACTTCAGTATGATTTAGCTACCCCTTTACAGGTGGGTGAGACCACAACGAAAATCAGGCACAATGTTACACACTCTGTTGTTGGTGGCAACAAATGAGAGAGATGCCACACACGCAGGACTGTCACTGAAGCGCAAATGTAAATATTAATTTCCCACTGATTTGTTTTTGTTTTTTTTAAAGGGAGACTTTAGAAAAAAAAAATAATAAAAAAAAATGATTTTTTAAGGAAGAATTTATAAACCAAATAAAATGAAATGATTGTTTCAGGGAGAATTTAGAAAACAAATAAAAAAAAAATAGGCTTTCTATGGCCCACTGAGTGAGAGAGGACGCACACAGGAGTCAGGAGTGGCACACAAGCCCAGAGGCCAATATTTATCTCCCACTGATTGATTTAGTGATTTTTTCAGGTAGATTTTGGAACCCAAATCAAGCAAAAAAATTAATAGGCTTTCTATGGCCCACAATTGGAGAGAGAGAGAGATGGCACTCCCAGGAGTCAAGACTGGCACACAAGCAGAAAGGGCAATATTAATCTCCCACTGATTTGATTTTTTTTTTTTTTTTCAGGGAGACTTTAGAAAAAAAAAATACAAAAAAATGAATTTTTCAGGAAGAATTTAGAAACAAAATAAAATAAAATGATTGTTTCAGGGAGAATTTAGAAAACAAATTAAAAAAAATAGGCTTTGTAGGGCCCACTGAGTGAGAGAGGACGCACACAGGAGTCAGGAGTGGCACACAAGCCCAGAGGCCAATATTTATCTCCCACTGATTGATTTAGTGATTTTTTCAGGTAGATTTTGGAACCCAAATCAAGCAAAAAAATAAATAGGCTTTCTATGGCCCACTGAGTGATAGATGGCACACACAGGAGTAAGGAGTGGCACACAAGCCCTGAGGCCAATATTTTTCTCCCACTGATTGATGTAGTGATTTTTTCAGGTAGATTTTAGAACCCAAATCAAGCAAAAAAATAAATAGGCTTTCTATGGCCCACTGAGTGAGAAATGACACAGACAGGGATGGCACTCTAGCAGAAATGCCAATCTTAATCTCCCACAAAAAAAAAAAAAAAAGGAACTCTCCTTCAATTACTATCTCCCTGCAGTAATCTCAGCCAGGTATGGCAGGCAGCAATAAGGAGTGGACTGATGCACAAATTAAATAAAAAGTGTGGACAAACAAACAAGATAGCTGTGCAGAAAGGAAGGAACAAGAGGATTTGTGCTTTGAAAAAAACAGTTGGTTTGCACAGCGGCGTACACACAGCAATGCAGCTATCAGGGAGCCTTCTAGGGCAGCCCAATGAGCTACAGCGCTGAGGAAAAAAAAAATGTAGCTTCCACTGTCCCTGTACACCGAAGGTGGTGTTGGGCAGTGGAAATCGCTACAGCACAAGCGGTTTGGTGGTTAATGGACCCTGCCTAACGCTATCCCTGCTTCTGACGAAGCGGCAGCAACCTCTCCCTAAGCTCAGATCAGCAGCAGTAACATGGCGGTCGGCGGGAACGCCCCTTTATAGCCCCTGTGACGCCGCGGACAGCAAGCCAATCACTGCAATGCCCTTCTCTAAGATGGTGGGGACCAGGACCTATGTCATCACGCTGCCCACACTCTGCGTTTACCTTCATTGGCTGAGAAATGGCGCTTTTCGCGTCATTGAAACGCGACTTTGGCGCGAAAGTCACGTACCGCAGGGCCGATCCCGCACAGGGGTCGGATCGGGTTTCATGAAACCCGACTTTGCCAAAAGTCGGCGACTTTTGAAAATGAACGACCCGTTTCGCTCAACCCTAGTGGAGAAGATTTTGGATTCTCGTATTTCGAGACGGAAACTCCAGTACTTGGTCAAGTGGAAGGGTTATGGTCAGGAGGATAATTCCTGGGTTTTTGCCTCTGATGTTCATGCGGCCGATCTGGTTCGTGCCTTTCATTTGGCTCATCCTGGTCGGCCTGGGGGCTCTCGTGAGGGTTCGGTGACCCCTCCTCAAGGGGGGGTACTGTTGTGAATTCTGATTTCGGGCTCCCTCCTGTGGTCATGAATGGTACTTCGGCTGGTTCTGTCCATGGACTTTCTCTGATGCCTGTGGGTGTTTCTGAGTTTCCTTCCACAGGTGACGAGGCTAATTCGTTAGTGGGCTGCTCTATTTAACTCCACTTGGACCCTTGTCCGATGCCAGCTGTCAATGTTGTAGCATTGGTCTAGTTCGCTCCTGGATCTTCCTGGTTACCTGTTTTCTCCAGCTGAAGCTAAGTTTCGCTTTGTTTTTTTCTTGTTTGCTATTTTTTCTGTCCAGCATGCTGATGTGAATTTTGCCTTGCTTGCTGGAAGCTCTGGGACGCAGAGGGGCGCCTCCGCTCCGTAGTCGGTGCGGGAGATATTTTTCCCTGCACTCTCTGTGTGGCTTTTTAGGGTTTTGTGCTGACTGCAAAGTGACCTTTCCTATCTTCTGTCTGTTTAGTAAGTCGAGCCTCTCTTTGCTAAATCTATTTCATCTCTGTGTTTGTGATTTCATCTTACTCACAGTCAATATATGTGGGGGGCTGCCTTTTCCTTTGGGGAATTTTCTCTGAGGCAAGATAGGCTTATTTTTCCTATCTCTAGGGCTAGCTAGTTCTGAGGCTGTGACGAGGCGCCTAGGTCATGATAGGAGCGCTCCAAGGCTATTTCTAGTGTACGTGATAGGATTAGGGATTGCGGTCAGCAGAGGTTCCACTTCCCAGAGCTTGTCCTGTATTAATGTGCTATCAGGTCTTTTCTGGTGCTCTAACTATCAGGTCCACTATTTGTTCTAACCACCAGATCATAACACATAAGGGCATTGCTAAAGAAGCTGGCTGTACACAGAGTGCTGTATCCATGCATATAATGCAAAGTTGAGTGGACTGAAAAAGTGTGGTAGAAAATGGTGCACAAGCAATCGGGATAACCGCAGCCTTGAAATGATTATTAAGAAAAGGATTGTTAAGAAAAGGCCATTCAAAAATTTGGGGGAGATTCACAAGGAGTGGACTGCTGCTGGAGTCATTGCTTCAAGAGCCACCACACACAGACGTGTCAAGGACATGGACTACAGGTGTCACATTCCTTGTGTCAAGCCACTGATGACCAATAGACCAAGGTCCCAGAGTCTGGAGGAAGAGTGGAGAGGTCACAATCCAAGCTGCTTGAGGTCTAGTGTGAAGTTTCCACAATCAGTGATGATTTGGGGAGCCATGTCATCTGCTGGTGTAGGTCCACTGTGTTTTATCAAGACCATAGTCAGTGTAGCCATTTACCAGGAAATTTTACAGCACTTCATGCTTCCCTCTGCTGACAAGCTTTTTGGAGATGGAAATTTCATTCTCCAGCAGGGCTTGGCACCTGTCCACACTGCCAAAAGTACCAATACCTGGTTTACAAACAACAGTATCACTGTGCTTGATTGGCCAGCAAACTCGCCTGACCTTAACCCAATAGAGAATCTATGGGGTATTGTCAAGAGGAAGATGAGAGACACCAGACCCAGCAATGCAGACGAGCTGAAGGCTGCTATCAAAGCATCCTGGGCTTCCATAACCCCTCAGCAGTGCCACAGGCTGATCTCCTCCATGCCACGCTGCATTGATGCAGTAATTGATGCAAATGAAGCCCCGATCAAGTATTGAGTACATTTACCGAGTATACATTTCAGTAGGCCAACATTTTCGATTTTAAAATCATTTTTTCAAGCTGGTGTTATAAAGTATTCTAATTTACTGAGATAATGATTTTTGGGTTTTCATTGGCTGTAAGGCTAACTTCACATTTGCGGATGGGAGGGCTGTAGATGGCAGCGTACTTCCCTTCTTCCTCCCTAAAACCCTGCCTACGCTCCGACTAATCTGCATGTGTCCTGCTTACCTATCTTTAACATTGGGTACGCAGGACATGCGGATGTATGCGGATGCGTCCACATGCAGCAATTTAAAGTGTGCGGCATCCGCATGGAAATTCAAAATTTTGTGCTTCTGTGCGGTCGCCCACACCTCAAATCGCTGCATGTGGAAAAATCTGCATACATCCGTATACATCCGCATGTCCTGCCTACCCAATGTTAAAGATGAAGCATGCAGAAGTAGGCGGACCTAAACGGCAGAAGTGCAGAAGTGGGCAGAGCTTCATAGAGGAAGTATGCAGCCGTCAGCAAAGACCCCGTACGCAAGTGTGAACCCGGCCTAAGCCATAATCATCAACATTAACAGAAATAAACACTTTAAATAGATCACTGTGTTTGTAATGACTCTATATAATATATGAGTTTCACTTATTGTATTAAAGAACTGAAGTAAATCAACATTTTGATTATATTCTAATTTTGTGAGAAGCAGTTGAATCTGCAATCCTATACATTACAATAGCCGCAGGGGGCCGGAGCCTGCTGCTATTTACTGTGGGAATTACAAAGGTGGGGGAGGTCAGAAAGAGAATATCTTGTCCCCTCTGACCAGGGGCGCAGCCTGTGGACTGATGCATTTCACATGGAACCTATTATACATAATATATACTGCATAACATATTCTTGGTGCTGGGGGTTCTGTGACAATCACGTTGCATGATTTTTAAATAATTGAAAAAAAATTTTTGCGCAAAATAAGTATTTGATCATCTACCAACCAGGAAGAATTTTGGCTCTCACAGACCTGTCCACACACTCAATGAATCACACTTCAACCACTCCACCATGGACAAGACCAAAAAGTTGTCTAAGGACACCAGGGACAAAATTGTATTCTATTGCATCAAATACTTATTTCATGTAATAAAATGCAAATAATTAATTATGTAAAAATTGTATAATGTGATCTTTTGGATTTTTTTAACCCCTGAGCCCTCAAAGCTTTTTCTGTTTTGCGTTTTCGTTTTTCGTTCCCCTCCTTCACAGAGCCATAACTTTTTTACCTTTCCGTCAATATGGCTTATTTTTTGCTGGACGAGTTGTACTTTTGAACGACACCATTGGTTTTACCATGTCGTGTACTAGAAAACGGGAAAAAATTCCAAGTGCGGTGAAATTGCAAAAAAAGTGCAATACCACACTTGTTTTTGTTTGGCTTTTTTTAGGTTCACTAAATGCTAAAACTGACCTGCCATTATGATTCTACAGGTCATTACAAGTTCATAGACACCAAACATGTCTAAGTTATTTTTTAGCTAACGTTTTTAGTGATACCATTTTGGTGCAGATATGTTCTTTTGATCGCCTGTTATTGCATTTTAATGCAATATCGCGACGACCAAAAAAACGTAATTCTGGCACTTTGACTTTTCTTATAGCTACGCCGTTTAGCGTTCAGGTTAATCCTTTTTTTATTGCTAGATCGGGCTATTCTGAACGCGGTGGTACCAAATATGTGTAGGTTTGATTCTTTTTATTGTTTTATTTTGAATGGGGTGAAAGGGTAGTGATTTAAACTTTCATATATTTTATTTTCATATTTTTAAAAACATTCTTTTTAAATTTTGGCATGCTTCAATAGCCTCCATGGGAGACTAGAATCTGCCACAACTCGATTGCCTCTGCTTCGTAGAGGCGATGCTCAGATCGCCTCTATGTAATAGAAAAACTGCATTGCTATGAGCACCGACCACAGGGAGGCGCTCATAGCAATCTAGCATCAACAACCATAGGGGTCTTCAGGAGACCTCTGGTTGTCATGCCAATGCACCGATGACCCTCGATCATGTGACAGGGGTCACCAGTGAGCGCATTTCCATCCGGATGGCCGGAAGCGCTTGTTAAATGCCGCTGTCAAGAGTTTGACAGCGGCATTTAACTAGTTAATAGGCACGGTGGATCGCGATTCCGCCTGCGCCTACTGTGGGCACAAGTCAGCTGTTCAAAACAGCTGACATGTCCTGGCTTTGATGTGGGCTCACCGCCGGAGCCCGTATCAAAGCCGGGATTCTGCCATTGGACGTACTATTCCGTCCGATGGCAGAATGGGTTTATTATTATTATTATTTATTGTTATAGCGCCATTTATTCCATGGCGCTTTACATGTGAGGAGGGGAATACATAATAAAAACAAGTACAATAATCTTAAACAATACAAGTCATAACTGGTACAGGAGGAGAGGACCCTGCCCGCGAGGGCTCACAATCTACAAGGGTTTAAAGATGTATGTGGGAAAACTTGCAAAATCGGCAGTGTATCAAATACTTATTTTCCCCACCCACTGTACATACACATATGTATACACACACATACATATACACACATACTGTACATACATACACAGATAGATACATACACATAGAGTATACATACACACATATACTTCCTGACAGAAGTTATGTCGCTTATCCATGTTATGTAAATAAAAGCTTATAACCTGACGTTAAATTCATCCATTGGTGTCAGGGGAGGGGGGGGGTTGGGTTTTGTTGGGATTGTTGGGGGCTTGGAAAATGTTAAAATTTTGCAAAATACTGGAAAATGCATAAATTGTATTGTTCACATTTGCTTTCAATAAAAAACTATTTAAACAAAAAAAAAAATTCATCCATTGGTTGTATAAATTATTTTTTTGAAAGCTGAAACCCTCCGCAATGTGGTTTAGGTTAAGAAAATAAATTGGCATCAATGCAGAAATATTGATAAGTTAATGGACACAGAATGGTCAGATTTTGGCAAGACAAAAGTTTTGTCGCCTGGTCATATAATGCACACAATCCTAGTTTACATCCTCATCTGTGCTCAGTAAATGATCGGTTAATTAGTGTGTGTGTATGAAAAGAAACCCAGCACCCCAGACCTTCACTTGAACTGCAACTTGAGCTCTGACAACATGCCAAAAATCCACCCTGCGACCAAAGCCTGGATTATAAAGAGGCTGAAGACCAGATCCACTGCAGAGGTGGCTGGCACCTTTAATGTGTCTCAGCGTCAAATACAAAGAATTCAAAAAAGATTTGAAGAGACTGGAGATGTGTTTGACAAGCCCAGGTCCGGCAGACCCCACAAGACAACTGCTCAGGAGGAACGTTTGTTGGTTAGAAAATCCAAAGCAAGCCTCTATTCCACTGCAGCAGAGCTCCAACAGGCCTGGTTACCTCAAGTCCCTGTGTCAACTAGAACAGTTTGTAGGATTCTGTCTCAAAATGGCCTCCATGGTCGAATCAGTGCCCAGAAGCCAGCACTAAACAAAAGGCAAATAATAAACCGTGTGGCATTTGCAAAGTCCCACAGCCTGCTAAACAGATAGACGTAGGATAGGTCTGGGGTAGGATGAAAGAGGAAGCTCGGAAGACAAAACCAAAGAATCCAGATGAACTCTGGGAGGCATGTAAGACTGCATTCTCTGCTATTCCTGATGACTTCATTAATAAATTGTATGAATCATTGTTAAACTGCATGGATGCAGTCCTTCAAGCTCATGGAAGTCACATATTAAATATGACTCTAATAGCACCACAACTTCATTCACCAATGTTATGCAACATATAGTTGTATTTTAAGTTAATTATTTCTTTGAATATCACATTACTTTCTGTGGGCAACCAAACTTTTTTCTTGCCAAAATCTGACCATTCTGTGTCCATTAACTTATCAATATTTCTGCATTGATGCCAATTTATTTTCTTAACCTAAACCACATTTCGGAGGGTTTCAGCTTTCAAAAGAATGATTTATACAACCAATGGATGAATTTAACGTCAGGTTATAAGCTTTTATTTACATAATATGGATAAGCGACATAACTTCTGTCAGGATAGTGTATACAGTATACATAAATACACAAACATACTGTATGCATTAAAACACACACATATACTAATATTCTATGATATCAGATGTCCAGCCAAGCCATGGAGGAGGTTGGCCACATACTTCAGAGATCAGCTGGAAGGGGCGGCAGAAAACACTGTGGGGGATGGGGAGACAGCACAGACAGAACTGATATCATTTACCTGCTCCTGCCATGCTGTCCCATGCTGTGTGCCCTCTTCCCCTGACCTCTACTCTGTGATGCTGCTAGGAAGGAACAGTGCAGGAAGCAGAAGACACACTTTAAGTTGTGCAATACCTCCACTATTGTCCCCTGTGTGCTATGCGGCCCGAGCTCCCTAACAGATGAATACTCACCATTGGGTCACGCCATGATGGAAGCAAGAAATTCATAGAAAAACAGCCGCACACAAGTACTTTGATTTTTTTATGCAAAGAAGAGCAGTTTATTGTATTCACCACAGAAATATAGTGGTGTGCTGAGGTAACGTTTCGGCCTCGTACTGGGCCTTTGTCAAACCTCACTTATTGTAGAGAAAATTGTGATGAACAAAGGACCCCACAGAGACGGGACAAGTAAATATGTTGAGCAGGCTCCAAAAAGAAAGATGAAGGAAGCAGGAGACAGTAGCCATTGAACACTCTCACCAGTCTGATGGGGAATGCGTTCATCAGACAGCGGCCTCTCTCCTTGCAGACACGCATCCTGGTAATCTGGTATTGAACTCTCCACTCTTCATCGGGGGGCAAAACGCGCGTCGGAGCAGAGGGACAGGACTCACAGACACCATGATTCATTCGTAGGCCAAACAGTAAGGTAAAAGCCTTGTAGCAATTGTTTAATCTTGATGCAAAGCCATTCGTCACACTAAATAGTACATTGCACTATGCCTTTTAATGAGTACTCAAAACACAGTTTACAGCCAGCCTTTTTTCTCTTTTTTTGCCACTAAGTCGCTTTGCTGTGACCACTTTTTTACAACCATGCAAAATATTATGTTGGTACTATAATTGTTTAAACCATACATACCATACAGCTTTCTTCATTTGCATATTGTGCCTACGACAGTTAAATCTAGACTGCAAAAGTCTACATGTTTTTTAGCCTTTTTCTTGTTGGTGGTGCCAGATGTATCAATAAGACTCTAGTTCCCCTTTGTGCTTTGCTAGGAGGCAACATCTATTATATATTGTATATAGATCTGGCACTCCAAGAATGGAGACGACTTCAATACCAGAACATTAGTGAAATATAATTTGTATAGAATCCTTGCAAGCAATTGTGTACAAATAGGTTTTTCAGTATCTGCTTCAATATAATTCAGCATCCATGTCCCTCCAAGTTACGGCACCTTTTTTCTGACTTTTAATTATTTTTATGTACTAAAGTTTAATAAAATTATTAATAATAACTTCTTATTTACTGGGGCTTACAAAATTCCTGGTGGTGTTGGTATTAGGTAGTTAACAACTACCTGCCGGTTAGTTCTTCACCGCATAGGGTAAAAAAAATACCCGGAAAACTGCCTTGTGTATCCTCAATATTGAGAAGATTTACATATGGAAATGTGAATAATAATAGTAGACATTTCCATAATCTGTAACCTGCTGTAGATTCAGGTATACTTGTCCTAGAAAGTCTAGTCCATAAATTATTAATTTGACTAAATAATCTATTAGCCGCTGCCTGTGGGAAACAAGATTTAAGAATTCTTCATTCCCTGCGTAACAGGAGTTTGCTGACCTTTAGAAGTTGTGTGTCCTGTCAGATTGGTCATTAACTGTGAAATAAACTCCATTCCTGCTGTGCACAATATATATAGTATACATATGGCTGTAGTATATCAGTAAATATGCACACAGTAGACATCAAAAGTTTGGGCATTACTGTTCATTGTTCTCATTGGAATGTGCACATTATAGAATCAGACTGAAGGCAGCAAAACCACGAAGAAACACATGGAAATGAGGAGTAATGAAACAAGTCTGATACAAACAAGAATATGTGTGAACCTTAGATTCCTAAAAGTACCTCCCCCTTGATGACCGCTTTACAGTGCCTTGATATTATTTCAAGCAGCTTCACCAGGGGGTCACCTAGAATGGCTTCCAATAGAATGGCTTCCAATTAACAGATATGCCTCAACAAGACTTCATTTGTGGAATCGCCAGCCTTCAGAAAGTGTTTGCGATATTCAGGTGCGTTTTGCAGAAGCAGAGTTGGTAGATAAATAAATACAGATCTGAATTTAATCACAACTGTTCTAAGTCAGAACATACGCCAAGATTCTTAACATATATCTTCAGTGTAATAAGATCAAGGAGACTTGAAGTTGATGATATGACCCTCGAAGAACCCTAATCTCACATCATCCAGTCTGTCTGGGTTACATGGAGAGACAGAAGGATTTGCAGAAGTTTCTTACACAGAAGATCTGTCGTTAGTTCTCCAAGATGTTCGGAACAACCTCCCTGCTGGGTTCCTTCAAAACTGTGTGCTAAAGACAGGTACCTAGAATTGATGCTAAGAGAGGTCACCCCAAATATTGATTTGACCTAGATTTCATGGCAGCTTTGTCCCATTAAATTGAGTTGGGTTCCCTTAACCATCATCAATCACACAATTTCCTGCAAAAACCCTTTAACACTCAGTGATCCGCTATTATATAAACACATGCTGCATTTCATTCCTCATTAATGCTGTCACTTGGGGGTTTATTTTTCTTTTATTCTTTGTATATTTTGGTATTTACAACTTCACACATGTGACTATAGTCGGTTTCATGGGAGACACATCATCAAAGAATCTTTCAGGCCGGCACAACATATTTTGGAATGCAACTCTTAGCGAACTGAACACAGGGATATAAAAGCGATTCTTTGGTTTTAGGCAAATTAAACATTTTTATATTGTTGATGCTTTGAAAAGTATAATAGCTTCAGGGACTAATTCTGCAGAGAGAAACACAAGTGTCAGTGAAGGATAAAAATAACAAAATATAAAATAAATGTACCTGACACTACAAGAAAAGAAAATCCGGTGGGAATTTTTTTCTCCATTATTCTGTGTGAAGAGGTCACTACCTCTGCGTAAAGAGAGGTGCAATGTTTAGGTAGGTGATGTGTCACAGCCACAAGAATGCCAGGATACAAGGTTTACAAGTAGAACATTGCCCACAACAATGTCTACTCCTTTCTTCTTCTCAAGGTGCTTTGTGTCGTCATCTCGTTTGGTAAGTGACTCAAAAGAAAACATGATTCAGCAGACCAGGCACCTTCTTACATTGCTCTATGTTCAATCTATTTTGCTCATGTGCCTATCATAGGCGCTTTGGTCGGTGGATGATGATCAGCATGCAGATTCTGATCGGTCTGTGGCTACATACAGTACCTAGCTGCCATAGAAAGATATCAGAACACAATCTATCATAACCAACTTTTTAAGCAATTTGTACAACAGCAAATCTTCTTTGGCATCATACCACCCAGGTTAGCATTCACTCCCCGCACCCATCAATGTGAAAGGCTTTCCCTGTCACTCAATCACTGGACCACTTTATGTAGGTACTAACCATTGCATACTAGGAACCCACTACAATATCTGTAATTTAGATCATATCTGACCCAGTTGTCTTACCCTCACAATCTGACTCACATAAGTTGCTGAGGTCCTTACTCTTGATCATTTTTCTTTGTTTCAACGTAACATTTTCAATAACTAGCTTAAAGGGAACCTGTCACTCCCAAAATCGAAGGTGAGCTAAGCCCACCAGCATCAGGGGCTTATCTACAGTATTCTGTAATGCTGTAGATAAGCCCCTGATGTATCTTGAAAGATGAGAAAAAGAGGTTAGATTATACTCACCCAGGGGCGGTCCCGCTGCGGTCCGGTCCGATGGGCGTCGCAGTCCGGGGCCTCCCATCTTCTTACGATGACGTCCTCTTCTTGTCTTCAGGCTGCGGCTCCGGCGCAGGTGTACTTTGACCTGTTGAGGGCAGAGCAAAGTACTGCAGTGCACAGGTGCCAGGCCTCTCTGACCTTTCCCGGCGCCTGCGCACTGCAGTACCCGGACCAGACCGCGACGCCCATCGGACCAGAACAGAACCGGGACCGCCCCTGGGTGAGTATAATCTAACCTCTTTTTCTCATCTTTCAGGATACATCGAGGGCTTATCTATAGCATTACAGAATGCTGTAGATAAGCCCCTGATGCCGGTGGGCTTAGCTCACCTTTGATTTTGGGGGTGACAGGTTCCCTTTAACAAATATTTCCTACCTCTAATAGGTGCCACTGTCAAGAGAAAATAATTGTCCCAGCAGAAAAAAAAGGAATCTGCTTCTCCCTGCAATAAATCCTCAAACATTCTGCCATCTGAAGCCATCTTCGAAGTCTGTTTTTGGGTACATCCAAAACTTCTTGCAAGATCCCCTTCTGTGCCTCTAGACCAGCATTCTAGCTCCTCTTCTAGCTCCATTCATTCTAGCTCCTCTTTCAGAGCTGTTTACATCCCAAAGTTTACACTTCCAAAATCCCTCCCTCCCTGTGAAACTTGGAGGACCCCAATAACATCACAGTTCAGAGAACATGGCTCTGACAGTTGCTGGTTGAGTTCTGAGTCCTCAATGCAGGGATCTACTTGACTGTCATATTATGTTCTGCTCAAAGCCCAGACAGGAAATCTCTGTTCTTCCAGACTGTAAGAAGAAGTAAGGACCTAGACGTCCCATGATCACAAGTGGCAGTGAAGGAACAGAAAATAATTTTAACAGCAAGCTTCTTCATTTTGTTCTGCATAAACTGTTCTTATAACCCCATCCAGACATTTGACGCACATGCACGACGTCATAACGAGAAAAGGTTTTCCTGCATTATGAAGTACACTTGACTTATGTCATGTTGATACAGGGTCAATAGCAATTGCAGTATCCAAAGGATTGTGAGAAGTAGCAAGCTCTCTCACTCCATCAGACCCTGCAACGTAACCCTGGATTACAGATGGTTGTCATCACATCCAAAGGTCAAAGAACGACCTCCAGGTCTGCATGGGATGGCGGCCTATTAGGCCCTGCCGTAGGTGGGATCTAAAATGAAAGACGCCTGCCAGTGTAAGGGTTCATTCAGACATCAGTTTTTTATGTACCAGTGACCTATCCATTCACATGTACATGAATTTTTGTGGACCAAGTGTCAGATTAAAATTGGCAATGTAAGTCTATGGGTCTGTGAAAAAAATCAGACAGCACAAACTGCTAAGAAGCTATAGAGAATTTTTTTTTTTGTTACTCATCGAAGAAAAGTTGACAAAATTGAGACAAAACTTTTATAAAAAAACTGTTGAAATTCGAACTGATTTTTTCTATATGAGAAAATCACTAACTTGTGAATGAGCCCTACCACTGACAGATCTAATAACGGGTAACACATGTGTTACATGCTATTATGTATTAGACAAGTGATCAGAAGATAAAATGTTCAAGTCCCATAAATGGACGAAGTAAAAAAACAAACATAAAATCTTCAACATATAAACAGTGTAAAAATCACAAAAAAAGTTTCACTATCAGATGTAAAAAAAAAAAAAAAGTACATATTTGGCATCGTCGTGTTCGGAAAGACCAGATCCGCAACTCCCTATTTAACCCCTACAGCAAACACTATAAAATATACATAAATCACAGTAAAACAATGAGCTTCCTTTGCATTTGCCAACCAAGATGTACTCGATGGGACACTAGTCCGGAGTCGCTGAAATGACAGCCGTTTATTGATGGGTTTAGACATCATTCAAATGTGAATGGGGCGCCGGCCAACTGATCACCGGAGCAGGTGTTGATCAGAGATGTGCGATTTATGACTATCCAAAACTTCGGAGGGAGCAGACGTGCCTATCTGCTCTCTGCAAGTCAGAGGACATAACACGGCGCCATGCTACTGGCAGCCCAATGCAGCAGCAGCTACTCTTTTGTCTTTGTATGTTGTCTGTTCTTTTAGACTTTCTACTGGCTTTGGTACCTTTATGGACTCTGTGGATCACACTGTTCCTGTATGACGGACCAACGGACCATTGTGGGATTGCGGAAACTATTCACCCATACAACCAACTGCCTCTGGACACACAGCGCTGGATCAACACCTGGATCTGCCACTACTACGTACATCCCACCACAGGTACATGCAACTCCTAAATGGCCAGTGATGCGACGCACCCATGGACATGAATCTAGTGCAACCACTACCAGCCACAGTTCCACAATACACACAGCTTCTACCTTGTTGGATACTGATGCAGCCATCCGTGTACAGAGGAGAACACTGGAAACAGTCAGATATGGTGCGGACTGGAGCAAAGAACAGGGACACTGATCTGCTGGTTGCCCCTAAGTCTGTCACTAAACGTGTTGTGTATTCAAGGGATCGACTTCTGGAGCTGAGTAGGATGAAGGCTGCTCCAGCTGTGGCCATACCACTTGTTCCCCGTGAAGTGTGGAGACCTTTCAGAGGCTGCAGAGCAGGAAAAAAGGTGAAGTCCAGGAGAAGGTTTAAACCAGCAGTCCCATCCATTATCATGGGTAATGTACGCTCGCTGGGAAATATGACGGATGAACTGCTAGCCCTGTGTAAAACCCAGAGGAAGTTCAAGGAATGCAGTTACTTGGGGAGGTCCCATATTCTAGGGTCTTGATTCCAGGGTTCCACATGGTTCGGGCTGATAGAGACAAAGCTAAGTGTGGTAAGAAGAAGGGTGGTGGGGTGATATTATACATTAATAACAGATGGTGCAATCAGCGGCACGTAACTGTGAAGGAAAGTCATTACTGTCAAAACATTGAACTCTTAGCAGTTGGCCTCAGGCCCTACTATCTACCTAGTGAATTTACCATTTGCATTACAGTAGCCATGTATATACCTCCATCCGCAAACCAAGAGGCAGCTGGGGAAGTATTGTTCGGGGTGTTAGATCGCCTTCAGACAAAGCACCCAAACTTGTTAACTGTAATCTCTGGGGTCTTTAACAGAGCCATTATCTCAAAGGCTCTTTCAAAGTTCTATCAATATGTAAAATGTGCCACAAGGGACAACAGTATATTGGATCTCCTCTAAAGGTACCGTCACACTCAGCGACGCTGCAGCGATATAGACAACGAGCCGATCGCTGCAGCGTCGCTGTTTAGGTCGCTGTAGAGACGTCAAACACAGCAGCTCCAGAACGATGCAGGAGCGATCCTGTGATGTAACGGCGACTCACTTATCGTTGTAGCTGGTTGTTAACTCCATGTAAAACATTGCTGGCATCATTGATTTTGCTGTGAAACACGACGATACACGCCGACCTGACGACCAAATAAAGTTCTGGACTTCTAGCTCCGACCAGCGATATCACAGCGGGATCCAGATCGCTGCTGCGTGTCAAACACAACGAGATCGCTATACAGGATGCTGCAACGTCACGGATCGTTGTCGTTCTCGTTGTAAAGTTGCTGAGTGTGAAGGTACCTTAAGCGAATGTTGCAGATGCCTATTCATCGTCTGCTCTGGCCCCCCTGGGGAAATCAGACCACAACCTCATACTATTGTCTCCATCATACCAACCTATTGTTAGCAAACAACCAGCGACAATAAAACTAATCAGGAAGTGGACTCCAGCGGCAGAAGAGGCTTTACAAGACTGCTTTGACCTTACAGACTGGGAGGTGATATGCGACGGGGCGCCACCATCTTGGATCCGGCGCATGGTCAGACTTCACGCGAGCTCACCCATTCCAGCATGCCTTGCACGTGATGCCAGCCGTGCGGACACCGGAAGCCAGCTCTATGGAGCAGCAGGCAGCCGGCAGAGGAGGAAGAGTGGCGTGGTAGCCACAGAGGAGCCACATGACCCCTGACTGCATTGCTTACTCCCACACGTGCGACAAGGCCCCACTGGACCCACAGACGGAGCTTCCACCACCTGGAGGCCAGCATACAGGCGCTCTGCCTGTTCTTCCAGTGCAAGGACAGGTGTGGGTGTGTAGATAAAAAAAGTCTTCAAACCGCCTGGTTTTCAGCACTAGTGTCCCTCTCTCAGGGGTGCTGTCATGGGTGAAGGGAAAACAAGATTCAGACAATACCGCTAACAGAACCATTCACTATAATGAGGCAGGTGGAGTCACGTTAGACCTTTTTCCCATTGGACACTACTGGATCAGAGGCCAGCAGAGTCCAGACTATCTCTGCCTGCCCTATTACAGCGTATGAAAGTGCTCAGTGTACAAGATAAATGTGAAGTGAGCCTTAAAACTGACCCAAAATGTTCTGTACCCCAAATACTACCAATAAAAGCTTCACCTCAATCCACAAAAAATAAGCCTCACTCAAGTCTGTCATCTATCAACGGAAATATAGGGAATTTTCATGTTACTAGTAGCACAAAGGCTCTAGAAAAAAAAGATATGTCTCTCCACCCTTGCCCCTACCCTTCTTTCTTCCTCCCCTCCCTAACCCTAAGAATAAACCACAGCAAAATCTGCACTCCAAAAGTCATAATAGCACTCCTGCCTTATGAGCCCTGTCATCTTGCTGCGTTCAAGAGAAATTAACAAAGTAACAAATTATGGAATTCGTTTTCACATATTTCCAGTAGTAAAAAATGTGAAGTCTGGGGCTAAATCAAGAGTTAATAGTAAAAATTATTATTTTTTTTACATCCGGTTTAAATGTTATTACATTTTGTGGTATTAATATTCTCACAACACCGCTAGATGAATTAATTGAGGAGTGTAGTTTGTAAAATGTGGTTATCTTGGGGGTTCTGCTATTCTGGCACCTCATGGGCTCTGCCAATGTGACATGCTACTCATAAAACCACTCAAGTAAAATCTGCACTCTTTCCCTTCCAAGTCCTGCATGCGTCAAAACTATAGTTTTCGACCATACATGGGGTATTATTGTACTCAGGAGAAATTGCACAACAAATTATGGTGTCCATATTCTCCTGTTACTCTTGTGAAAATGAAAAAAAAATGGGGCTAAAGCAACATTTTTGTGGCGAAAATGTAATTTTCCACTTTTGTGGCCCACTGTTACAAGACAAAAAAAAAAAAAATTTGTGAATCACCTGCAGTTTTAAAATGCTCTCTACAACCCTAGGTTAAATTCTTGAGGGTTGTAGTTTTCAAAAATTGCATCACTTTTGGGGTTTCTACTTTTGTGGCACTTCAGGGGATCTTCAAATGTGACACCGTGTCTGCAAACTATTCAAGCCAAAATTGTGCTTGAAAAGTCAAACGGTGCTCCTTCCCTTTCAAGCCTTGACGTGTGGCCAAAGAGTTGTCTCCAAGCACATATGCGTTATGCGTGTACTCAGGGAAATTGAACAACAAATTTTGGGGTCCATTTTCTCCTGTAAAAATGAAAAAAATTGGGGAAAAGGCATTTTTTTTTCATTTCAATTTGCCTTAACACTTCAAGGGTACTACAAAAATTAAACTCTCTAAATGCAGTTTTTGAACATGATGATGCTGCCATTTTTAACATTATTTATTTTTATAGCGCCATTTATTCCATGGCGCTTTACATGTGAGGAGGGGTATACATAATAAAAACAAGTAAAATAATCATAAACAATACAAGTCACGACTGGTACAGGAGGAGAGAGGACCCTGCCCGCAAGGGCTCAATCTACAAGGGATGGGTGAGAATACAGTAGGCGAGGATAGAGCTGGTCGTGCAGCGGTTTGGTCGATCGGTGGTTACTGCAGGTTGTAGGCTTGTCGGAAGAGGAAGGTCTTCTGGTTCTTTTTGAAGGTTTCGATAGTAGGCGAGAGTCTGATGTGTTGAGGTAGAGAGTTCCAGAGTAGGGGCGATGTGCGAGACAAATCTTGTGATTGTGGGAAGAGGAGATATGAGGGGAGTAGAGAAGGAGATCTTGTGAGGATCTGAGGGGTCTTGTTTGCTGGTTTCCTGATATATAGGCTTCTCAAAGTAACTTCAAAAGTGTAGTGGTCCTTAAAAATATACATTTTGAAATATCCTTAAAAAAATGAAAAATTTCTGCTAACCCTAACAAAAAAAAAGACATTTCAAAGATGAATGTTGATAAAAAGTACTGTTGATAAAAATCAAACTTTCTTCTGAATTTCTATACATAAATGCACATTTTATCAACCTACATTTACTACCAACATGAAGTACAATGTGTCACAAAAAACAATCTTAGAATCACTGGGATATATAGAAACGTTCCAGAGTTATCACATAAAGCGATGCGGGTCAGAATTAAAAAACAAAAATGCCCTGGTCAAGAAGGTGAAAACAGGCTTCAGTGGGATGGGTTTAAAAGTTATTTTTATAATTACCTAACCCTATTATTTAACATACAGTGACTTGCGAAAGTATTCATATAAAGAACATGTCTACAACTGTGAACATTTGCTTTTCTTTTTATTGTGAAACAAACAAATTTGACAAAATAACTGCAAACTTCAGTGTGCATAACTATTCACCCCGTAAATGACAGAAAACGACTGGCACATCCAAACTAGTGTGAATAGGTGCATACCAGGAGCAGCTACCTCCATATACAATATACAAAAAAAGGTTGCACTCTGTTGTACCAAAGTACGTCGAATATGAAATACATGAAATATGAATAGCAAAATGGCTTTGTTGTATATGGAGGTAGCGGCTCCTGGTATGCACCTATTCACACTAGTTTGGATGTGGCAGTCATTTTTCTGTCATTTCTATGTTAGCTTACTGACTGAGCACTCCTCCCTTCACCATGTGGTTTTTAATTACATCTAATCACACTTGGTTCCGGCCAACCCATATGTAGGCTTTACTGAGAGAGGTGTCCACATTTACCCAAGCATGCAGACATTAGCCTTCGGTAAGTGTTCACTTTGGACAGGGAGGTCAGGGACCCATCAGATTAATGAGACCACCTTGACGATGCTTGATGGGCTTCATACTATTTGGCCAAATTCTGTGCAAAGCGTCTCATAAATATATTTCCTAATGTTCAAAAAGCCAATTTGCTATTCATATTTCATATTCGACATGCTTTGGCACAATAGAATATAACCTTTTTTTGTATATTCACCCCCTAAAGTCAGTACTTTGTTGAGCCTCTATTTGCGACAATTACAGCTGCAAGTCTCTTTGCATGAGTCTCTATGAGCTTTCCACATTTTGCCACTGGGATTTTTTTTTTCAAGGGAAAATTGCTACAGCTCCTTCAAGTTAGATAGTTTCCTCTGGTGAACAGCAATCTTCAAGTCTGACTGCAGATTCTCAATTGGATTAAGATCTGGGCTTTGACAAGGCCACTCCAAACATTTACAAGTTTCCCCTTAAACCACTCGAGTGTTGCTTTAGCAGTATGCTTTGAATCATTGTCTTGTTGGAAGGTGAACCTCCATACCAGTCTCAAATCACTGACAGATTGAAACAGGTTTTGCTCAAGAATATCTCTGTATTTTGCAAAATCCATCTTCTCCTTGACTAAGACCATTTTCACTGCTGTCGAAAAACAACCTCACAGCATGACGCTGCCATCACATTTCACTGTGGGGATGGTGTTCTTGGGATGATGAGCTATGTTGGTTTCACGCCAGGCATAGCGTTTACTTAGATGTCAAAAAATAGAATTATTTTTACCGTTAATTTGGTTTCTAGTAACCCACCACGACAGCACACCTGGAGGATGTTACCCCTTTCCTAATAGGGACAGGAAATGACAAGAGGTTAAATAACCCCTCCCTCATCCTCCCCCTCAGTGTTATTATAAAGGACCACAGGAGAAGGAATGCTTCAAATTATATTTATTCTTTTCAGAACGTATATCAAGCAAAAGGGAGGGATTACTCCTGCTGTCGTGGTGGGTTACTAGAAACCGAATTAACGGTAAGAATAATTCTATTTTCTCTAGTAACCCCCCACGACAGCACACCTGGAGCAGTACCCAGAGTAATATTTAGGGAGGGACTACAGCACTAAGGACTTTTTCTCCAAAGGCTAAATCTTCTTTTGACATCAGGTCAAGCCTGTAATGTTTGGAGAACGTATGGACCGAGGACCACGTAGCCGCTCTGCATATTTGCTCAATGGAAGCACTGGCTTTCTCGGCCCAGGAGACAGCTGTTGCCCTAGTAGAATGCGCTGTGATCTTTTCTGGTGGTGGAAGGCCTTGAATTTGATAAGCCTCCAGGATTGCTCTTTTGATCCAATTCGCTATTGTGGATCTGGAAGTCTTCTTCCCCTTATTCTGGCCGAGAAGATGAATAAACAGATTCTGATCCTTTCTAATCTTCTCTGATGCGTGAAGATAATAAAGTACCATTCTCCGAACATCCAAAGTATGGAAATGTTCCTCTTCCTCATTCTTTGGTTCCTGATAGAAAGACGGAAGAATTATCTCCTGCGACTTGTGGAAATCAGAGACGACCTTTGGGAGAAAGGATGGGTCCAATCGCAGGATAAGCCTGTCCTGAAGAATCTTCATGTAGGGCTCATTGATTGACAGGGCTTGTAGTTCACCAACTCTTCTGGCTGTTGTTATAGCTACCAGGAAGGTGGTCTTCCAGGCGAGTTTATCCATACTTATGGATGACAAGGGCTCAAACGGTGGAAGGGTAAGTCCTTTCAGGACTATATTCAGGTCCCAGGATGGAACTATATTTATGGGTCTTGGAGATATGCGGGATGCCGCCGTCATGAATCTTCTCACCCATCTATGGTCAGCTAAAGACTGGTCAAAATAAGAGCTCAAGGCTGCCACTTGTACCTTGAGGGTGCTGGGTCTGAGACCTTTTTCCAGCCCATCTTGTAGGAAATCCAGGATCCTGACTAGGTTCGGTCTGTCTGGGTTAGGTTGTTCAGGAGCACACCATGTGATAAAAGTCTTCCAGATTTTTTGGTAGATAGAATTAGTTACTGTTTTCCGGCTTTTTTGTAGTGTCTTAATGACTCTCTTTGATAGCCCTCTGGTCCTCAGAATTGAGAATTCAGAAGCCAGGCATTTAGGTGTAACCTCTCGGGATCTGGATGGAGTATCGGCCCTTGGTAGAGAAGGTTCTTGACTGGTGGAAGTGCTATGGGTCCATCTATTTTTAGGCTGATGAGGGCCCCAAACCAGCTTCTTTTGGGCCAAAGTGGAGCCACCAAGATCACCCTGAGTTTCTCTGCCCTTATCTTCTGCAGGACTCTTGGTAGGGCTGCAATGGCGGGAAAGCATATGCTAGTGTGAATGTCCATGGCTGGACCAATGCGTCCACAGCTAACCCCGGATTCATTGGATCTAGCGAGAACTGGTCTACCTTTGTGTTCTGACTGTTCGCGAACAATTCCACTTCTGGTTGTCCCCATCTTCTGACCAGTATCTGAAAGACTTCCGGGTTTAGGCTCCATTCTCCTGGATGGATCTTTGTCCTGCTCAGGAAGTCGGCTTGTATGTTTATTTCTCCTTTTATATGTAGGGCGGATATGGAGAGAACATGTTCTTCTGCCCACGAAAATATTCTCGCTGATATTGTTTTTAGATCCTCGTGTCTTGTACTTCCCTGATGGCGAAGGTGGGCAACTGTTGTCATGTTGTCCGAGTATATTTTTATATGGCAATTCTACACAAGAGTTACTGCCGCTTTGAGAACTTCTTCTACTGCTTTTAGTTCTTTGAAGTTTGAGGATTGCTGTGCTATTTCGGTTGACCAGTATCCCTGGAATATGTGCTGGTCTACCGTAGCTCCCGAACCTTTTCCGCTGGCATCCACTGTTATGGTCACTGCTGGGTCCTGCAACCAGGGAACTCCTCTTATTAAGTTCTCTTTCTGTAGCCACCATGTCAATGAGTACCTTACATGCGGTGGTATCCAGATCTTTTTGTCTAGAGAACCTGGGGATCCATCCCAGCTTGATAGAATATGGGTCTGAAGTATCCTGGTGAGGGCTTGTGCCCATGCCACCATCTGGATGCATGATGTCATGGTCCCTAGAACCGACATGGCCCATCTTAGAGATACTATCTTCTTGTCCCGCAACATTATTTTTTATGTAAGCAGGGACCGCTTTTGTTTGGGTAAGAAAGATGTTTGGTTGTGGGAGTCTATTAAGACCCCTAAAAAGATTTTCGTTGTGGACGGAACCATATCCGATTTTTTGGGGTTTACCACCCATCCCAGGGATGACAAGATCTGGACTGTTGTTTGAAGATGTTCCTGTAGAATTGGAACCGTGGGGGCCACTACCAAGAGGTCGTCGAGGTACAGGATTATGCATATCTGCCGACTTCTGATGTAGGCCATTACCTCGGACATGACCTTTGTGAAAATCCTTGGAGCCGAGGATAGTCCGAATGGGAGGACATTGAACTGAAAGTGGTCTATAGCCTCTCCTCTGGTGACCGCAAACCTTAGAAATTTCCGATAAGTTGGATGGACTGGGACGTGATAATACGCGTCTTGTAGGTCGATGGTTGCCATGACGAAGTCTTGCCCTATTAGGGGTACTGTCGATCTGACGGACTCCATTCTGAATCTTCTGTAAGTTACATATTGATTCAGAGGTCTTAAATTGATTATCATCCGATGGGTTCCGTTTGTTTTTTTTTATCAGAAATAGGTTGGAATAATGACCTTTGTTTCTCTCGTTTTCTGGGACTATGGAGATCACATTGTTGACTAAGAGCTCCTTTATCCCCGCTATCAATGTGGACTGTAGCTTTGGTGTAGATAACTGTCTTTTTTATCCTTTTTTGGTCGATATATGAACTCTATTTTCATCCTCTCTCTGACCAATCTTAAAGTCCACTGATCCACACCGATCTCTTACCAGAATGGGAGGAAGTTCGAGATCCGACCACCCACAGTGATAGCGTCATTGCTTTCTCTGATTTTGGGGTTTGGAAAGAAAAAGATTCCTGTCTTTCCCTCCTTTTGGATAACTCCAACGACCTGTCTTTCCCTTCCCTCTGTATTGAGGAGTATGCTCTTGCTGAGCGCGGAAGGGTCTTTTTCTAGGGTTCCTAGGTTCTGGTAAGGTCTTCTTCTTGTCTAAAGCCTTCTCCAGAAGATCATCCAAGGCTGGTCCAAACATATACTTTCCTTTGAAAGGAATAGAACACAGCCTCATCTTAGAAGTCATATCACCAGACCAGGATCTTAGCCAGAGTGCACGCCTTACTGAGTTTGATAATGCAGCTGATCTCGCCGTCACTCTCACGGATTCTGCGGAAGCATCCGCTAAAAAGCCTGTTGCTTTCTGGAAGATAGGCAAAGAGGCTAGAATATCTTCTCTCGGAGTACCTGAGGACAAGTGCTCCTCTAGCTGCCCCAGCCAGCGATGCATCGATCTAGCCACGCAAATGGATACTGAATTAATGTTCAATAAGGACGCTGACGTTTCCCACGATTTCCTTACTAGTCCGTCCATCTTACGTTCCAGAGGGTCTCTCAGTTGGGAGGCATCCTCGAATGGTAGCGTGGTTTTTTTGGCTACTCTGGCAATTTGAACGTCCATTTTTGGAACCTCCGACCAGCATGAAGCTGTCTCGGCATCTGCAGGAAATCTGTCCTTAATTTCCGCTGGAGTAGTCAGCTTCTTTTTTGGGGATTCCCACTCTTCCAGAACTAAATCCCGGATATTTTGGTGAATAGGAAACACCTGACGCTTCTTAGAATGAATCCCTCCGAACATCTCTTCTTGTACTGACTGGGCAGTCTTCTCTTCCTCAATTTCCATAGTCTTCCTCACAGCTGTGAGGAGTTCTTCTGTCGGTTGAAGAGAAGTAGTATCTCTCTTACTGGATGGTCTCAGAGTCAAAGGATAATTCACCTTCCTCTGGGGGTTCGTCCGATGTCTCCCCCTGAGAGTCCTCCTGGCCCTGCTTCCTGTGGATCAAGTTTTCTTTTCTTAGCCTCAGGAAGGGCACTAGGAGATGGTGTAGGCTGGGAAAGAGTGGCCAGCGATGTTCTAATTTCATGCTGGATTAAGTTTTTAATCTCATCCATCAGAGACGGCTGTTCCTCCCTGATAATTTTTTCTGTGCATTCTTTGCACAATGATTTCTTGTATGAAGTGGACAGCTTCTTCATACAAACTGCGCATTTGCGGGTAGTTTTAGTTTTGCCTCCTGATGTGGGTTCCTTGTCCCCCTAAAAAGGAAGGGGAGAAGGAATCATAAGACTATAACCCACATCAGGGAATGGACACCCTGGGCCAGACTACTCACTGGGGCCGGGATGGTGCTATGATCTGCAGGTGCAGAGCGCGAGGAAGCAGACATCTCCATGGTCTTCACCACACAGTGGTCCTACCTGCGATGTCTTCCTGTCCAGGGCCTAAATATATAGGCGACCGGACCGCAGCACCTGTCCTCCAGGATGAGGACCTCCTCCTCCGTTGTCCGGAAGTACGTGGGAGAACGCTGACGTCTTCCACGCTATCTACCTAGCGCTCCAGCTGGAATGCACAACGACCTTCCAGTTCAGTGAAGCCGGCCGGCAGCTGACGTCATATCCTGCCGCCGGCTTCAGACCGGAAGTGCAGACGCGCGCGCGGAGGAGGAGAAGGGCTGGAGAGCTCAGAGAGGCCTCCAGCCGAAGAACGCCCCAGACCTTACCCGCAGGTGTGGAATGGTGGCAAGAGAAGTCCCGAGTCGGAGGAGACGGGAGCAGCGAAGGGGAATAGACGTAAGTCCGATCCCAGCTGCCCGGCCAAAATATCTCTATTATCCCCGGTGACCGCTGCCGGCACAGTACACCTGGGATGACCTCTTCATCCCTAGTAGGGACAGGAAAGAACACTGAGGGGGAGGATAAGGGAGGGGTTATTTAACCTCTTGTCATTTCCTGTCCCTATTAGGAAAGGGGTAACATCCTCCAGGTGTGCTGTCGTGGGGGGGTTACTAGAGAAACGTTCAATTTTGGTTTCATCTGACCACAGAACCTTCCTCCATACATTTGGGGAGTCCTCCTACAGGTCTTTTAGCAAACTCAAAACAAGTGTTACAATTTTTGTGTGTAAGTAACGGCTTTTTCCTGCCCACTCTTCCATAAAGGCCACCTCTATGGAGTGTACGGCTTATTGTGGTCGTATGGACAGATACTCCAGCCTCTTCCAGGTATCATCAGATTTGGGGATGTTATGTTTTTATAACCCAACCCTGACTTGTACTTCTCAACAAGTTTGTCCCTGACTTGTTTGGAGATCTCCATGGTGTTTGGTTAGTGGTGCCTCTTGTTAATGGTGTTGCAGCCTATGTGGCCTTTCAGAGAAGGAAAAGTGTATATACTGACAGACATGTGAGACTTAGATTACACACAGGTGGGCTTCCTCTCACTAAGCCTATGACTTAAGCCGGGATCACACATGCGAGAAACACGTCCGTGTCTCGCATGTGAAATCCAAACTCTGGCGCCGTCACTCCAGAGCGGAGCGTGCGGCTCCATGTGTTGCTATGCAGCTGCACGCTCCGCTCTGGAGTGCCAGAGCTTGGATTTCACATGCGAGACACGAACGTGTTTCTCGCATGTGTGATCCCGACTTTATGAAGAGAATTGTTTGCATCAGAAATTTTTAAGGGCTTCATAGCAAAAGTGTCGAATACATATGCACATGCCAATTTTTAAATATTTGATCCCATAAATTTAATTTATGCCTATATTTTTCTCACTTCACCAATTTACACTATTTAGTGATGATATATCACACACGAATCAGATTATATAAAAAAATAAACAGGTTGTAACGTAAGAAATAGATTAAAAATCAAAGGGGGTTAATACGGTTACAAGCCACTGTATCTGAAGCAGTCTATTCTGTCCTCGGTAGTCAAATAGGAGTTGAATAAAAAAAAATAATCTAGTCTGTAAATAACCAATTCCAAAATTATATTATGTAGTGAAAGGAAATATCTATGCACTAAGGCTCTTTTTCTGGCACGGTACGATAAATATAATAACTAGGACAGGTTCTGGAATCTCGGCAATAGATTTTAGTCTGCAGAGCAGAAGTCTAATCATCCGTGGAGATGGAATTTCTGAACACATCTCTTTCTAAAAAGAGAATTCCAGTTTCTAATCTCATTTTTTGCATTGGGGGCAGTGAAGATTAAGAACCTTCATTTCCTAGGTGTGTGGTGTAATAGAAAAGAGTTATTTGCAAATGTTTTTCTGTTGGGCCTGAATATAGCGATAAATAACTGAACTGGTAACTCCAATACAGACTCACACCTGTGCCGACCAGTGTGGTATTGCTGTATGGAGGTGAACGAAACCAAGCGGCAACACAGAACACAACCTGTTGTACATGCGATGATGATGGCCGTGATCTCTTCACATCTCCCTTGTGACTTCAGTCTATAGCGGAATCAACACAACGCTCTCCTGGAACCACGATGCAAAGGAGACCAGTGGTGCCCAACAGGCCTGATTGATAAACGCTGTTTTTTTTGACTTCTCAAGAGTACATTTTGATTCCCACCCATCCAGAAAGAGTCAGCACCAGAGGTTTTAACCCAGATTCAGAAGGAGCCAAAGGTTTTCATCTGGTGGCTCTTCTAAGGTGATGACGGTGGTTCAAGCACTACACAGTGGACCAGTCACCACCACTCTCGCAGGAGCCAAATGTTCCTGTTAATTTTTTTGGTTTCCATACATGACCAGTAGACCTATGGTATATCCTCCTTCCCTGAAACAGCACCATCCTTATCAATGATTTACGTCGGATATTGCAGCCTTATTGAGGTGAATGGGATTGAACTACAATGCCGGACATAGTCTGTACAGTAGTGCTGTTTAGGGTCTTTATTGAAACCTATCACCCCATTGATCATTTCTGATAAAGCAAAGTTTAGATGATTTCTGACGGTGGACATCCAAAATGGTTTTGACTATAGGATGTTCGCTCATTAGTATTACTTCTCCTTTACAGAGGGGCTGTTGTCTTGTTAGTGTTCCGACATCTGTCTGTCCATGAGCTATAGCCCTCCATCCCCTATGTATAAATCTAGAATCTTTTAGCCAAGTGGGTGTGATCCTCAACTCTTGTGGGCGTCTTCAGCACCACACCCCGTTGGCTAATAGGTCAGAATTCTATACAGGAAAGAGAAGGCCATCTCGGGAACAGAGGAATGCAGGAACAAAAGGAAGATCACCACCAGATTCAGGAGAATAACATTTACACCAGGTAAAATTACGTTTATGACAAGAGACCGCTCCACCAATTTTCTCATGTTGAACTGGATACACAATGTAACATAGTAACATAGTAACATAGTTAGTAAGGCTGAAAAAAAGACATTTGTCCATCCAGTTCAGCCTATATTCCATCATAATAAATACCCAGATCTACGTCCTTCTACAGAACCTAATAATCGTATGATACAATATTGTTCTGCTCCAGGAAGACATCCAGGCCTCTCTTGAACCCCTCGACTGAGTTCGCCACCACCACCTCCTCAGGCAAGCAATTCCAGATTCTCACTGCCCTAACAGTAAAGAATCCTCTTCTATGTTGGTGGAAAAACCTTCTCTCCTCCAGACGGAAAGAATGCCCCCTTGTGCCCGTCACCTTCCTTGGTATAAACAGATCCTCAGCGAGATATTTGTATTGTCCCCTTATATACTTATACATGGTTATTAGATCGCCCCTCAGTCGTCTTTTTTTGTAATATTACCTGCCGAGTGGAATAAAAGATTTTCACTTATTTATATTTTTTAATTTTGCCTCTGTTGTAGAATTCTTAGCATCAAAGTATTTGGCACTTAATGAGTTAAATTTTGTTAAGTTCAAGTGGGTGTTATCAGATAGTTTTCACTGGGGGCGTGTACTTCTCCCTGTATGATGCTGACCAATCATAACAAAATACCTTTAATTCCCAACATCTCTGCAATAGAGAGGCTACGTTAAAAAAAATTATAATGTTTTATGTTGCTTTGCAGCTACTGTGTTTGTTAAGCCTACATTATCATTTGAACATGAAAAAAAAAACAAGAATTTCAAATAATTATTAAACTGAGGCCAAAAAAAAAGTATTTACAAAGTTTATTAAAATAATTTTACTTTTTTTCTGTTTTCAGATCACACTTAAAATAAAAAGATAAAAAGTGCCCGGTGTATATAGTGAGCAGTAATATATACACACAATGTAACAGTTACAATACATTTATTGCACCGATGTTACTCTTTTGTTTTTGTGAAATCAAAGGGCTTCCACCACTGTGCAAACTGTAAAACCTTCTTCCTCTGATCGTCAAAGTTCTCTCGCACGGCTTTTCTCCAGACTCTGGGCTCCAGATCCAGCATGCCACCGATGATTTCCTAGAAAACACAAGCAAGGTATGAAACTGCTAACCAGATGCCATCCAAGTTCCTCAACAGGAGACTGTCAACCTCGCAAAAGAGGAAGATCTAGTGGTGCGATCACTTCCTGATAAGCTATTAGAAAACAATATGTAGTAATGAGGTGTTATGAGATTACAAAAAATTAACTGTGTCCTTTCACCCCAAAACAGCACCAATATTGGCCCATTGAATGTGAGCCCTAGTTATAATAATTGGTCCCTGAACCATCACTGCACAGTTATACAGGATGGCAACTGTTTCATGAAGAGGTCACTGACTGAAATAGGTCTTGAAGCACAAAGAAAAGAAAAAAAAGTATGAAATAAGGAGGTGTAGTCTGCATAGCAAAGCTGACTGGATTTCCTATGACCCAGCAGCTGCTGCTTCTCTACACCCAGAGATCACACTATCACTGGGTCTGGAGGCGGAAGCACTGTCAGTGTTTTCTCATATATAGGTCACAGCCGTATATTCTATAAATGAGTCTTTAGGTGGACCATCATGTTACTATGCTCTTTTAAGGTACAGGGAATGGAAATAGTGCATCATGGGATGGAAATATGGGGAATATATCTATTCTTGAGTGATTCAAGTCTTTCAAATGTCACGAAATGCAGTCAGCAGAAGGGTTTACTATGGACCATTGATTCACAATGTGATAAATGTGATCACTCTGAATTTTACATTGCTTTTAGTCGCTGAATAAGTGACTTTTAAGAGAATTTTGGATCCTATGCTAGAAGGACATGGAGCAGGCAGCCCATTACCAGGACAAGAAGCTCCTACTAATGTTCACAACCAATAGAACACAGAAACTTGAGAAATGTTCTGTGGTCATCAAAAGACAAATACCTTGCCAAAATAATGTGGGAACTTGTTATGGTCTTCAATAATGTGAGCAAAACCTCCTTGTAGTCCAAAATCCACCGAGAAATAAGGCAAGCCTTTAGGAACCTTTTAAAAAAAAAAAAAAAAAAAATCAGTTCAGATCATAGGGCAAAGCAGAATGTGATGATTTTAGATGATTTCCTTAGAGAAAAATAATTAGTCCATTTTTAATAATCTCTACAAAAGTGGTTGAATTTTTTTTATAATTATTTGAAATCAAACTTATTGATCGCCAAACAGTTTACAGCAGAATATTTTGCATGTCGTCATACAGTACATATACAGGAATAGTACCAATATAAACTATTTATTCATTCAATGATATTCAAATAACCACCATACAATTCTCCCCTTCCGGACCCAGAACAAATATTCACCCTCCCCTCTGTGTGCATTACAATAAAACCATACCAATAATGACATAGGTGTGACCCTTAGACAATCAGTCATATATGATTCCCACCTGTCTGTGCAGTAGGATAATGTAATTTATAGGATCAGTAAATTAAAAAAAAACACATCTCTAGCCAGCTCATCCGAAACCACAACTGCGCACCTAATCCAGTCTCCCCACACTTTACCAAATTTACCAACTGCCCCCCTCTAGATATAAACCTTTTATTTCCATTAAGATGCTAGAGTTGAGAGCTTGGACCATTTCTTCCACACATGGAGGTCTGGTTGCCAGCCGGTGTGTCACTATAAATTTTCCAATCTAGTAGAGTATTTTAGCAATAGCTAACCGTACCTGGGGAGATCCTCCCACCTTCTCCGTTAATCCTAACACACAATTCTAGAAACAGTTTAGACCGTCTCTGCATCGTGTTTAATGAAACCAACCCTGGAGGATCTAGCACCTCTTTCCATTCCTCTGTAGAAATGCTACCCACATCCTCCTCCCATCTACTCTGAACCTGGGACATTGGGTCACCCAAAATCTTCAGCAACAATGAGTTGTAAACCAGAGAGATGATTCCCTTCGTTGATTTTGCCTGTACTACGAAGTCTAACAGCCTATTGGAGGATATAGAAAGATCAGAGATGGCTTCCAGAGCCCGTATTGCTTGTCTTAGTTGTATGTATTTAAATAATTTATTTTCACACAAATTAAACTCCTGTTTCAGCTGTTCGAACAACTTGAGATGGTTATCAGAGTATAACTGATGCACATATTGAAATTCCCGATTCTTCCATTCTCCAAATACCTCCAATCTTCGCAACTCCACTAGATTAAAGTAATTCAGATAGGCATGTACTTTGAGCAGCATGTCATCCCAAACAGTCTTCTTACATGTCCACCAGATTTTATGGACCAGTCACTGGGCAGAGTATATACTGACTTACTAGAATCACACAAATTTGTAGTATCTCCAGTATCTCCCAAGTATTTTAATATTATTGACTGTAGCGCCAGCGTCTCTGCCTTCACTCCCCAGCAGAGACGCCGACTCACCACCTCGGTCCCACACCTCCTCCCTCCTCTCCTGTTGCTGATGTCCAGGGTACATGCACGCACAGCGCACAGATTCCCAGTCACTGTGCTTAGGACGCACGCATTCCCTCCTTCTTAAAGAGGCTGTGCGCACCGTCCTAAAGTGTCCCCAGCCAATGAAGTACTATTTAAGGCACCTCCACCAGCATGGAGGTGCCTGTGAAACATTGTACCATATTTTTCGGAGTATAAGACGCACCGGACCATAAGGCGCACCCCAAATTTGGGGTGAAAATTGCAGAAAAAAAAGATTTTTTTTATAAGATGGGGGTCCGTCTTATTGTCCGAATTTACAGTATCTTACCTGAGGGCTGGCGGTGGCAGAGCAGGGTCACAGGAGGCATGGTGTCAGCAGAGGTGGGGAGGTGCTGGGATGAGGAGGTGCTGGGATGAGGAGGTGCTGGGATGAGGAGGCGCAGTGAGGTATGGCGTGAGAGGGGTCCCTTTCCCCGGTATGGTGATGCAGCAGCCCGGTAAGCAGCAGAGCCGGTTGAATCCTGCGGTGGCAGAGGAGTGGCGAAGAGGTGTGGCGGCAGAGAAGGCGCAGTAAGCGGGGTCTCTTTCTCCGGTGAGGTGATGCAGCAGCCCGGTAAGCAGCAGAGCCGGGTGAATCCTGTTGTTATCGGTGGGGGCGGCCATCTTCCTGAGGCCGCGCGTGTGTAGATGAAGCGCTCTGCTTCCCGGGGCTTCAGGAAAATGGCCGCGGGAGGCCGCGCGTGCGCAGATGGAGCCGCACCTCTGCCGCCGCACCTCTGCTGCCACGGTAAGCCTGCATTGCGACTATTAGACGCACCCCCCATTTTCCCCCCTTTTTTGGAGGGGAAAAAGTGCATCTTGTAGTCCGAAAAATATTGTAGTTTGTTTCTAACACGCTTGCTAGTTCTCAGGTCCCAGTGCTCATATCTCAGTATACCTGCTTGCCCTGTCAGCAGTACCCGCCTGTATGTCAGCCGTGCACGCCTGCACCCACCTGCCAGGATGCCAGTCATGCCCGTCAGTAGCCACCTGCCTGTGTGTCCGTCATGCCAGTCAATATACTAGCTGTGCCACCCAGTACTTGCTAAAACTACCATTCCTGGTCGTTCTGCCTCCTCTCCCCTTGGGGGTCAGCTGCCATCTACCCAAGGTCAGTCCTAGTGTAGCACATGGTTCCGTCTTCCTTGTCCATCCTCGGATTGCGGTATCGTCAGCCGCCGCGCATCAGAAGTTAGACTTGATAAGGCACCTAGTCACACCCTCCACGGATCACAGCACAGCACAGTGGTTTCACCACCCTGACCGTTACATCAAACCTGCTTCCAGGGCCTCCTCGGATGCCCAGTCTAAGAAGTGCTGAAACTGGAAAACTAAGTAGGACCCCATATATATGAGGCAAAGCTAACCCCCCCCCCCCCCCCCCCTGATTTTTTGGTAATTGTAGTTTTTCCAGTCTTTATCTAGGAGTCCCTCTTTTCCACCCCCAAATCTCTAAAGTTGTTGTGCATTTTCCTGAACCAGTATTTAGGAATCCAGACAGGCAAGTTATGCACAACATACAGAATGTATGGCATTAAGCACATCTTAATGAGGTTTTCTTTTCCCCAAGGCTGACAGAGGAAAGTTTTCCCATACACATACTTTGTTCCTCATTTCAAAAACTAGTAGACTTAGAATTAATGGTATACACTCCTCTGGTTTATTAGCTATGTAAATTCCCAGATACTTAAATTTCTGAACTTTGGGCATACTTCTAGCTTTGGACTCCATTAGTACTGCTATTTAGAAGAGCGGATTTAGACCAATTTATGGTCCGGCCTGAAAAGGTCCCAAATCTCTCAATTGTGTTCATTATGTTTGGAATAGAGTATTCTGAGTTAATAATGGATAATAAGTCATCAGCATACAGAACAATCTTTTCTTCTTTGTTCCCATACTTAAAACCCTCTATCCCTGGGTGTCTTCTAATAATACAAGCTAACAGTTCTACTGCAAGTGCAAAGAGAAGCGGCAATAGCGGCCAACCTTGTCTACTCCCCTGAAAAGCTCAAATCGATCTGATATTCCCTCATAAGCCTCTACAGGTCCTTCTCAAAAAATTAGCATATAGTGTTAAATTTCATTATTTACCATAATGTAATGATTACAATGAAACTTTCATATATTATAGATTCATTATCCACCAACTGAAATTTGTCAGGTCTTTTATTGTTTTAATACTGATGATTTTGGCATACAACTCCTGATAACCCAAAAAACCTGTCTCAATAAATTAGCATATCAAGAAAAGGTTCTCTAAACGACCTATTACCCTAATCTTCTGAATCAACTAATTAACTCTAAACACATGCAAAAGATACCTGAGGCTTTTATAAACTCCCTGCCTGGTTCATTACTCAAAACCCCCATCATGGGTAAGACTAGCGACCTGACAGATGTCAAGAAGGCCATCATTGACACCCTCAAGCAAGAGGGTAAGACCCAGAAAGAAATTTCTCAACAAATAGGCTGTTCCCAGAGTGCTGTATCAAGGCACCTCAATGGTAAGTCTGTTGGAAGGAAACAATGTGGCAGAAAACGCTGTACAACGAGAAGAGGAGACCGGACCCTGAGGAAGATTGTGGAGAAGGACCGATTCCAGACCTTGGGGAACCTGAGGAAGCAGTGGACTGAGTCTGGTGTGGAAACATCCAGAGCCACCGTGCACAGGCGTGTGCAGGAAATGGGCTACAGGTGCCGCATTCCCCAGGTAAAGCCACTTTTGAACCATAAACAGCGGCAGAGGCGCCTGACCTGGGCTACAGAGAAGCAGCACTGGACTGTTGCTAAGTGGTCCCAAGTACTTTTTTCTGATGAAAGCAAATTTTGCATGTCATTCGGAAATCAAGGTGCCAGAGTCTGGAGGAAGACTGGGGAGAAGGAAATGCCAAAATGCCTGAAGTCCAGTGTCAAGTACCCACAGTCAGTGATGGTGTGGGGTGCCATGTCAGCTGCTGGTGTTGGTCCACTGTGTTTCATCAAGGGCAGGGTCAATGCAGCTAGCTATCAGGAGATTTTGGAGCACTTCATGCTTCCATCGGCTGAAATGCTTTATGGAGATGAAGATTTCATTTTTCAGCACGACCTGGCACCTGCTCACAGTGCCAAAACCACTGGTAAATGGTTTACTGACCATGGTATTACTGTGCTCAATTGGCCTGCCAACTCTCCTGACCTGAACCCCATAGAGAATCTGTGGGATATTGTGAAGAGAAAGTTGAGAGACGCAAGACCCAACACTCTGGATGAGCTTAAGGCCGCTATTGAAGCATCCTGGGCCTCCATAACATCTCAGCAGTGTCACAGGCTGATTGCCTCCATGCCACGCCGCATTGAAGCAGTCATTTCTGCCAAAGGATTCCCGACCAAGTATTGAGTGCATAATTGAACATTATTATTTGTTGTTTTTTTTGTTTGTTATTAAAAAACACTTTTATTTGATTGGATGGGTGAAATATGCTAATTTATTGAGACAGGTTTTTTGGGTTATCAGGAGTTGTATGCCAAAATCATCAGTATTAAAACAATAAAAGACCTGACAAATTTCAGTTGGTGGATAATGAATCTATAATATATGAAAGTTTAATTGTAATCATTACATTATGGTAAATAATGAAATTTAACACTATATGCTAATTTTTTGAGAAGGACCTGTACTTTAGCCTTTGGGGATTCATAGAGTATCTTAACCCATTTAATGAAATTAAACCGCCCATATACACTTCCACTCAACACTTTTAAAACACCTTTAGCGGCATCAAGGGAGACAATAGATTAAGTGGTTATCTTGTGCCGCTTGCAGGTTTAAAAATACCCTTCGCCGGTTAATGGTCATTGATTTACAAGGCATGAACCCGGACTGATCAGAGTGAATAACTGAATAGATGACCAAATTCAACAGAGTGGCCTGGATTTTTGCTAGAATGTTTACGTCCGATGTCAGCAACGATAACGGCCTATATGAATCCGGGAGATCTTTCTCCTTCCCCTCTTTTGTAATCACTACGATTGTTGCGTCCCATACAGAGTTCAGCATCCTGGAATGCATTGTCCAAAGCGGTCGTTTAATAAACTGATCAAAAGGAGTTATTCTGCTGAGAGCTATAGTCTGTACAATAACAATTTTATTTCTATAGCGCCAACATATTCCGCAGAATACGAAGAATATGAGAGAGGACATATACAGAACAAACTAACATATTTCATCAGTTACAGGAGTGAGGGCCCTGCTACTTGCGAGCTTACAATATGTAAGGAAATAGGGGGGACATGATAGGTGGAACGTGCTGTCATGTATGGTCCAGCCATCAATATAATAAAGGTTTTCATATTAGGCTGCATGATCCGGTCATCAGCAAGGATATGTCTAAGTGCAGTCACCATGTTCTATTGGGTGCTTAGAGTATGTGGAGAAAGATGAATAGGAGGGAGCAGATTATCATTAACAGGCTTTAGTTAGGTTAGTGAGTCAAGGTGATAGGCCTGTCTAATGAGATGTGTTTTTAAAGCACACTTAAAAAAAAAAAAAATTATATATATATATCATTTAGGGTAGTGCATTTCAGAACACAGGTGCAGCATGAGAGAAGTCTTAGAGACGGAGAACGGAGTTGCAGAACGGAGGGCACGGATACAGCTGTGGAGCCCTTTGTGGGTGAGAGATAAGTTTTTATTGTATTCCTTAGCGAATGGGTAACCAGTGCAGTGACTGGCACAAGGTGGAGGGATCGGTGAAGCCGCTGGACAAAAATTTGACTCTGGCTGCTGCATTCAGGATGGATTGGAGAGGAGAAAGTTTGGTAAGAGGGAGACCGATCAGTAAAGAGTTGAAACAGTTCAACCGAGAATGAAGAAGAGCGATAAGTGTTTTTGCAGTTTCAAGGTGAGAAAAGGTCGGATTCTGAAGATGGTTTTAAGATGCAGGTGACATGAGTGAGCGAGCGATTGGATATAGGAAAGACAGGAAAGTTGTGTGTAAAAAATAAAACCCCAAGACAGCGAGTATGCCGCTTGAGAGTTATGGCTGAACCACCCAAGGTAATTGAAATATTGGGCATAGATAGGTTAGTAGAGGGAGGAAACATGAGAAGTTCAGTTTTGGAGAGATTCTTTTTCAGATAGTGTGAGGACATGATGTTAGAGGCAGTGGACAGACAATCCTTGTTATTTTGTACTAAGGTTGGGGTGATATCACGAGAAGAGGTGTATAATTGGGTGTCATCAGCATACAGATGGTACTGGAAACTAAATCTGCTGATTGTTTGTCCAATAGTGGGAGCTTATAGAGATAAAAAGCAGGGGATCTAGGACTGATCCTTGGAGAACCCCAATAGTAGGGGGAAGATTAAAAGAGTAAGAGTCAGCAAAAGATACAGTGAAGGAGCAGTCAAAAATGCTGGAGTAGAACCAGGAAAGAATGATGTTCCTCAAGCCAAAAGAGCAGAGCATAGTGAGGAGGAGCTGGTGATCCAGAGTGTCAAATGCTGCAGAGTTCCAGAAAAATCAGCAGGGAGTAGTGACGATTAGATTTTGCTGTTAATAGGTCATTAGAGACTTTAGTGAGGGCAGTTTCAGTTGAGTGTAAAGTTGGGAAACCAGATTGTAAAGGGTCAAGAAGAGAGTTATCAGATAGCGGATGAGACAGGAGTGGACCGAACATCCCATGAGCTTAGAGACATAGGGGAGATTAGAGACAGGTTTATAGTTAGCAGCAACATAGGTCTGGTAGAGGAATATTTTATTCAAGTAAAGGGGTTATGACAGCGTGTTTGAATGAAGAGGGAACAATACCAGAAGAAAGATTAAATATTTTAGTTAGGTGGGTAGAGGCAGCTGGGCAGAGGTACTGGAGGAGATGTGAGGGAAAAGAATCACTGGTGCAGGTTGGAGGGCGCGAAGAAGCGAGGAGCTTGGTAACTCCTTATGTGACAGGCTCGAAGAGGGAAAGTGAGCTTGGGTTGCGGGAGGGAAGAGGATCCATGCTCTGAGGGGATTGTGCAAAATTGTCGACTGATGTGGTTGATTTTTTTTATAGGAAGTAAGTGGTCAGATCATCAGTATTGAGATTAGTGACAGGGGCCAGTACTTTAGGACTCAGGAGAGAGTGGAAAGCTTCGAAGAGTCGTTTGAGATTGTTGGATAGTAATGTGATGAGGGTGGTAAAGTGGACTTGTTTGGCCAGATGGAGAGCAGAGTTAAAAGTTTTGAACATGAATTTATAGTGGATGAAGTCTTCTGCTAAAAGTGATTTTCTCCACTGACGCTTGGCACACCTTGAGCAGTGCTGGACAAAAAAAGTGTTTGCATAATGTGCCAAGGATACCACTGTCTGTGTCAGGTCTTTTTGCATGTAGCCAGTGCTGCTTCATCCATGGCACTCTGCAATGTATTAATATAATGTGACAATATTGAGTCTTGACAGAAAAGGGAGGAGATGGAAGCTAAAGATGACTGTATATTGTTCATAAACTGCTGGGTATTGATCACACGTAGATTTCTGTATGCGTGCGATGTGGGGGTGTCCTGCATGTGGAGACAGTTCTTGACAGAGAAGAAGGTTGTGGTCCAACAGCGGGAGAGGGGAGTTAGTAAAGTCATGCACTGAGCAGAGAGAAGACCAGGTCCAGCGTATTCCCATCTACATGTGTAGGAGAGTTAGTAAACTATGAAACACAGAAAGGGGGAGGTTGGAGAAAGAAGAGGAGTGGCAGATGGTGAGAGCGGATCATCAATGAGGTCCTTTAAGTCCACCATGATGAGAGTGGGAATGTCACAGGATCGAAAATGTGGAAGTCAAGTGGCAAAGTTATCCAGAAATTGATGAGGGGAGCCCAGCGGGAGATACAAAACCGCCACTCACAGGGAAAAGGGCTTGAAGAGTTTAACAGTGCGGACTTCAAGGGAAGGAATCATAAGGGAGGGTAACGGGGAAGGGGGGGGGGGGGGGAACCTGGAAAGCACATTGTAATGAAAGGAGTAGACCAACACCTCCACCTTTCTGACCTTAGGTCTGGGGGTATGTGAGAATTGTAGCTCACCACATGAGAGGAGCAGCGATGGTGGTGTTAGACTGTTAGATCCAGGTTTCAGTGAGAGCCAGAAGGTCAAATGAATTGGAAAGGAAGAAGTCTTGTAAGTAGAGGGGTTTGTTGCACACTGACTGACTTATGTATAGTGCCACCAGAGGAGAAATGAGGTATTACACAGTTCTCATTGAAGTCAATGGTTCTAAGCTGTGGTGAATACATAATGGAATACATTTTCGCACCATCTATATCTCAGGGAATATCTTTGTAAGAAATGGCTTTTCCTTTATATTTTTACACATCAGATTGTAGAATGTTGAACTAATATGTACATGTGCCATCTCTATATGTTATAATCTTAAGATATAGATACGGGTTTAACATTTTATAACCAGTGTTGCGTATCTTCAAATGACTAGCAATAATACAAATTGAAAATGCTAACATTGACATGAAAATAAAAAGGTAAAAAAAAAAAAAAAACGTGAGACATGAATGCTTCATCCCATGAAAAAGCCATTAGGCGAAACCCAATGCCAGCCATTGACTGTTGCGCCACGTATTTTTAGATTCTATGGGCTTTTATCTACATATTACATAGGTACATCGGTTGAAAAAAAGATCTAGGTCCATCAAGTTCAACTTTTCTCCACCACTCATACCTTTTGTCACTAAATTTTCTATAACTCGCAATATTATTTGTACTGAGGAAATCATTCAGCCCTTTTTTAAAAAGCTACAGTGTCTGCCATTACTATCTCTTGTGGTCGGCATTCCACAGTCTGACTGCTCTAACTGTAAAGAACCCCTTTCCTGTATAGCTGACAGAATCGCCTTTCTTCCACTCGCAACGAGTGCCCCCTAGTCCTTACTATGGTCTTTGGTATAGTATAGCTTTTTTTTCTGCTTATTTTTGATGTATTTAGGTTTATGGTGCAATCGAAGGGTAAAGCTGTCCTTATACAACAGTTATCTCAAATGTATGACCGGCATTGGTGAGGAACCTAGTTTAGTCCATCGTAGTCTAGGAGATGGCAACCTCAGAAGAATGTGCCACCACTATTCCATTTAAGCAATCAGGGCGATCTGGCTCGAAAGGTGGATGTGGAAATTTGGAATAGACCAAGATATTGTAGGGCAAAAAAAATAGGTAATATTAAAAAGGAGCTAATTAGCCTGGTTAAGTCACAACACATCCTGAGTCAACGTACCGCGCCCCACGTCTATAAATCCTTCCTTCATTTCAGCATGGTATTAGAGGAAGCCTGTATGGAACGAATGGCTGATGACATGTGAATGGAAGCGAGAAAATCCATATGGTGTCATCTCAAAAGGTGAAGAGGTCTCCAAAGTCAGACAGGTTAGGAATAAATAGGAAAGCTCAATTCCATCCGGCACTGGGGAATATTCGTCGCCTTCTTTAATAAGGCACATCGGATCTGTCCCTTTCATGTTATTTATAGTGGGAAGAAGAGATCTGAGAAAGGACCTTCGGTGCCTCCGACATTTACTAGTAAGAATTATAAATACGGCCTTTTGATCATTTAAGATTTTTCAACTTAAAACACTTTTTGGTCTATTACTTTAAAAACAAGCTAACGTCTGACTTACAGCTTAATATACTACATAGCTCTGCAGGATAGAAAAGGGTCTGGAACGGTGCGAGTTCAGGAGGATTAGTACCAACCTCGGATTCCCGTATGGGTGACCACCAGATCAGTAAGTAGCGGAGCCCCTCCGACTTAGCAATGGTTAACCTGTGCCCGCAGAAACCCCTTTAACTGGTGCTAAAGGAATAAATAAGTTTAGTTCTGATTAGAAGTGAGCGAACGTGCTTGGATAAGGCGTTATCCGAGCACGCTCGTGTCCTAATCGAGTATTTTTGGCACGCTTAAGTCTATGCGGCTGTTCGACATCGGCAACACATGCGGAGATTTCCTGTTTGTTAGCCAATCCCTGCAGGTGTTGCGGCTGACAAACAGCCACGAGACATGAGACCGCGGCAACTCGAGCATTTTTTTTTTTTTCGATAAATGTCGGCCATTATCAGCTTGGAAGGGTTTCCCTCAATGAAATTACATTTTAATCAATAGATCTGGGAATAATATGTTCCACAATTGGATGCGCTAAAATAAAATGTTCCTGTGCTGAGATAATCTTATACATGTGCCCCCTGCTGCGTACTGTGTAATGGTCATGTCAGCACATTCCACAGTTCCTGGCTAGGGAGGGCAGGGATCTAAGTCACTTATGATAAGGGAGTACACAGATGAAACAGCAGGGGCTGAAAGATGCTACATTCTGAGGTAACACATTTTCCTGCCTGTTTTATCACAGGAGCTAGTGTTTCTGCCACGTCACCACTGGTGACGCAGAGAAACACTCATTCTTGTGTTACCACAGGCAGAGAAACAGGATACCTCAAAAAGTAGCAGGTCTGAGCCCCTGCTGTTTAATCTGTATACTCACTTATCTTAAGTGACTAAGGCTTCCTCCCCGGGCCAGTAGCTGGGGTAGGTGCCAACCACGAACTGGAGCAGCCCTCCACGGTCAGACACGGCCATTACACAGTACAAAGCAGGGGCAAATTTAGAAGATTCTCTCAGCACAGGAACAGGATTTTTTTAAACACATACAGTTGTGGAACTTATTATTATTCCAATGTGTAATAAATAAAATTTACTTTGATGGTGGAGCAACCCCTTTCAAGATTAGTGAAGGCTAAATATTTGTCAAAATACTAATTAATAATACTTTTAAGTAGCAGACATCACTGGGATTAAAGTGGTCATCTCAAAATTTGATAGTCAAAATATATTTCTTTTTATCCCCATTTAAAATAAAGAAATGTAAAAAATAAACATATCAAAATATAAAATTAAGCCATAAATTAAATAAAACATAAAAAAAACAAAATGCCAAAATTGCTGCTCACACTTCCCACAAAGAAAACAATAAGAAGTGAACATGTAGTATGCATCCAAGACCGTATACATAAAAAAATGTATTTTTCTTCCTTAATTTCACTGCACTTGGAAAATGTTTTTTTCACGTTTTTCAGTAAATTGTACGGTACAATGAATGGTGTCATTCAAAACCACAACTTGCCATACAAAAAAAACCAAGCCCTTACATGACTAATGATGAAAAAAAAAAAAAATTATGGCTCTCGGAAGAAAGGGAGGAAAAATAGCAAAAACTAAACGTTATGGGGTCGTTAAGAAGTTAATGGATTTGATACTTTTATATAGGCTGCATACAACAACCACTAATGGGAGCTTAATGAAAACAAATGAAATCTGTCAGCAAGTTTTTGCTATGTAATCTGAGAGCACCATGATGTATGCGCCGAGACCCTGTTTCCAGCGATGTGTCACTTATGGGGCTGCTTGACGTACTTTTGATAGGATCCCTGTTTTCTTTGTTGAAGATGTAGCAGCCAGCCCACACATCTGATTGATTGGCAGCTTGCTGACAGTGTACACTGCAAGCTGCCAGTGGTGGGGGCGGAGTCACATAGATTAGTCTGACTGGTCTGCATGTGAGACCTAGTCCTCTAGCGATAATCTACGTCGGATAAAACACGGATTGTATTGAAACTAAATCACACAGCCTAATAAGTGACATATCACTCGAATCAGGCTCTCTTCTGCTACATCATGGTGTGCTCAGATTAAAATGTCAAAAATCTACTGGCAGATCCCTTTAAATATACAACTAGTATGGATTCCAACAGGAGCTATATATGAGCCTCAATGGGGACAGTGCCAATAATGTTTGTAAAGTGCTGTGGTATTAATGGCGCTATATAAATGAGTAAAATAAATTAATACAAAATCTGTGTGTGATGAGCTCCCCCTTGTGGAGGCTGCAGGTAGCCATTATGACAGTTTCACCCAACAGAGAGCTTCATCATGTACTCTGGACCCAATAAAAAAAAAAGTGATTAAGGGTTCAAAAAAAAAAAAAAAAAAAAAATAGATTAATAATAATAAAAAAAAATCATTACTACAGGCAAATAATAAATAAAATTAACAGTATATTAATTTCTTATGGAGTTACGGAGACATAAGTGTTTAATCTATAAAGAATTATGCAAGAAATAACTACGAGATAGATTAAAGTATAAAACTTTTTCTTTGTGAGACGATGACATTATATCTGACATTCAAAATGTCACTGAGAGCCCGCGGGCCGCTCCAGACAGTGCGAGATTGGTCATTATAGGAGGCGCTACATCTGCAGACATGAGAGGAGCGAGCCAGGCTGGACATTCCCGGCAGATCACACCGCGCACTATGGAAATGATGGAGGGCATTGCTGAAAAACACCGCAACATATCCCCTACAATGATCTCACATAATCTCTGCAGAGGAACAACGGAGAGAATCGCTCCCAACATTTCATACAAATTGGAATTAGAGGTAATCTAGAACGCGATCGTCTCCGGTATGAAGACACCGCCGAGCGCGAGAGGAGAATACAGCCAGAGAATGGCCCCCGAAACGTTTCCGCTCATAATGGCAGAACATTTCTAAATCTAAACATGGGCAGACTAAAAGCTGACTTTGGAGGGTAGCCCCCCAAGTCTTTGGGATTGTATTTGGTGATACCTTGGGGGCTTTGCATCAATTTTCGCGATGCCTCTTTTTCCTATCGCTAGATGGATAACGCACCACTATTCTTCTTACACTGAAATATCTGAGAGATGTGTCCATAAAATATCCCAGTTTTTTGTGCTCTATTGGAGCGCTGCCTGCTGTTTTTCTACTTTTAGAGTGAACCTTATGTCAGTGTCCCGGGGTCTCACCCCCGATATTCCACCTTGCTGCCGCTATGCTGTTAAATGGATAAAACTAAGGGGTCACACTAATCATTGATTTCAGGATTTCCATTCAGTCCCATTGCCCCCAGTGTATAATAAGTGGCCCCCTTGCCAACAGTATGACATCTGGCCCCTCTCCCCCCTTACAAAACATCTGGCACCTTGCCCCATTAACCCCTCCCCCATCCCGTACAAAACATCTGGCCACTCGCCCACTGTTTGACATCCGGCCACTTATCCCCTTTTAGCTCCGTACAAAACATCTGGCCCCTCGCCCACTGTGTATCACATCAGGCCACTCACCCACTACCCAGTGTAAAATATCTTACCCCCACCCCCAGTGTATAACATCTAGCTCCCCCCCCCTCGTGTATAACATGATGCCACGCGGGTAAAACATGCGGCCTCCCGCCGCGTGGGTTTAACATGTGGCTCTTCACCACGTGGCTATAACATTCGGCCCCCCTGTGTATAACATCTGTCCCCCCCCACCCTTCCCCCTGTGTCCTCTGCATATAACTTATGGCCCCTCGCCTCCCCGGTGTATAACATACGGCCCCTCTGCCTCCCCGGTGTATAACATACGGCCGCTCCGCCTCCCCGGTGTATAACATACGGCCCCTCCGCCTCCCCGGTGTATAACATACGGCCCCTCCACCTCCCCGGTGTATAACATACGGCCCCTCCACCTCCCCGGTGAAAAACATACGGCCCCTCCGCCTCCCCGGTGTATAACATACTGCCCCTCACCTCCCCGGTGAATAACATACGGCCCCTCCGCCTCCCTGATGTATAATATACTGCCCCTCGCCTCCCCGGTGTATAACATACTGCCCCTCACCTCCCCAGTGAATAACATACGGCCCTCCGCCTCCCCGGTGTATAACATACGGCCCCTCCACCTCCCCGGTGTATAACATACGGCCCCTCCGCCTCCCTGATGTATAATATACTGCCCCTCGCCTCCCCGGTGAATAACATACGGCCCCTCCGCCTCCCCGGTGTATAACATACGGCCCCTCCGCCTCCCTGATACTGCCCCTCGCCTCCCCGGTGTATAACATACGGCCCCCTGCCTCCCCGATGTATAACATACGGCCCCTTGCCTCCCTGCTGTATAATATACTGCCCCTCGCCTCCCCGGTGTATAACATAAGGCCCCTCCGCCTCCCTGATGTATAACATACTGCCCCCTGCCTCCCCGGTGTATAACATACGGCCCCCTGCCTCCCTGGTGTATAACATACTGCCCCTCCGCCTCCCCGGTGTATAACATACGGCCCTCCGCCTCCCCGGTGTATAACATACGGCCCTCCGCCTCCCCGGTGTATAACATACAGCCCTCCGCCTCCCCGGTGTATAACATACGGCCCTCCGCCTCCCCGGTGTATAACATATGGCCCTCCGCCTCCCCGGTGTATAACATATGGCCCCTCCGCCTCCCTGATGTATAACATACGGCCTTCCGCCATGCTGTCCGCCCTTACTAACATGTGACAGAATGGCCGGTGGTGCAGAGCGCAATGATACCAGCGCGGTCCTGTATAGGAGCCTCCAGGGTAACAAGTCAGGTCATGACATTTCTTCCCTCGAGAATAGAATCAGTGGACAGAAGACGCCTCATCCTTTGCCTTTACTGTTTGGTAAATTACCTTTCATTTCGGTGTTTGGCGCATGATGCTTTTTGCAGCAATCAATGATCATATTTTATGCTTACAGAGAAGAAACCACATGGATTTTTGGAAGACTTATAGATCGGATGACCTAACGTGAGGGACTGACTGTGGAAGGTCTCATGGTTTTCTTTAGTCCTCCAGATAAGATTCTCCGACATTTTCCCATTTATTATCCCTTTCCTGACTCCCAGCACATTAATCACGCCGTACCATACGCTTCTGCCTGTCACCATTTCGCAGATCCTGGTGTCTCCTCCGTACTGTAAATTAACTGATCTGACCCCATCTCGTCTCCTCCACCTTGAAAGTAACCGGCAGTAATCAGCTTACCGTTCCTTCCGCATGGCTGTCTTCTTTCAATGGAAATTATTTATACAGAGCCATCAGTCGGGCGGTTTATTATCTGATGTAATTATAGTGGAGTCATTTCCGAAATTTATTCAGGGAGATGGGGAAACCTCTGTCCATAAACCATAATAAAAGTATTATACTGCTGATATTCTGTGGAACGGAACCCCCCCACCCCCCCAAAGTTTTTATTTTCCAATAGGAAATGTATTGTGTTTTTTGTACTGGACTGAACAGCATTTTATATTAGTCACATTGACCATATGGACCTGGTAAATCTGGATATCACCCACTGACTTCTGTAGGAGAGTGTTATGGGCATGCTCTGTTAGCGGCGCAGAGATCATTGTGCAGAGAGGGGAGAGGAGGTGAGCGGTGACCATCATGTATTGTGAGGATATTGTGTTATTTATGCACGAGCGATATCTTTCATTGTAATCCTGCCTGTGATGATAATGTGACTGCTGGGAAGTGGTCTCTACAGATCGAGAAGTACGAGTCTGGACTGAAGCTCGGTGGTCAGTATGGAAACTGCAAGATTTCATTTTTAAGATACAGATGTAGGAAAATGGAAATAAACTTATTTTACTAATAGCCCATTTTTTTTGACAATGTGTTTATTATTAGGCACGTGGATGTCATAGATGGGGGGAGGCTTCCTGCATGGGACCCCATCACACAATTAGTTAGGAAGAAGAGCAACCACAGAGTGTCTCTCACTGACAAAGACTAGATGATGCCATATATATTACATTGTCTGTGTAGAAGAAATTGACATCATGACCGAGTGTAAGGAAAAAGTATTGGAATCCACGAATGTCGTTCCGCATTGAGTCCCACCGCCCCTGGTGTATAACACCCTGCCCCCGCCATGCCGTCTGCCTTCACTGATAGACCGGCTCATGGTGCAGAGCTCACCGATACCAGCGCGGCCCGGTATAGGAGCCATCGGGGTAATAAGTCGGGTAATAAGCTGGGAGCTTCATGCAGCTTTACATCACCAAGCACAATGCCGAGTGCTGGATGGAGTGGTGTAAAGCCACCACAACTGGACTCTGGAGCAGTGGGAACAAGTTCCATGCAGTGACAAATCACAATTTCCTATCTGGCGTCTGATGGACGAGTCTGGTGAAAGCCAGGAGAACGTTACCTGCCTGACGGCATTGTACCCACTGAACAGTTTGGTGGAGGAGGGGTAATGCTCTGGGGGTCTTTTTCAGGGAGCGGCCATCAAGTTACAAAGCAGGGAAATCGTCATACTTCAGGATAACCAGATATTTTTGACAATTGTAGCTTCCAACCTTGTGGAAACAGTTTTGGGAAGGTCCTTTTCTGCTCCCCGTGACTGTGCCCCAATGCACAAGCCAAGGTCCATAAAGCCATTGTTGGGGGGAGACTGGTGTAGAAGAACATCACCTCAACCCCATCCTATACTTTTGGGATGCTTTAGAAGAGAGATTGTGAGCCCGATTGCTCCTCCAGCATCAATGTCTGACCTCACTGATGCTCTTCTGAATGAAGGGGCAACATTTCCCACAGACCCCTCCAAAATCTTGTATAAAGTCTTCCCAGAAGAATGGAAGCTGATCTAGCTGTGGGGACCACCTCCATATGAGGGTCTATGGATGTAGAATGGGAGGTCACAAAGGCTCCTGGAGGTGAATGTGGAGGGGCACATACTTTAGTCGAGACGGTGTAGATAGATATGGGATAACAAGATTGAAGATACGTGGGAGAGAGACAGACGGAATATATATTGTCCCCATGTACAGACCCATAACCTATGGCATAGAAGATACACAGATGTGACAGAACATTCGGAGCTCACACACTTGGAGACATCCAGTCCATGTTCGAGAAGTTTTTCATTCACTCTTGGGACGGAAGAAAATTCACTGTAATGATTTTCGCTCCCGGCATAATTAATGTGATAAAAATGAGAGCGTACTGTGAATATTTATTAACGCCGCGCATAAATTACAGAGCGAGGCGCACAAGTTGATGTCGCCCATCTATTCCCCGAACTGATGGTATTCAAATCATGAAATACCAGAGAAACAAGGAGAAGATGTCTCCCGGGACGTCACACGGAAAGGTCACTTTATACAGTCATCCTCCGTGACGTGTGAGCTCCTCCGCCCTGACAGAGGACCCCGGACAATGTTCCTGCTCCGTGGTTAGAGAGCAACCTGGGCCACGGGACCTCGCAGAACAGCGCGGAATAGATGTGAGCGCCCTATTATCTGTACGCCGGACAACGCAGAAACCGGGCACATTTAATGGCAGCATTTGGGTTAAGTGCAATGAAGGAATTCACGTCATCATCCCTGATTTTCTAGCTCAGGTTAATGTCAGTATCCTCAGTGCACTAAGGTACCCAAAAGGTCAATTTTGGGATCCCTCGTGGAAAGGGTTAAAGCTACAGATCTGGACTTGTTCTGGCTGTAACAGGAGACAAAGCGGTAATATTTCAGCTTCGCACTTCTCTCTGAAAAGGTGGAATAGAAAGGAACATGCCGCCATCGCTGTACGGCTGCAGACGTCTCGATTGGGCAGAGCGATTCAGGATCTGACCATTCCGAGAGCCCAGGGAGTCCGCACAGCCGTAACGGCGCTCAGATTAAGAACAGAGGTGTTAGAGACTTCGAATTGTGGGGTCAGTGACGCCACGGTTCCAGATATTGTGTGGCATCACGCACCTATCCTACGTATTCTGCCTATGTCGACATAGGAGGTGCACAGTGCCGCGACGCGCGCTCTGCCCGTGACGCACACAAGAGGCGGGTATCACCCCCACATGACATGTCACTATGCAAAGATACCTGCACACGTTCAGTCACCGGACTCGTGCACCTCTAATGTGTAAGAGTCTAAAGCAAGGTTATCCTCATGCAGTGGGAGGAAATAAGTATTTGATCCCTTGCTCATTTTGTAAGTTTGCCCACTGACAAAGACATGAACAGTCTACATAATTTTCAGAGTAGGTTAATTTTAAATATTTAGAGATAGAATATCAAAAATAAAATCCAGAAAATCACATTGTATAAATTATATAAATTTACATTTTGCAGTGAGAAATAAGTATTTGATCCCCTACCAACCATTAAGAGTTCTGGCTCCTACAGACCGTTAGACGCTCCTAATCAACTCGTTACCTGCATTAGACCGCTGTCTTACATAGTCACCTTTATAAAAGACTCCTCTCCACAGACTCAATCAGTCAGACTCTAACCTCTACAACATGGGCAAAGAGCTTTATAAGGAGGATGTCAGGGACAAGATCATACCGCATCAATGGGAGAATGGATGGAGTCACATAATACTGTAAAATCCCGAATGACAACCTCCTTCCATCCGCCAGAAAATTAAAAATGGGTCGTGGCTGGGTTTTCCAGCAAGACAATGACCCAAAACATACAGTCAAGGCAGTAAAGGACTGGCTCAAAAAGAAGCACATTAAGGTCATGGAGGGGCCTAGCCAGTCTCCTGACCTTAATCCCATAGAAAACGAGGGAGTTGAAACTCCGAGTTTCCAAGCGACAGCCTCAAAATATTAATGATTTAGAGATTATCTGCAAAGAGGAGTGGACCAAAATTCCTCCTGACATGTGCACAAACCTCATCATCAACTACAAAGAACGACTGACTGCTGTGCTTGCCAACAAGGGTTTTGCCACCAAGTATTAAGTCTTGTTTGCCAGAGGGATCAAATACTTATGTCTCACTGCAAAATGCAAATAAATTTATATAAATTTATACAATGTGATTTTCTGGATTTTATTTTTGAGATCCTCTCTCTCAATGTTAAAATTAACCGACCCTTAACCCCTTAAGCCCCGAGGGTGGTTTGCACATTAATGACCGGGCCAATTTTTACAATTCTGACCACTGTCCCTTTATGAGGTTATAACTCTGGAACGCTTTAACGGATCTTGGCGATTCTGACACTGTTTTCTCGTGACATATTGTACTTCATGGTAGTGGTAAAATTTATTCAATATAACTTGCGTTTATTTGGAAATTTGGCGAAAATTTAGAAAATTTTGCAATTTTCCAACTTTAAATTTTTATGCCCTTAAATCACAAGATATGTCACGCAAAATACTTAATAAGTAACATTTCCCACATGTCTACTTTACATCAGCACAATTTTGGAACCAAAATTTTTTTTTGTTAGGGAGTTATAAGGGTTAAAAGTTGACCAGCAATTTCTCATTTTTACAACACCATTTTTTTTCTTTAGGGACCACATCTCATTTGAAGTCATTTTGAGGGGTCTATATGATAGAAAATAACCAAGTGTGACACCATTCTAAAAACTGCACCACTCAAGGTGCTCAAAACTGCATTCAAGAAGTTTATTAACCCTTCAGGGGTTTCACAGGAATTTTTGGAATGTTTAAATAAAAATGAATATTTAACTTTTTTTCACACAAAATGTATTTCAGCTCCAATTTGTTTTATTTTACCAAGGGTAACAGGATAAAATGGATGCCAAAAGTTGTTGTACAATCTGTCCTGAGTACGCCGATACCCCATATGTGGGGGTAAACCACTGTTTGGGCGCATGGCAGAGCTTGGAAGGAAAGGAGCGCCATTTGACTTTTCAATGCAAAATTGACAGGAATTGAGATGGGACGCCATGTTGCGTTTGGAGAGCCCCTCATGTGCCTAAACATTGAAATCCCCCACAAGTGACACCATTTTGGAAAGTAGACACCCTAAGGAACTTATCTAGATGTGTGGTGACCACTTTGACCCACCAAGTGCTTCACAGAAGTTTATAATTCAGAGCCGTAAAAATAAAAAATCATATTTTTTCACAAAAATGATATTTTCGCCCCCAATTTTTTAATTTTCCCAAGGGTAAGAGAAGAAATTAGACCACAAAAGTTGTTGTGAAATTTGTCTTGAGTGCGACGATACCCCATATGTGGGGGTAAACCACTTTTTGGGCGCATAGCAGAGCTCGGAAGGGAAGGAGCGCCATTTGATTTTTCAATGCAAAATTGACTGGAATTAAGATGGGACGCCATGTTGGTTTGGAGAGCCCCTGATGTGCCTAAACATTAAAATCCCCCACAAGTGACACCATTGTGGAAACTAGACCCACTAAGGAACTTATCTAGATGTGTTTTGAGAGCTTTGAACCCCCAAGTGTTTCACTACAGTTTATAACGCAAAGCCGTGAAATAAATTTTTTTTTTTTGCGCAAAAATTATTTTTTAGCCCCCAGTTTTGTATTTTCACAAGGGTAACAGAATAAATTGGACCCCAAACGTTGTTGTCCAATTTGTCCTGAGCACGCTGATACCCAATATGTGGGGGGGAACCACTGTTTGGGCGCATGGCAGAGCTTGGAAGGGAAGGAGCGCCATTTGGAATGCAGACTTAGATGGATTGGTCTGCAGGCGTCACGTTGCATTTGCAGAGCCCCTGATGTACCCAAACAGTACAACCCCCCCACAAGTGACCTCATATTGGAAACTAGACCTCCCAAGGAACTTATCTAGATGTGTTGTGAGAACTTTGAACCCCCAAGTGTTTCACTACAGTTTACAACGCAGAGCCGTGAAAATAAAAAATCCTTTTTTTTTCCCACAAAAATGATTTTTAGCCCCCCAAATTTTTATTTTCCCAAGGATAACAAGAGAACTTGGACCCAAAAAGTTGTTGTCCAATTTGTCTCGAGTACGCTGATACCGCATATGTTGGGGTAAACCCCTGTTTGGGCGCACGGGAGAGCTCGGAAGTGAAGGAGCACAGTTTTACTTTTTCAATGCAGAATTGGCTGGAATTGAGATCGGACGCCATGTCGCGTCTGGAGAGCCCCTGATGTGCCGAAACAGTGGAAACCCCCCAATTATAAATGAAACCCTAATCCAAACGCACCCCTAACCCTAATCCCAACTGCAACCCTAACCACACACCTAACCCTGACACACCCCTAATTCTAATCCCAACCGTAAATGTAATCCAAACCCTAACCCTAGCCTTAACCCTAACCCTAGCCCTAACCCTAACCCTAATGGGAAAATGGAAATAAATACATTTTTTTAATTTTATTACTTTTCCCTAAGGCTAGGTTTACATTGCGTTAGGGCAATCCGTTTAGCGCTAGCGGATTGCACTAACGCAATGTCTTTTTAGGTGTCGCGTTTAGTGGTTGCGTTAACGTTCCCGCTCTGGAAGATCGGGGATCGGACCTCGGGCGCGCCGCGGACGCTGCAAGCAGCGTCCGAGGCGCGCCACAAAAGAATGGCACATTGCTAGCGCGAGCCGAAAATGGCACGCTCTAGCGATGCGCTACACCCGAAAATCACATTGCTGTCAATGGGTGTGCTAACGGACCCGTTGCACGGCGTTAATTGCGACATTTTCGCCGTGCAACGCTGTCCGTTAGCGTTAACCCATTAACGCAATGTGAACCTAGCCTAACTAAGGGGGTGATGAAGGGGGGTTTGATTTACTTTTATAGCGTTTTTTATATCGGATTTTTATGATTGGCAGCTGTCACACACTAAAAGACGCTTTTTATAGCAAAAAAGTTTTTGCGTCTCCACATTTTGAGACCTATAATTTTTCCATATTTTGGTCCACAGAGTCATGTGAGGTCTTGTTTTTTGCGGGACGAGTTGACGTTTTTATTGGTAACATTTTCGGACACGTGACAGTTTTTGATCGCTTTTTATTCCGATTTTTTGTGAGGCAGAATGACCAAAAACCAGCTATTCATGAATTTCTTTTGGGGGAGGCGTTTATACCGTTCTACGTTTGGTAAAATTGATAAAGCAGTTTTATTCTTCGGGTCAGTACGATTACAGCGATACCTTATTTATATCATTTTTTTATGTTTTGGCGCTTTTATACGATAAAAGCTATTTTATAGAAAAAATAATTATTTTGGCATTGCTTTATTCTGAGGACTATAACTTTTTTATTTTTTTGGTTATGATGCTATATGGCAGCTTGTTTTTTGCGGGATAAGATGACGTTTTCAGCGGTACCATGGTTATTTATATCCGTCTTTTTGATCGCGTGTTATTCCACTTTTTGTTCGGCGGTATGATAATAAAGCGTTGTTTTTTGGCTCGTTTTTTTTTTTTTCTTACGCCATTCACTGAAGGGGTTAACTAGTGGGCCAGTTTTATAGGTTGAAATATAAAAACAACTAAGGGCGCTGCACAGAGGATTATTTCTTAATTTTCCTCCTGCTGCAAATAAACGGACACAACTACCAAAATGTCCGATATCAAGTGTAAAAACACAAACAACTATATATATATATATATATATGTATATTTGCGCTGGAGGTACCATTGGTTTTAAAAAACAGTTAGTAGAAAGGCTGTCTTCATAGAATGATATCCCTCGCACTATGTTCAGACAATTACCTTATTGGCATTTTGTTTTCCTTCATCCATCGTCCATTTACAGTCCCAGCGGTTACCAGGTGTTCACATATATGTACTCGTAACTGCGCTCTCCCAAACGTATGCGCAGCAGTAACTTTTCCAAAAAACGTGTGAGGAAAGGGTATTAAACCTGTCCCGGCCGGTGACAGTCACCCCTTACCTCACAAGCGATGCTTCCGGATCTTTCAGCGGTAAAGCCGCGCTTCCACAAACAACTTGTATGCTGCGCATACGTTTGGGAGAGCGCAGTTACGAGTACATATATGTGAACACCTGGTAACCGCTGGGACTGTATATGGACGATGGATGAAGGAAAACAAAATGCTAATAAGGTAATTGTCTGAACATAGTGCGAGGGATATCATTCTATGTAGACAGCCTTTCTACTAACTTTTTTAAAACCAATGGTACCTCCAGCGCAAATATACATATATATACAGTTTTATAGGTTGGGTCGTTACGGACGCGGCGATACTAAATATGTGTACTTTTATTTATTTATTTTTTTTTAGATAAAGAAATGTATTTATGGGAATAATTTTTTTTTTTTCTTCTTTATTTAGGATTTTTTTTTTTTTTTTTACACGTGTGGAAATTTTTTTTTTTACTCTTTCACTTTGTCCCAGGGGGGGACATCACAGATCACCGATCTGACAGTGTGCACAGCACTCTGTCAGATCGGTGATCTGACAAACAGCCGGGCAGGATTAGAGCTGCAGCTGCAGCCTGCTCCTGACCCGGAAGTGCTCCCTGCAGGACCCGGATGCAGCCCCGCGGCAATTTTGGATCCGGGGCCTGCAGGGAGAAGACGCTCGGTACACGGTGAGTACATCACCGTGTACCGATCGTCTCAGGGAAGCCCGCAGGGAGCCCCCTCCCTGCGCGATGCTTCCCTGCACCGCTGGCACACCGCGATCATCTTTGATCGCGGTGTGCCGGGGGTTAATGTGCCGGGAGCGGTCCGTGACCGCTCCTGGCACATAGTGCCGGATGTCAGCTGCGATAGGCAGCTGACACCCGGCCGCGATCGGCCGCGCTCCCCCCGTGAGCGCGGCCGATCGCTATGACGTACTATCCCGTCGGTGGGAATTAAGGCCCACCCCACCTCGACGGGATTGTGCGTCATATGGGATTAAGGGGTTAAAATTATAGACTGTTCATGTCTTTGTCAGTGGGCAAACTTACAAAATCAACAAGGGATCAAATACTTATTTCCTTCACGGTAAGTGCAGTACATCATAACCTTAGACAACGCAATGATGCAGCAGTGCAATTTTTCTCAAACAGAGGCACAGGGAACGTCTCTGATTTTGAAGATAAAGATGGGTAATGGCGATGAGGCAAGAGGTACCAGCTCACTTGTGCCAAAAATGGAAAGAGTCGCCTCTAGTAGCCTATTCCCTGCAGGTGTGAGCCAAGCTTAGGTCTAACTAATAGGGCATTTGGCCCAAAAGCTACTATGGCGTCCTGAAGGCCCAGCTCAACCCAGTGCCGATATGTGAGGACATTAATTGGGATTGATGGGAAGAGGGAGGTAGCAAAGAACTTAGTGGACGAACAAGGAAGGATTAGATGACTGGGGACCAAAATAATTATATACTGCTCATATATTATTGTGTCCTGGATGCGATTTTTATAGAGTGGGGCCCAACACTTGATATGGGACCCCAAAGTTACCCATTATACCCACTGCCTGGATCGTCCATGACTATGATAGCGTGACCCAATGAACCCTGCACATTAGGTCCATAGCGGACATTGCCGAGAAGATTAATAAGACCAGCAGGCTACTTACAGATCGCCGAACATCCTTTGTAGACAGGTCTATTAGCTTCTTATTCATAGACCATTCCTCGTCAGATTCAAGAATTGCTTTCTGTGTCAAAAAAAGAAAATCGTGGTTATTAAAGTGTAGAGTTAGAGAGGTATTCCCATCTCCAAGATTAGCGAATACCTCCAATTAGAAATGTAGTATAGTTCTTCTGATTTGCTGTGACTCTTTCCTCATGTGCAGGCATTGCAGGACCTTATGTATCCATGGTTACGACCACTGATATAGGGACAGTTAGCTAGTTGCTATTGGTCGAAACCATGGATATATAAGGTCCTGCAATGCCTGCGCATGAGGAAAGACATAACGAATCAGAAAAACTATACTACATTTCTAATTGGAGGCATTTGCTAATATTATTATTATTACACCTACTACATACTGGGATAGGACATTGGAGATGGGAATACCCCTTTAAGAATAGATCGATAAAAATAAAAAAAAATTAGCACTAAAATAAAAAAATATTATTTCAAAACTGTGATATCGATGGCTTATCATTAGTATAGGCTAGCAATATCTGATTACTATGCGGCCGGCCCATAGGACCGCTGCAGATAAGGAAAGGACAGGGCAGAGTGCCTTATATCGGACTGAGGTGGTGTCAGGAACACAGCTCATGGCACCCTGGTGCATGTAGGTGCCTAACAGCCCCATTTATAGGGTTAGGACTATCATATGGATTCTCAAGGACAATGCCTGCCGCACACTACTCTAGACTGCAAGGCCTGAGTATACACATAGGGAAAATCCTGCAGAAATTCCACCGCAAATCTGACCAGGAATCTGAAGCGGAAAATAGCACAGATTTTACTGCAGTTTTTCCAATGACGATTTAAAGGAAAAAATAAAAAATTAATAACTAAAACGATGAAAGGAAAAATGTAAATTCAATAGGAGAACAAACAGCACGCCGACCTACATCGGTTTCGCTTCTACAGAGGCTTTGTCAAGGATTCGTTTGGTCATTCCGTTGATTTTCCACTGTTGTGCACCATAAATGATATGAAAGAAGATTGATCGTCCGTGGGTGAGTGCCACGGACTCCTTTCTAACCTAATTGAAGAACACGATGTAGCTGGAGACCATTAACTAAGAGACCGAATGGGGATCGGGGGGGGGAAACAATCGGCCAAAGGATGCAGACAATTGGTAAGGGGAGTATATAGGTCTTCTCTTCTCATTTTATACGCACTATAAGCAGAAAGGAACATGTGGCTGAGGTTTGATATGTTGTCACCCACGTGTCTGTTACTGTGGATTTTCTAAGAACAAATCAGTGAGGAAAATCCAGAATCCTGCTGATTTCTTTGGTCGGTAGGCTCAGAAGTCACATAATATAAGCGCTACTGATGCAGGAAATGGGGCAACATGGGATATAACTTAACGCAAAAATATATCTTATTCAGACATTTTTATAATTTTTACACTTTTTATACCTTTTGTATTCCATCACAGGACACATGGTACGGTACGTTAATGGTTAGTACCGCTCATGTCATGAACATCCGCCATCATCTCACCTCAAGTCTATAAAAACCGGTAACAAGCGAGGTGGTAAAGGAGTGGGCACGAAGGCCAGCAAGTGTCAAGAGGAAATGTCATATCGGCTGGTTTTTGCCTAATGAAATCCCCCCCGGGCTCGGTGTCACTTCAGTGGATGCGTTTCCGGACACTCGGTGACAATTGCGTCTTCCGAGATCCATTTGCGATGTACTTCACCTCTGAGCACATGGAGGTGTGATTTATGTCTGCAATAACCTCCTAGAACCCTGGGATAATGAGTTTCTCTGGGGTCTGCGGGAAATCCCTCCATACGCGGAACCGGTCTCTGAATGAAAAGATGTGATCTTTACTCACATCACTTCAGGATTCCAGACGGGCAAGAGATGAACTTATTATGCTGGAGACTGGAAGATTATTCAGATATGGAACACAAAAGGTTCAACTATGGTTTTCTTTTTCATGTATCATTTCTATAAAACTGTACAAAACTAATCTATAATATAACGGTGGGAGCGTCACTCTGTCCGAAGCCTTTACAGACTGCGCAAACGCGACGCACCGCGCCTGCGCAGTCTGGACAAGAGTGACGCAGCCGAACTTACTTATCCGCCCCCCCACTATATCAGCCATGGGGGCTCCACAAACCTGTGTATCCCCCCTAATATAGCGGCCATGGGGGCTCCGTGCTCTGCAGCTCCGGTCAGGGTAGATGTAGAGCCCAGCGGAGCTCTAGGACCTTCGATGATGTCACCAGCATGTGACCAGTGATGCGAGTGGGCGGAGTTAGCCCTCGCTGTGCTGGCTGCAGGGGTGCTGCATCCATTATAGCCAGCGCCGCACTCAGGCAGGCAGCACAGCCGCACTCAGGCAGGCAGCACAGCCGCACTCAGGCAGGCAGCACAGCCGCACTCAGGCAGGCAGCACAGCCGCACTCAGGCAGTAAGCACAGCCGCACTCAGGCAGTAAGCACAGCCGCACTCAGGCAGTAAGCACAGCCGCACTCAGGCAGTAAGCACAGCCGCACTCAGGCAGTAAGCACAGCCGCACTCAGGCAGTAAGCACAGCCGCACTCAGTGTTATGGCTGGCAATCAGGCAACACAGCGTGCAGTAATCAGCGCACATACAGAGATCTGGCAAAAACCCAAAACAATAGGACGAGCTCTGAGACGTGGAATCTCTGTAGACTGCAGTACCTGAACTGTCCTCACACAACTGGAAGCAGCAGTGGATTGCGCCTATCACTACCTATGCAACTCGGCACTGCCTGAGGAGCTGACTAGCCTGAAGATAGAAATACAAGCCTGACTTACCTCAGAGAAATACCCCAAAGGAATAGGCAGCCCCCACATATAATGACTGTTAGCAAGATGAAAAGACAAACGTAGGAATGAAATAGATTCAGCAAAGTGAGGCCCGATATTCTAGACAGAGCGAGGATAGCAAAGAGAACTATGCAGTCTACAAAAAACCCTAAAACGAAAACCACGCAAAGGGGCAAAAAGACCCACCGTGCCGAACTAACAGCACGGCGGTGCACCCCTTTGCTTCTCAGAGCTTCCAGCAAAAGAAAATAACAAGCTGGACAGAAAAAACAGAAAACAAACTAGAAGCACTTATCTAGCAGAGCAGCAGGCCCAAGGAAAGATGCAGTAGCTCAGATCCAACACTGGAACATTGACAAGGAGCAAGGAAGACAGACTCAGGTGGAGCTAAATAGCAAGGCAGCCAACGAGCTCACCAAAACACCTGAGGGAGGACGCCCAGAGACTGCAATACCACTTGTGACCACAGAATTCACAACAGTACCCCCCCCTTGAGGAGGGGTCACCGAACCCTCACCAGAATCCCCAGGCCGACCAGGATGAGCCACATGAAAGGCACGAACAAGATCTGGGGCATGGACATCAGAGGCAAAAACCCAGGAATTATCTTCCTGAGCATAACCCTTCCATTTGACCAGATACTGGAGTTTCCGTCTAGAGACACGAGAATCCAAAATCTTCTCCACAATATACTCCAATTCCCCCTCCACCAAAACAGGGGCAGGAGGCTCCACAGATGGAACCATAGGTGCCACGTATCTCCTCAACAACGACCTATGGAATACATTATGTATGGAAAAGGAGTCTGGGAGGGTCAGACGAAAAGACACCGGATTGAGAATCTCAGAAATCCTATACGGACCAATAAAACGAGGTTTAAATTTAGGAGAGGAAACCTTCATAGGTATATGACGAGAAGATAACCAAACCAGATCCCCAACACGAAGTCGGGGTCCCACACGGCGTCTGCGATTAGCGAAAAGCTGAGCCTTCTCCTGGGACAAGGTCAAATTGTCCACTACCTGAGTCCAGATCTGCTGCAACCTGTCCACCACATAATCCACACCAGGACAGTCCGAAGACTCAACCTGTCCTGAAGAGAAACGAGGATGGAACCCAGAATTGCAGAAAAATGGAGAGACCAAGGTAGCCGAGCTGGCCCGATTATTAAGGGCGAACTCAGCCAACGGCAAAAATGACACCCAATCATCCTGGTCAGCGGAAACAAAACATCTCAGATATGTTTCCAAGGTCTGATTGGTTCGTTCGGTCTGGCCATTAGTCTGAGGATGGAAGGCCGAGGAAAAAGATAGGTCAATGCCCATCCTACCACAAAAGGCTCGCCAGAACCTTGAGACAAACTGGGAACCTCTGTCAGAAACAATATTCTCAGGAATGCCATGTAAACGAACCACATGCTGGAAGAACAAAGGCACCAAATCAGAGGAGGAAGGCAATTTAACCAAGGGCACCAGATGGACCATTTTAGAAAAGCGATCACAGACCACCCAAATGACAGACATCTTTTGAGAAACGGGAAGGTCAGAAATGAAATCCATCGAAATATGTGTCCAAGGCCTCTTCGGGACCGGCAAGGGCAAAAGCAACCCACTGGCACGTGAACAGCAGGGCTTAGCCCTAGCACAAATTCCACAGGACTGCACAAAAGCACGCACATCCCGCGACAGAGACGGCCACCAAAAGGATCTAGCAACCAACTCCCTGGTACCAAAGATTCCTGGATGACCGGCCAGCACCGAACAATGAAGTTCAGAGATAACTTTACTAGTCCACCTATCAGGGACGAACAGTTTCTCGGCCGGACAACGATCAGGTTTATTAGCCTGAAATTTCTGCAACACTCTCCGCAAATCAGGGGAGATGGCAGACACAATGACTCCTTCCTTGAGGATACTCGCCGGCTCAGATAACCCCGGAGAGTCGGGCACAAAACTCCTAGACAGAGCATCTGCCTTCACATTTTTAGAGCCCGGAAGGTATGAAATCACAAAATCAAAACGAGCAAAAAATAACGACCAACGGGCCTGTCTAGGATTCAAGCGCTTGGCAGACTCAAGATAAGTAAGGTTCTTATGATCAGTCAAAACCACCACGCGATGCTTAGCACCCTCAAGCCAATGACGCCACTCCTCGAATGCCCACTTCATGGCCAGCAACTCTCGGTTGCCCACATCATAATTACGCTCAGCAGCAGAAAATTTCCTGGAAAAGAAAGCACATGGTTTGAACACTGAGCAACCAGAACCTCTCTGTGACAAAACCGCCCCTGCACCAATCTCAGAAGCATCAACCTCGACCTGGAACGGAAGAGAAACATCAGGTTGACACAACACAGGGGCACAGCAAAAACGACGCTTCAACTCCTGAAAAGCTTCCACGGCAGCAGAAGACCAATTAACCAAATCAGCACCCTTCTTGGTCAAATCGGTCAATGGTCTGGCAATGCTAGAAAAATTACAGATGAAGCGACGATAAAAATTAGCAAAGCCCAGGAATTTCTGCAAACTTTTTAGAGATGTCGGCTGAGTCCAATCCTGGATGGCCTGAACCTTAACCGGATCCATCTCGATAGTAGAAGGGGAAAAGATGAACCCCAAAAATGAAACTTTCTGCACACCGAAGAGACACTTTGATCCCTTCACAAACAAGGAATTAGCACGCAGTACCTGGAAAACCATTCTGACTTGCTTTACATGAGACTCCCAATCATCTGAGAAGATCAAAATGTCATCCAAGTAAACAATCAAGAATTTATCCAGATACTCACGAAAAATGTCATGCATAAAAGACTGAAAAACAGATGGAGCATTGGCAAGTCCGAACGGCATCACCAGATACTCAAAATGACCCTCGGGCGTATTAAATGCCGTTTTCCATTCATCTCCCTGCCTGATTCTCACCAGATTATACGCACCACGAAGATCAATCTTAGTAAACCAACTAGCCCCCTTAATCCGAGCAAACAAGTCAGAAATCAATGGCAAGGGATACTGAAACTTAACAGTGATCTTATTAAGAAGGCGGTAATCAATACACGGTCTTAGCGAACCATCCTTCTTGGCTACAAAAAAGAACCCTGCTCCCAATGGTGACGACGATGGGCGAATATGTCCCTTCTCCAGGGACTCCTTCACATAACTGCGCATAGCGGTGTGTTCAGGTACGGACAAATTAAATAAACGACCCTTAGGGAATTTACTACCAGGAATCAAATCGATAGCACAATCACAATTCCTATGCGGAGGAAGGGCATCAGACTTGGACTCTTCAAATACATCCTGAAAGTCCGACAAGAACTCTGGGATGTCAGAAGGAATGGATGACGAAATAGACAAAAATGGAACATCACCATGTACTCCCTGACAACCCCAGCTGGTTACCGACATAGAGTTCCAATCCAATACTGGATTATGGGTTTGTAGCCATGGCAACCCCAACACGACCACATCATGCAAATTATGCAGTACCAAAAAGCGAATAACTTCCTGATGTGCAGGAGCCATGCACATGGTCAGCTGGGCCCAGTACTGAGGCTTATTCTTGGCCAGAGGTGTAGCATCAATTCCTCTCAACGGAATAGGACACCGCAAAGGCTCCAAGAAAAATCCACAACGTTTAGCATAATCCAAATCCATCAGATTCAGGGCAGCGCCTGAATCCACAAACGCCATGACAGAATATGATGACAAAGAGCACATTAAGGTAATGGACAAAAGGAATTTGGACTGTACAGTACCAATAACGGCAGAGCTATCGAACCGCCTAGTGCGTTTAGGACAATTAGAAATAGCATGAGTAGAATCACCACAATAGAAACACAGTCTGTTCAGACGTCTGTGTTCGTGCCGTTCTACTTTAGTCATAGTCCTGTTGCACTGCATAGGCTCAGGCTTACTCTCAGACAATACCGCCAGATGGTGCACAGATTTACGCTCGCGCAAGCGACGACCGATCTGAATGGCCAAGGACATAGACTCATTCAAACCAGCAGGCATAGGAAATCCCACCATAACATCCTTAAGAGCTTCAGAGAGACCCTTTCTGAACAAAGCCGCTAGTGCAGATTCATTCCACAGAGTGAGTACTGACCATTTTCTAAATTTCTGACAATATAGTTCTACATCATCCTGACCCTGGCATAAAGCCAGCAGATTTTTCTCAGCTTGATCCACTGAATTAGGCTCATCGTAAAGCAATCCCAGCACCTGGAAAAATGCATCAATATTACTCAATGCAGAATCTCCTGGTGCAAGAGAAAACGCCCAGTCCTGTGGGTCGCCGCGCAAAAAAGAAATAATAATCAAAACCTGTTGAATAGGATTACCAGAAGAATGAGGTTTCAAGGCCAAAAATAGCTTACAATTATTTCTGAAGCTCAGGAACTTAGTTCTGTCACCAAAAAACAAATCAGGAATCGGAATTCTTGGTTCTAGCATCGATTTCTGATCAATAGTATCTTGAATCTTTTGTACATTTACAACGAGATTATCCATTGAGGAGCACAGAGCCTGAATATCCATGTCCACAGCTGTGTCCTGAAGCACTCTAATGTCTAGGGGAAAAAAAAGACTGAAGACAGAGCCAAGAAAAAAAAATGATGTCAGGATTTCTTTTTTCCCTCTATTGGAAATCATTGAATTGGCTCCTTGTACTGTTATGGCTGGCAATCAGGCAACACAGCGTGCAGTAATCAGCGCACATACAGAGATCTGGCAAAAACCCAAAACAATAGGACGAGCTCTGAGACGTGGAATCTCTGTAGACTGCAGTACCTGAACTGTCCTCACACAACTGGAAGCAGCAGTGGATTGCGCCTATCACTACCTATGCAACTCGGCACTGCCTGAGGAGCTGACTAGCCTGAAGATAGAAATACAAGCCTGACTTACCTCAGAGAAATACCCCAAAGGAATAGGCAGCCCCCACATATAATGACTGTTAGCAAGATGAAAAGACAAACGTAGGAATGAAATAGATTCAGCAAAGTGAGGCCCGATATTCTAGACAGAGCGAGGATAGCAAAGAGAACTATGCAGTCTACAAAAAACCCTAAAACGAAAACCACGCAAAGGGGCAAAAAGACCCACCGTGCCGAACTAACAGCACGGCGGTGCACCCCTTTGCTTCTCAGAGCTTCCAGCAAAAGAAAATAACAAGCTGGACAGAAAAAACAGAAAACAAACTAGAAGCACTTATCTAGCAGAGCAGCAGGCCCAAGGAAAGATGCAGTAGCTCAGATCCAACACTGGAACATTGACAAGGAGCAAGGAAGACAGACTCAGGTGGAGCTAAATAGCAAGGCAGCCAACGAGCTCACCAAAACACCTGAGGGAGGACGCCCAGAGACTGCAATACCACTTGTGACCACAGAATTCACAACAACTCAGGCAGTAAGCACAGCCGCACTCAGGCAGTAAGCACAGCCGCACTCAGGCAGTAAGCACAGCCGCACTCAGGCAGTAAGCACAGCCGCACTCAGGCAGTAAGCACAGCCGCACTCAGGCAGTAAGCACAGCCGCACTCAGGCAGTAAGCACAGCCGCACTCAGGCAGTAAGCACAGCCGCACTCAGGCAGTAAGCACAGCCGCACTCAGGCAGTAAGCACAGCCGCACTCAGGCAGTAAGCACAGCCGCACTCAGGCAGTAAGCACAGCCGCACTCAGGCAGTAAGCACAGCCGCACTCAGGCAGTAAGCACAGCCGCACTCAGGCAGTAAGCACAGCCGCACTCAGGCAATAAGCACAGCCGCACTCAGGCAGCACAGCCGGAGAGAGAAAGATGGGAGCAACATATGGCAGAATGGAAACAGGAACAGGCAGAATGGGTGCAGCACATTACAACGGAATGGGGGCACAGGATGCCAGAATGGTTGCGCAGGATGGGAACAGCACATGACAGGATGGGGGTGCAGGATGGAGCAGCACATGACAGGATGGAGACCATATACCAATATAAATGCTCGCCACCCGGGCGTAGAACGGGTTCAATAGCTAGTGCAAAATAATAGTGGATAGAATCTGGAAATTGAAGACTGCAAAAGGAGGCTTTGTTCACACAGGAATCATGGTTGTGGGGTTCGTTTACATTGCTTCTGATTAGCAGAATAGAGCGTGTTTAACAAAAAAAAAAACAAAAAAAAAAGAGAACACCAGAATCCTGATTGATATATATTATGTCAGCGAGATCTGTGTAGGAGAAGAATAGAAGCTATGACACAAGTGTATCTAGTAATACATGGAGAAGGGAGGAAGCGAAAAGGGGGCGAGGAGAGGAAAAGGGGGCGAGGAGAGGAAAAGGGGGCGAGGAGAGGAAAAGGGGGCGAGGAGAGGAAAAGGGGGCGAGGAGAGGAAAAGGGGGCGAGGAGAGGAAAAGGGGGCGAGGAGAGGAAAAGGGGGCGAGGAGAGGAAAAGGGGGCGAGGAGAGGAAAAGGGGGCGAGGAGAGGAAAAGGGGGCGAGGAGAGGAAAAGGGGGCGAGGAGAGGAAAAGGGGGCGAGGAGAGGAAAAGGGGGCGAGGAGAGGAAAAGGGGGCGAGGAGAGGAAAAGGGGGCGAGGAGAGGAAAAGGGGGCGAGGAGAGGAAAAGGGGGCGAGGAGAGGAAAAGGGGGCGAGGAGAGGAAAAGGGGGCGAGGAGAGGAAAAGGGGGCGAGGAGAGGAAAGGGGGGCGAGGAGAGGAAAGGGGGGCGAGGAGAGGAAAGGGGGGCGAGGAGAGGAAAAGGGGGCGAGGAGAGGAAAAGGGGGCGAGGAGAGGAAAAGGGGGCGAGGAGAGGAAAAGGGGGCGAGGAGAGGAAAAGGGGGCGAGGAGAGGAAAAGGGGGCGAGGAGAGGAAAAGGGGGCGAGGAGAGGAAAGGGGGGCGAGGAGAGGAAAGGGGGGCGAGGAGAGGAAAGGGGGGCGAGGAGAGGAAAAGGGGGCGAGGAGAGGAAAAGGGGGCGAGGAGAGGAAAAGGGGGCGAGGAGAGGAAAAGGGGGCGAGGAGAGGAAAAGGGGGCGAGGAGAGGAAAAGGGGGCGAGGAGAGGAAAAGGAGGCGAGGAGACAAAAAGGGGCGAGGGACACGAAAAGGGAGGGAAGGAGACGAAAAGGGGGGAGGAGAGGGAAAGGGGAGGAGACAAAAAGGGGGAGGAGACGAAAAGGCGGAAGAGACAAAAAGAGGGAGGTGACAAAAGGGGTGGAGGAGATGAAAAGGGGGGGGGGAGGTGACAAAAAAGGGAAGAGAAATCAAACACAAAAGAAGATGATAAGAGAACGGGAAAAAAGAGAAAAGAGAAGAAAGAGAAAAGACCCAGAAGATGGAAGAAGGAGGAGGAAGAATGGAAGAAGAAGAAAGAAGTTAAAATAATTTTCAGACTTGTGATTTATTTTGGAATATTGCTTTTACACTTCCCCATATATTCCAAGAGTCACAGACTAGAGAGGAGCGGAATATGCGAGAATGAAATGACAGCTATGCAGGACATGGGACACCTTGGAGACAAATTACCTAGTATTTTATTAGACATAATAATGTGTGACGAAATAGAAGTGATAGAACAAACAAGGTTGGCAAATCCATTCTTTCCCTGCTACATGCGGCCCTGAGTTCCAGCGTCTAGTTATATATTTTAATAAAGGTGGCGGTGATGTTGGGGAGGGGATTGGTTGGGTGGAACTGTACTGAAAAAATACTAGTAGATTTTAGACATATTTGTAAGAGTTGTAAGAGTAAATCTCTTAACTAATAAAATCTGTGAAGTTTACCCACCTTGAAATAAATGGGTGCCATATCTCCCACCTCCTTCGGCAGGGGAATACATTCATAGACCAGATGAAAGCGTTTTTTCAAGTTTATGTTCGTTTCCAGAAAGACGCAGTCCAGTCCGTTATCGGCAAACAGCCTGACTAATGTTTTACGGAACATCTAGAACGTGAAAGTCAAAAAACATTAATAGAGCCGTCTAGAAGGGAGCCAAAATACAAAAAAAATGCAAGGGTTTAAAGGGAATCTGTCAGCCATTTTTTTTTGCAATGTAATCTGAGAGCAGCATCATGTAGGGATTCCAGTGATGTGTTGCTTACTCGGCTGCTTGCTGTCATCTTGATGCAATCACTTTTCTCTGCTGCAGATCTAGCAGTGCTCTGAATGCTGAGCCCTGTATAACCCCTGATTGGCAGATTCATATGCACACTGTATATTGACAAAACACGCCAAGGTTATGGGACGTTGATCCAGGGAATCCAGAGTCCGAAATGAGTTTTTCCCTTAACGTTGGCCAATTGTCATCTGCCTCTCTGGGTTTTTTCTAGGAATATAGATACTTTATAGACTTGTTTTATTTTTATTTTTTTCAGCCTTGTCAATTAAGAATGAATGAAAATCGAGACTGCATCGTCACCTGAATTTCATTCCATATGTCTTCATCCAGAAGCGTCGCTGCAGTGTAGTGTTGTAAAGGAACGATCAGACAATGTCCCTCCGTGAGGGAAAGGTGGTTGGGAAGACACAAATATACCTAGGAGAAATAATCATAACAAAAAAATAAGAAAGTTGAAGGCCCAGCCGGTACAAATCCAGATGATGTGTCGTTTTAAAGGTCCAAAATGTGCTGCGAGATGCATAAAACTTTCAAACGAGACCTTTACGGGCCTTGAAGTATCTACTGGTTGTCGCTTGATAGGAGTCAAAACAAACTACTACATCACTGGCCCATCCAAGAAAGCGTTGCCTAGTCCTGCCCAAAGTCATGATGTCCCGTAACAATCAACACAGTCATCCAGCCGTAGGATTAAGACTATGTTCAGAGAGTGACTTCACTTTCCAAGACCAATATGCCAGGATTTGGTTAAGTCCCAACCGTGGTGAGTTTGCAGCCCAAGTTCCTGATATCATTTTTGGGTTATTTACCATGTTTGACTTACCGAAACATAGCGAGCTTTCCATGTTCCGAGATCTAACCAACCTCCTAATCTATGACCCGCAGACTTGTATCGGTTCAGACTCCTGTCTGGCCAACTATTGGCTTTAGGACCAACTGTTGGAGACTATCTGAAGACCCAAGTAGAGTGGGGGCATTTCAATGTTTAATCTACTTCTGATTCATTGGCCAATTAGAAGCCACTGAATTAATATATACTCTTTATAAACTAAGCTCTAATTTATATATGGTACCATCCAAGGCTAAAATGTACCCAACCGAGAAAAAAAAAACAAAAAACTACACAACATGAAAGGATCACCTCTGAATTAAAAACGGATGCACAATCCAGTTATTATATTTGTAGGTATTTCTTCCAAGGATAGTCCGATACGTAGCTATATTTAGATCCAATTTATGCATAAACTCACTCAGAAATGATTCATTCATTACCTATACATACTAATTATGGAGTGAAGCACTAGTCTAATTATTTTGCATTGCTACCTTAAGAACGAATCCAATATGACAATCCGTATACACAAATTCAATTGATGCATAAGGCTTATGTATTTAAAACATCACTCGACATGTTTCGCCACATGGAGAGGCTTCCTCAGGGGAACATTTTTTATTTTATTTTCAGAGGTACAATAAAAGTTAGGAAAAAAAAAAACCTGTGGCGCTCTGTGTACCTTAGAACAGTCCATTTTAACGGACTATTATTTTGGATTTGGCTTTGACCCATTGAGCACCAATCGATAGCCACAATATAACTGGCTTGGAAGCCAAATAGTTGAAGTTATACCTACGTTAACCGCCTATACTGCCACATTTAGTAGCGCCGATCCATTCTTTTCTAACTGTGTAATAAAAGTTACAGTAAGTTTTAACTTCAGATATCACATGTAAATAGTAAATGGGTCTACAAAGGGTATTTATTAGTTCAGTGACCCTTTACCAAAAGATTGGTGGGTGAGCTAGTCAGAAAAGTTTGTCAAAAAGTTTCACAAGTACATGTGTACACGGATGCTCCATTTAAAAGTAACCAAAAGGTAACATCACATATCTGTTAGCAAGTCCATTACTACATGTATGCATGGACCAGAAACCTTGGATAGAGCAGGTTTTTCTGATGTAACAGGAATAGTAAAAAATCAGCTTCCAATATGCAAAATAAATAGTAATGACTAATAAAAAGTAGTAATTACAGATTGGGGATTATACAGAGTATACAAAATATATACGATCAGCTCACTCACCAAGAGACGCGACACGTTTCATCACTGCTTCATCAGGAGTGAAATGCGTGTCGGATAGTATTTATGTACACATGTACTTGTGAAAGTTTGACAGACTTTTCTGACTAGCTCACCCACCAATCTTGAAGTTGCCTGCGTCTGTTTTTCAGGTGTTTGCTAAAAATTGTACTGTTTATATTATTTTTTTTGTATTCAGAATCTATTTTTTATCAACATATTGCTGTGTTTTGTTCCTGGCACACATTTTTCATTTTTGGGTAACGTGCGATGAAATAGAAAAACTTTCCTGGGTAACTGTGACGTGAATTGTTAAAATGAACCGATTTTGCAAAGTAAACTGACACTGTCAGGTTGGCATTATTAAACTGATTAAAATGATACCTAGGGTGAAGAAATCTGTCTTGTGGTTCTTGTGTAATCAGTGAGTTTTTCAGTTAATGAGATGCCCGTGCTTCGGGTTGGACTGTAGGCAGAGTTATCTTCCTGCTCTAAGCCAGAGAAACAAAGGAAAGACCTGTCCACAGGCCTGCCCGCCTACAAGACTGATTTCTTCACCCCAAGTATCATTTTAATCATTATAACAGCGGCAACAAGACAATGCCTGTAGTTTACTCAGCAAAACCCTCACTTTAAGGGTGAAGAATGACTATGCATCACAGGTTAGGCCTTGCCAAAACACAATAATGGTCTTCAAGGCTAGAAAACCTGTCATTCCTGCTACCAACTGGCCAAGGTCTTTGCCTAAATTTCATAAAGAGCGTAACGGAATGGAAATCTGATTGAACTCCATTGAAAACATGTCTTATAATAAGTCTATGGCTATATGAAGGGAAATGAGAGATCTGGATCCTTGAGCTTTGAAAACTGAGCTCTGCTATCAAATTTTGACCAAACTCAACTTTTAAAGAAAAATTCAACAACCGGTTTACTTGATTGTTTAAGGATTTCTTATTCAATTCGGACCTGTTAGTATATTTTTAGCACAAAGATTTGTTTGATTCGTTTCACCAAAGTGTTTAACATCACAGATAACCAACTGTGACGGATCGTACAGAGGAAGGGGTGTGTCGACTTCACCCACCTCTGGGGAGGGGAGAGAAGAACCCAGCAGGGATCAGCTCTATAGCGCCACCACTTGCCCCAGGCCAGTCAGGGAACTGCACCGAGGGCAAATAGGCTTCCCTTATAAGTACAAGTTATTGAGGCGTTCCCTTTGAGGGGGGATATTCATCACCAGTCCAGGCTGGGGATATATCTTTTATTACATTACTACATTACTTACTATATTACATACACACAGATATATACACACACACACACACACACACACATATACAGGTATACATATACAAAAGCAGATATACAGGTATAGTCAGGAGTGTAGAACATGGGTAGGTTACAGATAGATTGCAATTACCGTGTTATGTAGCATGTGACCACAGGGAGGCGCTGATGAATCACAGGTTCAGATCTTTGTTATATCATTCTCTGACCACATCAGCTAATGGGCCTCCTGCCAGAAAAGGACCGAGTCCAAAATGAGGAGCTGCCTATTTTCCCCTATGCTGCCTCCTCCCACACGCTGCGCCCGCCCCTGGGCTTGTGCAGCGTCTCTCCTCCCAAATCTGGAAGTATGGTTTTCTGTCCAGAACCGTGGATGCTCATAACTTTCCGCCCAAGGGTCTAACTAAGATGGCGGTGCCACTGGGTTCTGCTGGATTTTATCTGTGCAGGGAGACCAAATATGCCTACCCTATGTAATTCCTGGCAGCTATGCTTTATAACTCAATAACGCAGAGTTCTACAGGTGGCTGAAGGATACGGGCCTGTGGGGGAAGGAATGCCGATTCCGATTATGGGCTTGGCTAGGCTCAGAGATATTGCATTCTGTTATTATCGGTCATTTTCCAGATTCAATATCTCAGAGCCCTGCGTTGGTCTGGGATCTGTGGTGCACAGTCTGCTTGAGTCAAACAAAGGAATCCAGTTGGCTAGTGCTGCACAAGAATTCACACCTCTTTGATAATTGCGGAACTTGGTGCTGGGAGACACAGGGTCTATGGTCTTTCGCCCTCCCTGGAGAGAGCTTCAAAAGCCTATTTGCTTGGGCTAATTAAAGAAAAACATTGGTCTGCTCTGTCCAAGGAAGTGCCTTCCCTGGATAACGAGGTCCCATTGTATTTGACTTGCTTTTTGGCCTTAGGGAATGCCAAAGGTGGAGGCTGAGTTTGGAGCGAGTATCTTTGGGCCACTGCATCTGACAGGGCATTCCATCAGATATCAAAATGATATCAATTAGATATCATTTTCCCATATCTCACACCAACAAGTAAACTAGACGGGTCATGACAATACAGTATACGGTTGTTATCGCCACTCTATAAGGGGACTATTTCCAGGCCGGTGAGTCTATCAATATACAAGGTCATTGGACATGGTGTCAGTTTTCATCTTCCAGACGCCGTAGCCCGTGTACCCGATGCGGCATCCTGGTTGTATTGCTAGAGCTGAATTTCATTGTGCAGCAATTTGACGCTAACAGGATTCACTCCTTTGCGCAGAGCTACAAGCTAATCTTGCTGTAGCCTGATGGACAGAAGATGCCTCATCCTTCGCCTTTAGTACTTGGTAAATTACCTTTCATCTCGGTGTTTGGCGCATGATGCTTTTTGCAGCAATCAATGATCATATTTTATGCTTACAGATCGGATGACCTAACGTGAGGGAATGACTGTGGAAGGTCTCATGGTTTTTTTTTGGTCCTCCAGATAAGATTCTCCAACATTTTCCCATTTATTATCCCTTTCCGGACTCCCAGCACATTAATCACGCCGTACCATACGTTTCTGCCTGTCACCATTTCGCAGATCCTGGTGTCTCCTCCGTACTGTAAATTAACTGATCTGACCCCATCTCGTCTCCTCCACCTTGAAAGTAACCGGCAGTAATCAGCTTACCGTTCCTTCCGCATGGCTGTCTTCTTTCAATGGAAATTATTTATACAGAGCCATCAGTCGGGCGGTTTATTATCTGATGTAATTATAGTGGAGTCTTTAACGAAATGTATTCAGGGAGTTTTCCCTGGTTATGCAACCTCTGCACATAAGTAGTATATTCTAAGGAGATGGGTTATGTTCTGTGTAACTGATCATCGATAGTGAAACAGATCTCTTTCTAATCCTTTTTAGATTTTCTCAATGTTAATTTTGCATTTTCTGTACGGGATTCAAACAGCATATTTGCTTTCAAGAGAATCTATAACTAGGTTTTTGCTGCCCCATCTGAGAACAGCATAATGTAGGGACAGGGACTCCAATTCCAGTGATGTGTCACTTACTGGGCTGCTTGCTATAGTTTTGATATAACCCCTTTTTATCTGTTGCAGATGTACCAGTTCTTGGAAAGCCGAGCTCTGTATAACCACGCCTACATCACTGATTTGCGGCTTTCTGTGTACACTGTACATAGGCAGAAAGCAGCCAATCAGTGGTCGGGGCGGGGTTATACAGAGCTCATGAGTAGAGATTGGCGAACCCAAATAGTAAAGTTTAGCGTCCGTACCATACACCTACTGTTCAGGCATGAACTTCATCAGGAAGCCCGTGTTACTGTTTGGGTTCGGCCCCTCATACACGAGGTGTTTCATATGCCGTCATGTGCATGACAGTGTGGCAAACACTGCCTTTGATCGGTGTCAGTCAGACAGTCGCGGATCCCACACTGTCAAAGTGTGAGCCCGCAGCTGTGATCGGAGGTAAAAAGTTTACCTCTGTCACTGGCATTGGCTGATGGGACTACTCCCATCAGCCTACGCCTGCTGCCGCTAACAGAGCAGGCAGCAGCTGATGGGGTATTCATCAGCCGACGCTCTAAATCAGTGTTCCCCAAGTCCGGTCATCAAGAGCCACCAACAGGTCATGTTTTCAGGATTTCCTTAGTATTGCACAGGTGATAATTGCATCACCTGGACAGGCAAGCATTCAATGACCTGTGCAATACTAAGGAAATCCTGAAAACATGACCTGTTGGTGGCTCTTGAGGACCGGACTTGGGGAACACTGCTCTAAATAAATAAATTTAAAAAAAAACCACGGCGAGGGTTCCCCTGTATTTTTGATAACCAGTCAGACTGCAACCCTCAGCTGTCAGCATTAGCAAGGTTGGTTACCAAGACTAGAGGGGACCTTATGCCATATTTTTTAAATAAATAATTTACAAAAACGGCGTGGGGCCCCCTCAGTTTTGACAACCAGCCTTGCTAAAGCAGACAGCTGGGGGCTGGTATTCTCAGGCTAGTAAGGGCCATAGATATAGTCCCACCACAACCCAAAAATAGTAGCCCGCATCTGCCCAGAAAAGGCGCATCTATTAGATACGCCAATTCTGGCACTTTGCCCAGCTCTTCCCACTTGCACTGTAGCGGTGGCAAGTGGGGTTCATATTTGTGGGGTTGATGTCACCTTTGTATTGTCCGGTGACATCACGGCTTAGTAATTTAGAGTCGTCTAGAAAAACAACTGTATGCCTCACCTGTCCGTCGTTCTGTCCCACGCCATAATTCATGTCTGGGAATAAACCATTTTCAACCTGGACGGTGCCAAGATGCGACCATCTAGCCTGAGAACCACTGGGGAATGAGCTGCTGCAAACTCAGCCTCAGTGCCTAGCAGTGACATCAAAGTTGCTGCTGGTCCCTGAACTGCGGGGACCTCTGTGAGATCACCGCTAGCACCGTGACAAAAAGGTTCACGGTGCAGACGTGAGTTCACCGGGAGAAATTTCAAATTTCTCCCGGTGAACTCTTTGATCTCAACGCTGCACCGTGATACTTTTTCTCACGGTGCAGTGCTGGTGACATCACCGCTGAAGTCTCATCTCTAATAGATGTGCTTTTTCTGGGGCAGCTGTGGGCTGCTACTTTAAAGCTGAGGGGGGCCCTTACCAGTCTGAGAATACCAGCCCCTATCAGTGAGATTTAGCTTGGCTGGTTGTCAAAAATGAGGGGGACCTCCAAGTCATTTTTTTTAAATGTATTTAAATTATTTTTATTTATTTTTTTTTTTAAAAAGGTGTGGAGATCCCTCTATTCTTGATAACCAGACTTGCTAAAGTTGACATCTTAGGGTGGGTTGCAGCCCGCAGTTGTCAGTTTTGCCTGGCTGGTTATCAAAAATACAGGGTAACGCAAGCAGTTTTTCTTCTTTTTTTTTTTTTTTTTTTTTAGGAGTGCAGGCGCTGGCTGATGAATACTACCATCATCTGCTACAGCTCTCACTGTTATTAGCGGCAGCAGGCGTAGGCTCCTTGGAGCAGTAGTCCCATCAGTCGACGCCAGTGACTGGAGGCAAACTTTTTACATCCAGGGATGTATCACTTATTAGGGGTGTTGTGGTTTCAATACAATCAGAGTTTTATCATCGGGAGATTATCACTATAGGACTAGGTCTCACATACAGACCAGTCAGGCTAATCTGTGTAACCACGCCCCGACCACTGATTGCCAGCTTCTTGTGTACACTATGCATTTTCAGCAAGCTGCAAATCAGCGGTGCGGGTGGGGTAATACAAGGCTCAGCATTTAGGGCACCGTTACATCTACAGCACAGGAAACAGGGATTTTATCAAAACTGCAGCAAGCAGCCCAGTAGGTGACATCACTGGAATCAGAGTCTCTGCCCCAAAAATCAGCTTTTAATAATGTTAGACAATGTCAGGAGACTGAAGTGATTTCCGAAACGCGCGTCGGGTGTGTGTGTGCGTGAGTTTCCAGGACAGTGAGGCACCAAAAGGTAATGCTCTAATAGTATCTTCCCCTGATATTTTTTTTCCTGAGTCACTTTTTCAGCACATTGCACGTTGTGATTCTGCAGCTTTGCACAGCTCTCAGGGATTTCCCTATGCACATGTGAGGATTCCTCCCTGAATCTATTTCCACACTTAAGCACTTTATATTACTTGCTGCAATTTTGCACAGCTTTTTTGTGTGACCTCCACCAATTGCTATTTACATTGTTTATATATTGTTTTTGTGTGAATATATATTTTTTATTAATTTTTTTATTACTTTTTTTCTGGCACAATGACAAGAATTTCCTTAAAGGGGAATCATTGCCTTGCACATGCCCATTGGTGGCACTTAAATGAATTGTGTTTATGGGTTTACTTTTATTATCCATACTGTCCTGATTCGCACATCAGTCTGTTTTATTTTAAAAATTATTCTTTTCTGTATCGCTACTATTAGTTAATAAAGATATTTTATAATCCAGTTTGGTCTCCCTTGTGCATCCATAATACTGGTGTTTGGGCTTGTTTCTGGTCATGAGTGGTTTCCACTTTTCTTTCTTGTTTTAACACCTAGGGCAATCACTACTATTAATATATATTAATTTTATTGTTTTTTTTAAAAATTGTTTACAGTTTTATATTGTTCCTAGGTGATAAAACTTTATCTAACACGCTAGGGGTTGTAGTTTTGCATGTGCAAAAAGTTTTGATTTCTTTCGCTCCTTTTATCTTTGGAAGCACGCTAGACTATCTCCCTTTATTTTGGTGACAGGTAACATGATGACGAGCAAACAGCTTGATTTTAATTTAATCAATTGGAAGCTTAGATTATAAAATTTGGCAAAAATACTTAAAAAAAAAAAGCAATTAGCGCAGCATCAATGTACAAAGTATCCGCAGGATTAATTACATTATACAGAACATGGAGACCCTCGCGGCCTCTGTAGCACAAGTCTCGGAAATCTCCGACGGTGCCAGCGTGCCTGTCAAAGCGACAGCTGTGATACAGCACATATTGTACCGCCAGCCGTGTGACCGCTGACATAACATGGACGTCTATATGATTTTGTCACCAGCATAGGCTATAAGTAACATTTACCCAGAAAATATAATTACATTATGTGAAGACTTGGCCGCAGTAACGCAAGGTCCTCAGGGGACGAAGACACCTGCGTCCAGATCTCATGCGGGATCATACTTCAGAGAAAAATACCATTAAACACTTGGAATTCAGAGTATTTAGCGCTAAGTAAAACCTGCAAAAATTAAATCACCTAAGGGTATGATCACAAGTGGCAAAGCTGCAACATTTTTTTTTTCCTGCACCAAAAACCAGAGTGTTGGCAGGAAAAACGCTGAATACAGTACGCGCATTTTTTTCTCGACATTCCTTTAGATATGTGAAAATTTATGAAAAAATTTGACATGCTGTGTTTTGGCATAAATGAAGCAGGGCTCCAAAAAGGAACTTAAAAAAAAAAATAAAAAAAATAAAAAAAAATTAGTATTGTGTGCATGAGACTTTAAAAACTCATCGATTTTGCCAATGCTGTAAAACGCGTCATGAACACATGTGAACATACTTTAAGACCCCGAGGGTCCTGGAGCTCGGCTACTTGTGTTAGCTAGGAACACAGAGCGTGGCGGTATTGCGCATGTGCAAAGCACAATGGTATCCAAACAGGGGACGCAGGACCCTTGTTCTCAGATTTGGGGTCCCACCAGTGAGGAAACACTTATTACCTATTCTGGGGCGAGGGAATAAGATAAAACTGTTTTTTCCATGATGCCAAGCTGTAACATAAGTGATCAGTCAGGATCAGTCACCACCAACTTCCAGAATGAAGCAGTGTCACTTTTTGCTATGCAGAGCCTCACTCCCGGCCGATGAATAGAGAAAAAGAAGAATATGGAGGAGCGCTGTGAGTAAAGAGGTATTATGGAGGGAAGAAGTCATGGCACTTGTGGGAAAAGTATTCTAATGGGTAGAAGTGATCATATCACCAATACACAGGAAAGGTGATGACGTCCATATCTATGGGGATCCAACCACTGCGACACCGAACAATCGTCAGATTGTGGCCCTTCAATCCCATGGTGGAATGGACCACCAAAACGCTCTCTAAATTTGTTTTACCCATCATAGGGAACTATGAGGGATGTTATTCTGGATTATCTCAATGAGAATAACTGTTTAACTCCATATCAGCATGGGTTTATGAGAAATCGCTCCTGTCAAACCAATCTAATCAGTTTTTATGAAGAGGTAAGCTATAGGCTGGACCACGGTGAGTCATTGGACGTGGTATATCTCGATTTTTCCAAAGCGTTTGATACCGTGCCGCACAAGAGGTTGGTACACAAAATGAGAATGCTTGGTCTGGGGGAAAATGTGTGTAAATGGGTTAGTAACTGGCTTAGTTATAGAAAGCAGAGGGTGGTTATAAATGGTATAGTCTCTAACTGGGTCGCTGTGACCAGTGGGGTACCGCAGGGGTCAGTATTGGGACCTGTTCTCTTCAACATATTCATTAATGATCTGGTAGAAGGTTTACACAGTAAAATATCGATATTTGCAGATGATACAAAACTATGTAAAGCAGTTAATACAAGAGAAGATAATATTCTGCTACAGATGGATCTGGATAAGTTGGAAACTTGGGCTGAAAGGTGGCAGATGAGGTTTAACAATGATAAATGTAAGGTTATACACATGGGAAGAAGGAATCAATATCACCATTACACACTGAACGGGAAACCACTGGGTAAATCTGACAGGGAGAAGGACTTGGGGATCCTAGTTAATGATAAACTTACCTGGAGCAGCCAGTGCCAGGCAGCAGCTGCCAAGGCAAACAGGATCATGGGGTGCATTAAAAGAGGTCTGGATACACATGATGAGAGCATTATACTGCCTCTGTACAAATCCCTAATTAGACCGCACATGGAGTACTGTGTCCAGTTTTGGGCACCGGTGCTCAGGAAGGATATAATGGAACTAGAGAGAGTACAAAGGAGGGCAACAAAATTAATAAAGGGGATGGGAGAACTACAATACCCAGATAGATTAGCGAAATTAGGATTATTTAGTCTAGAAAAAAAGACGACTGAGGGGCGATCTAATAACCATGTATAAGTATATAAGGGGACAATACAAATATCTCGCTGAGGATCTGTTTATACCAAGGAAGGTGACGGGCACAAGGGGGCATTCTTTGCGTCTGGAGGAGAGAAGGTTTTTCCACCAACATAGAAGAGGATTCTTTACTGTTAGGGCAGTGAGAATCTGGAATTGCTTGCCTGAGGAGGTGGTGATGGCGAACTCAGTCGAGGGGTTCAAGAGAGGCCTGGATGTCTTCCTGGAGCAGAACAATATTGTATCATACAATTATTAGGTTCTGTAGAAGGACGTAGATCTGGGGATTTATTATGATGGAATATAGGCTGAACTGGATGGACAAATGTCTTTTTTCGGCCTTACTAACTATGTTACTATGTTATGTTACTATGTTAATGAAGTGGCGGTTGCATGCACTGGCGCACCATTCTAGAAGGGATACACGTACCCCATTCCAGTGATCAGCGGGGGTCTCAGAGGCTGGAACTAGAGGTAAGCCAAAAAAATGCTCAAAACCCATGTCCAGAAGACAGATCTTCATACCATGGCCTCTGGAGAGGAGCCCTGCCAGCAGATCATTACCTTCCAGCAACCGCAGAAATTCTTTTTGGTTACTCAGCCTGGTGCAACATTGTGGGTCCATCACGCCACAAGGAGGACGTCACAGCAGGACATCAAAGCTCAAGAGAGGAGCCATGGATGTCATCAGGTAGGAAGCGGGTCGCAGGGCTCCTGTCCAGCATCTACAGAATGCTGACCTGGTCGCTCGGCCATGGGCCTGAGGAATTCCCTCAAATATTGCTGATAACTTCTAATTACCAGAAAACCCCTTTAATTAAAATCGCAACCCCACTATTCTTGAAACGAGTGATTTATCAGATCTCTGGTCATCTGTTCAGGTCTGCACAACCCATGATTCAGCCTGAGGAATTCCCAAAAATAACCTCCATGCCGCTGTAAAGCCCTATAGTTCATGCATATGTTAGAGTAACTGAACTTAGCTTTTTTATACATATATATTTTCCCCCTTTTTATGTACTTTAAATGGTCTGCATATCAGTGGGGTCCGCGTGCCAAGACCCCCACTAATCTCCCAAAAAACAGCTGAGACGTGTGCATGTCAGGAGCAAGGAGCGCACAGTAGTACAGATGCTACAGGAAGCCGATGGGGTTGATTCATTAAAGACTATCGGTCACCCTCTGGGACGCTTTTCAGCCATTATTATGGGCATACAGGTAATAGAATGGTTAGAGTAGTCCTACTTGTATGCCTCATAGCTGTGTGGAGAAATAGTAATCAGTATAGGGTCCCCACCTTCATAACAGACTGCACCAAAAAATGGCGGCTGGTGGAGTAGCAGCTGGTGGAGTAGCGTCTGACCAGCAACTGAAGGACAACTTTTCCAAGTGCCATCCGTTGACATACTCCATCACTAGTTAGCAGCCTGTAAGGAAGGAGCAGAACTAGAAATCCTTACATATTTGAGGCCCTGAATCTTCATTTGTGTTTTTTTTTTTCTTTTAAGGTCACTTATTATTATAGCGCCATTTATTCCATGGCGCTTTACATATGAGGAGGGGTATACATAAAAACAGGTACAATAATCTTGAACAATACAAGTCACAACTGGTACCGGAGGAGAGAGGACCCTGCCCGCGAGGGCTCACAATCTACAAGGGATGGGTGTGAATACAGTAGGTGAGGATAGAGCTGGTCGTGCAGTGGTTTGGTCGATCGGTGGTTACTGCAGGTTGTAGGCTTGTCGGAAGAGGGGTGTCTTCAGGTTCTATTTGAAGGTTTCGATGGTAGGTGAAAGTCTGATATGTTGCGGTAGAGAGTTCCAGAGTAGGGGTGATACGCGAGAGAAATCTTGTATGCGATTGTGGGAAGAGGAGATAAGAGCAGAGTAGAGAAGGAGATCTTGTGAGGATCGGAGGTTGCGTACAGGAAAGTACCGGGAGACTAGGTCACAGATGTATGGAGGAGACAGGTTGTGGATGGCTTTGTATGTCATGGTTAGGGTTTTGTAGTGGAGTCTCTGGGCAATGGGGAGCCATTGACAGAGGGGAGAGGCCAGGGAATAGCGGAGGAACAGGTAGATTAGTTGGGCAGCTGAGTTTAGAATAGATTGGAGGAGTGCGAGAGTGTTCGAGGGGAGGCCACAGAGCAGGAGGTTACAGTAGTCGAGGCGGGAGATAAGGGCATGGATTAGGGTTTTTGTAGGTTCTTGGTTTAGGAATGCACGGATCCATGAAATATTTTTAAGTTGAAGGCGGCAGGAAGTGGAAAGGGCTTGGATATGTGGTTTGAAGGAGAGATCAGTGTCAAGAATTACCCCGAGACAGCGAGCTTGTGGGACTGGGGAGAGTGGGAAGCAGTTTACTGTAATGGATAGGTTCGTTAGGGGGGTCGCGTTAGATGGGGGAAAGACAATGAATTCTGTTTTGTCCATGTTAACTTTTAGAAATCTAGCGGAGAAGAAGGATGAAATAGCGGATAGACATTGAGGGATTCTGGTTAGTAGGGTGGTGATATCTGGTCCAGAGATGTAGATCTGTGTGTCGTCAGCATAGAGATGATACTGAAAACCGTGAGATTCTATGAGATGTCCCAGGTCAAAAGTGTAAATGGAGAAGAGCAGGGGACCTAGAACTGAACCTTGCGGGACTCCGACAGATAGGGGGCGAGGTGAGGAGGTGGTGTGTGAATGGGAGACGCTGAATGTTCGGTCAGTTAGGTATGACGAGATCCAGGATAAGGCCAAGTCTGTGATGCCAAGGGATGAGAGGGTCTGAAGTAATAGGGAATGGTCCACTGTGTCAAAGGCAGAGGACAGGTCCAGGAGGAGGAGGATAGTGTAGTGTCGCTTGCTCTTGGCGGTTAATAGGTCATTGGTGACCTTAGTGCAGTTTCAGTGGAGTGGTGTGACCGGAAGCCTGATTGTAATCGGTCGAAAAGGGAGCAGGAAGATAGATGGGAGGACAGTTCAAGATGGACGTGTTGCTCCAGTAGTTTTGAGGCATAGGGGATGTCACGGGGCTACCGCGACAGAGAGGTTCCAGAGAATCGCAGCGCTCTGGGCCTTCGCTTCACACACAGTGAACAGAAGCTCTTCTCCTGTATTTTGACCTGGCTGCTTTGTGCCAGCAGTGCAGGAGTTAACCTTATTTGCTAAGTTGCTGTCAGCTGGGTCTCTCAGCTGAAGCGGATGTTTGTAATCTGATCCTCTATATAGACCCAGTCCTCACTTCAGCTAGTGTCAGTGATCAGTTCTGTTGCCTGGCTTGGAGGTTGAAGGAGAGTGATATTTGGAGCTTGGAGGTTTATTACAGAGATTGGTGTCTGCGGTTTGGGTGCTTGTTAAACCTGTTTTCCTTCCTAGTTTTCTCCTCCTCTTCCCTTCTATGTGTACCCTCTGTGGTTGTGAGTATTTGGTGAGTTTGAGACTTTTAGTTACCTTGTCTGTATACCCTGTTTATTGTTGTGTTTATACACTGGTGCAGTCCTCCTTCCTGGGGGGGCCACTTATAGGGCCTGCACAGGACACAGGGATATGCTGGCGGCTCGGGCCTCTTAACCATCATAGGTACCCCCGAGATAAGGGAAAGCCAGGGCCCCATTAAAGTGGTAGGGACAGGTGCGGGTTCCAGTACGCCGTCCAGCCCCTTTAACACCGCTTCCGGCGTGACAGGGGAGAAGTGATATAGGGCGATAGTTAGATACAGAGGATGGGTCAAGAGAGGGCTTTTTGAGGATAGGTGTGATGGAGGCATGTTTAAAGCTTGAGGGGAAAATACCAGTTGTTAGTGATAGGTTGAAGAGATGGGTTAGGGTTGGGATGAAGACTGTGGTGAGGTTTGGGATGAGGTGGGATGGGAGCGGGTCAAGTGCACAGGTGGTGAGATGCGATCTTGAGAGTAGAGTGGAGAGTTGATCTTCTGTAATGGTGGAGAAGTTGGTTTTGGAGGTGGAGGGCTGGGTAGTTGGGAGGAAGGGCTCTGGGGGTTGTCGACTAAAACTGTCTCTGATGTTATCAATCTTCTGCTTGAAAAATAGGTATTAAGCTTACCGTTAATTATGTTTCCAGGAGTCCATCCTGACAGCACCCTGGAGGACGTCCTCCTCCCCTTGCTGGGACAGGAAACACACGAGTTTAAAAGGCCAAGTCCCACCCACAGTCCTCAGTGTTGTAACAAGAACCGCCTCAAGGAAATGCAGAAAAAATCTTTGTTTAATGGTAGCAAACATATCACATTATAACCAGGAACATATTACATCATATGCTAGGAATAGGTTACAAACATGCTAGAATACCATGCATCATATAATAATACAGGGAGGGAACTACCCGTGCTGTCAGGATGGACTCCTGGAAACATAATTAACGGTAAGCTTAATACCTATTTTCCAGGACGTCATCCTGACAGCACCCTGGAGAGTACCAAAGCACCTCCTCAGGGTGGGATAACCGCTTGGAGAACCTTTCTCCCAAATGCAGTATGCTGACCAGACAAAACATCAAGTTTATAGTGTTTGCAAAAGGTATTGGCACTAGCCCATGTCGCGGCCTTACAAATCTGTTCTAGAGAGGCACCTGCCCTCTCTGCCCAAGAAGTAGCTATCCCTCTAGTCGAATGTACATGGAGACCCTCCGGAGGAGAGAGCCCTTCAGATTGATAGGCCTCAGAGATCACAGACGTGATCCACTGAGCAATAGAGGCCTTAGAGGCCTTTTTACCCCTATTTTTGCCCCCATACAAAATGAATAGGTTTGGGTCGATGCGCCAAGTGTTGGTGGCTGCCAGGTAGTCAAGAACTGCCTGCCTGACATCCAGAGAATGAAGGACTTTTTCTTTAGCATTAGCAGGGTTATTGCAGAAAGATGGTAACACAATCTCTTGATTTCTATTTTTAGATGTTCCTACTTTTGGAATAAAGGAGGGGTCGAGTTTAAGAATTATACAATCCTCTCTAATTTGAAGGTATGGGTCCCTAGTACACAGGGCCTGAATTTCCCCCACTCTTTTAGCCGTAGTCACTGCTACAAGAAACGCCGTTTTACGTGTAAGAATGGAAATGGGCATATTATCCACTGACGCATAGAGGTCTTTGCAGAGAAATCTGAGGACCAAGTTAAGGTCCCAAGAAGGAGACATATGTCTGATAGTGGGGCGCAACCTCTGGGTAGCTCTGATGAATCTAACTATCCACGGGTGTGACGCTAGGGGATAGTCGAGGAAAGAACTAAGTGCCGAGATCTGCACCTTCAATGTGCTTGGTTTAAGACCTTTGTCAAACCCAGCCTGCAAGAAATCTAAAATTCTGGGTAAGTCGGGAGTGCCTGCGGTAACCTCAGACCTGCCACCCTCCAGACAGAACCGTCTCCAAATTTTCAAGTAAATTGCTGACGTAACAGGCTTCCTACTAGACTTCATAGTAGATATTACTTGGCTTCATAGACCCTTAGCCTTCAAGATGGACCCTTCAGGATCCATGCCGAGAGATGGAGCTTCTCTGGGTTTGGGTGGAATACCGGACCCTGGTGGATTATATCCGCTCTGAGAGGGAGCTCTACTGGATTCTCGATTGCTAGCTCTAGTAGAAGGGAAAACCAACTCCTTCTTGGCCAGTATGGAACGATCAATATGACGAGAGCTCGATCCTCCTTGATCTTTCTGAGAACAGCCGGAACCAACGCCAGAGGGGGAAATGCATACGAGAGAGGTTCCGTCCAATCCTGGCTCAGAGCATCTATTCCTTCTGGAAGATCCCGCGGGTTCAGAGAGAAGAATTTTGAGACCTTCGAATTTCTCCTGCTTGCGAATAGGTCTATACAGGGGGTTCCCCAGCGAAGACATAAGTCCTGGAAGACGTCCTGGTTGAGTTCCCACTCTGTTGCAGACACCTCCCTTCTGCTGAGATAGTCCGCTATAACGTTCTGGGAGCCTTCTAGGTGAACCGCTGAAATAGAAAGGACCGATCTTTCTGCCCAACGAAATATCTTCTCTGTCAGTTCCTGAAGCGCATGGTGTTTCGCACCTCCTTGATGTTTCAGAAAAGAGACTGTTGTCACATTGTCGGATATTATCCTGACATGACGATTTTCCAGGATGTGTCGGTTCCTTCTCAAAGCTTCCCAGACCGCGTATAGTTCTTTGAAGTTGGAGGAGCTGTGGATGACGTCTTCCGGCCATCTCCCCTGAAGGATCCTGTCTTCTAGGTGAGCTCCCCAGCCCCAAGCGCTGGCATCTGTAGTAACTACTACGTATGGATCTGCGGACCATAATACTCCTTTTCTTAATTTCTCTGGCTTTGTCCACCAGAGGAGAGACCTTCTTACACAATGTGATAGGTGTAAAGTACTGTCCAGAGAAGACAGACTCCTGTCCCATCTGGAAAGAATCAATTTCTGTAGTGGTCTTGAATGGAACTGAGCCCATCTCACACACGGAATACAGGCCGTCATCAGGCCGAGGACTCGCATGGCCGTCCTTGTCGTCACCCTGTGCTCCAGCAGGAGCCAAACCTGAGACTGCACTGCAATCAGCTTGGACTCGGGTAAGAGGGATATTCTGTTCCTTGAATCCAGACGTACTCCCAGAAACGTCTTCATGCACTCTGGAGTCAAATCGGATTTCCGCCAATTTATGACCCAACCAAGTTCTTCCATCACTGAAATAGTTCGGTTCCTGTGGTCGGATAGAATTTCTGGCGTTCTTGCCACCAGGAGAAAGTCGTCGAGATAAGGGATTATTCTGATCAATTGATTTCTTAGGAAAGCGACAATCTCCGACACCAGTTTTGTGAAGATACGAGGTGCTGAGGCAAGACCAAATGGAAGGCACTGAAACTGGAAGTGACAGGTCCCGGACGGCAGGACTACCGCAAACCTCAGAAGCCTCTGAGAAGAAGGGTGGACGGGAACCTGATAATAGGCACTCTTTAGATCTAGAGTGCACATCACAGCATTCTGATCTATTAGGAGTATTGCCGAACGGATGGATTCCATACGAAACCTCTTGTACCTGACCCAGGCATTTAGAGGTTTCAGATTTATTATAGTGCGAGATTCGCCGGACGGTTTCATTATGGAAAAAAGGGAGGAGTAATGACCCAAGCCTATTTCCGGAGATGGTACCGGAACTATGACCTCTGAGGAGAGCATTTCCATCAGGTCTGTCAACATGGGAGAGTCTCGCGGTACTACCGTAGGACTGATGAATCTGTCTGGTGGGGGGGAGTAGAGCTCTATACTGTAACCTTCTGAGATGGTCCGAAGGACCCACTGATTTTGAGTGATCCGAGCCCAATTGTGCGAAAATTGGCGGAGTCGACCCCCTATGAGACTGGCGTCATTGCGATTTAGATTTTGAGGAAGGGCTGAAGAAGAAACCTCTTTCTATTGCCCTGGCTACGGGAGCTGTTGTGAATTCTGTGGCTGAATTCACTCCTGTGGTCACAAGTGGTACTGCAGCTTCTGAGCTTCCTCCCTCAGGTGTTCTGGTGAGCTCGTTAACTGCTTCATTACTTAACTCCGCCTGATGCTGCTATCCTTGCTCCTTGTCAATGTTTCAGTGTTGGATCTGAGCTTCTCCTGATTGTTCCTGTGACCTGCTGCTCTGTATAGCTAAGTGCTTTTTGCTTTTTTTGTTGCTTTTTTTCTGTCCAGCTTGTCTTTTGTTTTGCTGGAAGCTCTGAGACGCAAAGGGTGTACCGCCGTGCCGTTAGTTCGGCACGGTGGGTTTTTTTTGCCCCCTTTGCGTGGTTTTGCTTTAGGGTTTTTTGTAGACTGCAAAGTTCGCTTTACTGTCCTCGCTCTGTCCTAGAATATCGGGCCCCACTTTGCTGAATCTATTTCATCCCTACGTTTTGTCTTTTCATCTTTCTCACAGTCATTATATGTGGGGGGCTGCCTTTTCCTTTGGGGAATTTCTCTGGGGCAAGTCAGGCCTATTTTTCTATCTTCAGGCTAGCTAGTTTCTTAGGCTGTGCCGAGTTGCCTAGGTAGTTGTTAGGCGCAATCCACAGCCGCTTTTAGTTGTGTTTAGGATAGGATCAGGTGTGCAGTCTACAGAGTTTCCACGTCTCAGAGCTCGTTCTTGTATTTTTGGGTATTTGTCAGATCACTGTGTGCGCTCTGATCGCTATGCACACTGTTTCTGGATTGCCTTCATAACACCTGTCATTAGCAAACATAACAGTACAAGGAGCCTAACTAATGATTCTCAATAGAGGGAAAGAAAAAGTTCTGACATCATTTTTTTTTTTTTCTGCTCTGTGTTCACTTTTTTTTTCCCCTAGACATTTGGGTGATTCTGGACACAGGTGTGGACATGGATATTCAGGGTCTGTGCTCTTCAATGGATAATCTCGTTATAAATGTACAAAAAATTCAAGATACTATTGATCAGAAATCTATGTTAGAACCAAGAATTCCTATTCCTGATTTGTTTTTTGGAGATAGAACTAAGTTTCTAAGTTTCAAAAATAATTGTAAGCTATTTCTGGCCTTGAAACCTCATTCTTCTGGTAATCCTATTCAACAGGTTTTGATTATTATTTCTTTTTTGCGCGGCGACCCTCAAGACTGGGCATTTTCTCTTGCGCCAGGAGACCCTGCATTGAGTAGTGTCGATGCGTTTTTCCTGGCGCTCGGATTGCTGTACGATGAGCCTAATTCAGTGGATCAGGCTGAGAAAAATTTGCTGGCTTTGTGCCAGGGTCAGGATGATATAGAAGTATATTGTCAGAAATTTAGGAAATGGTCAGTACTCACTCAGTGGAATGAATCTGCGCTGGCAGCTTTGTTCAGAAAGGGTCTCTCTGAGGCTCTTAAGGATGTCATGGTGGGATTTCCTATGCCTGCTGGTTTGAATGAGTCTTTGTCTTTGGCCATTCAGATCGGTCGACGCTTGCGCGAGCGTAAATCTGTGCACCATTTGGCGGTACTGCCTGAGGTTAAACCTGAGCCTATGCAGTGCGATAGGACTATGACTAGAGTTGAACGGCAGGAATACAGACGTCTGAATGGTCTGTGTTTCTACTGTGGTGATTCCACTCATGCTATTTCTGATTGTCCTAAGCGCACTAAGCGGTCCGCTAGGTCTTCCGTCATTGGTACTGTACAGTCCAAATTCCTTCTGTCCATTACCTTGATATGCTCTTTGTCGTCGTTTTCTGTCATGGCGTTTGTGGATTCGGGCGCTGCCCTGAATCTGATGGATTTGGATTATGCTAAACGTTGTGGGTTTTTCTTGGAGCCTTTGCGGTGTCCTATTCCATTGAGAGGAATTGATGCTACACCTTTGGCCAAGAATAAACCTCAATACTGGGCCCAGCTGACCATGTGCATGGCTCCTGCACATCAGGAAGTTATTCGCTTTCTGGTGTTGCATAATCTGCATGATGTGGTCGTGTTGGGGTTGCCATGGCTACAAACCCATAATCCAGTATTGGATTGGAATTCCATGTCGGTATCCAGCTGGGGTTGTCAGGGGGTACATTGTGATGTTCCATTTTTGTCGATTTCGTCATCCACCCCTTCTGAGGTCCCAGAGTTCTTGTCTGATTATCAGGATGTATTTGAAGAGCCCAAGTCCGATGCTCTACCTCCGCATAGGGATTGTGATTGTGCTATCAATTTGATTCCTGGTAGTAAATTCCCTAAAGGTCGATTATTTAATTTATCCGTGCCCGAACACGCCGCTATGCGCAGTTATGTGAAGGAATCCCTGGAGAAGGGACATATTCGCCCATCGTCATCACCACTGGGAGCAGGGTTCTTCTTTGTAGCCAAGAAGGATGGTTCGCTGAGACCGTGTATTGATTACCGCCTTCTTAATAAGATCACTGTTAAATTTCAGTATCCCTTACCATTGTTATCTGACTTGTTTGCTCGGATTAAGGGGGCTAGTTGGTTCACTAAGATAGATCTTCGTGGTGCGTATAATCTGGTGAGAATCAGGCAAGGAGATGAATGGAAAACTGCGTTCAATACGCCCGAGGGTCATTTTGAGTATCTAGTGATGCCGTTCGGACTTGCCAATGCTCCATCTGTGTTTCAGTCTTTTATGCATGACATCTTCCGTGAGTATCTGGATAAATTCCTGATTGTTTACTTGGATGACATTTTGATCTTCTCAGATGATTGGGAGTCTCATGTGAAGCAGGTCAGAATGGTTTTTCAGGTCCTGCGTGCTAACTCTTTGTTTGTGAAGGGATCAAAGTGTCTCTTCGGTGTGCAGAAAGTTTCATTTTTGGGGTTCATCTTTACCCCTTCTACTATCGAGATGGATCCAGTTAAGGTCCAAGCCATCCAGGATTGGATTCAGCCGACATCTCTGAAAAGTCTGCAAAAGTTCCTGGGCTTTGCTAATTTTTATCGTCGCTTCATCTGTAATTTTTCTAGCATTGCCAAACCATTGACCGATTTGACCAAGAAGGGTGCTGATTTGGTTAATTGGTCTTCTGCTGCTGTGGAAGCTTTTCAGGAGTTGAAGCGTCGTTTTTGTTCTGCCCCTGTGTTGTGTCAGCCAGATGTTTCTCTTCCGTTCCAGGTCGAGGTTGATGCTTCTGAGATTGGAGCAGGGGCGGTTTTGTCACAGAGAGGTTCTGATTGCTCAGTGATGAAACCATGTGCTTTCTTTTCCAGGAAGTTTTCGCCCGCTGAGCGTAATTATGATGTGGGCAATCGAGAGTTGCTGGCCATGAAGTGGGCATTCGAGGAGTGGCGTCATTGGCTTGAAGGAGCTAAGCATCGCGTGGTGGTATTGACTGATCATAAGAACTTGACTTATCTCGAGTCTGCCAAGCGCTTGAATCCTAGACAGGCCCGTTGGTCGTTATTTTTTGCCCGCTTCGACTTTGTGATTTCGTACCTTCCGGGCTCTAAAAATGTGAAGGCGGATGCTCTGTCTAGGAGTTTTGTGCCCGACTCTCCGGGTTTATCTGAGCCAGCGGGTATCCTCAAGGAAGGAGTCATTGTGTCTGCCATCTCCCCTGATTTGCGGCGGGTGCTGCAAAAATTTCAGGCCAATAAACCTGATCGTTGTCCAGCAGAGAAACTGTTCGTCCCTGATAGGTGGACTAATAAACTTATCTCTGAACTTCATTGTTCGGTGTTGGCTGGTCATCCTGGAATCTTTGGTACCAGAGAGTTAGTGGCTAGATCCTTCTGGTGGCCATCTCTGTCACGGGATGTACGTACTTTTGTGCAGTCCTGTGGGATTTGTGCTAGGGCTAAGCCCTGCTGTTCTCGTGCCAGTGGGTTGCTTTTGCCCTTGCTGGTCCCAAAGAGGCCTTGGACACATATTTCGATGGATTTCATTTCTGACCTTCCCGTTTCTCAAAAGATGTCAGTCATTTGGGTGGTCTGTGATCGCTTTTCTAAAATGGTCCATCTGGTGCCCTTGGCTAAATTGCCTTCCTCCTCTGATTTGGTACCTTTGTTCTTTCAGCATGTGGTTCGGTTGCATGGCATTCCTGAGAATATTGTTTCTGACAGAGGTTCCCAGTTTGTTTCAAGGTTTTGGCGAGCCTTTTGTGGTAGGATGGGCATTGACCTATCCTTTTCCTCGGCTTTCCATCCTCAGACTAATGGCCAGACCGAACGAACCAATCAGACCTTGGAAACATATCTGAGATGTTTTGTTTCTGCAGACCAGGATGATTGGGTGTCCTTTTTGCCGTTGGCTGAGTTCGCCCTTAATAATCGGGCCAGCTCGGCTACCTTGGTTTCTCCATTTTTTTTGCAATTCTGGGTTCCATCCTCGTTTCTCTTCAGGACAGGTTGAGTCTTCGGACTGTCCTGGTGTGGATTCTGTGGTGGATAGGTTGCAGCAGATCTGGACTCAGGTAGTGGACAATTTGATCTTGTCCCAGGAGAAAGCTCAACTTTTTGCTAATCGCAGACGCCGTGTGGGTCCCCGACTTCGTGTTGGGGATCTGGTTTGGTTATCTTCTCGTCATATTCCTATGAAGGTTTCCTCTCCTAAATTTAAACCTCGTTTTATTGGTCCGTATAGGATTTCTGAGGTTCTCAATCCTGTGTCTTTTCGTTTGACCCTCCCAGACTCCTTTTCCATACATAATGTATTCCATAGGTCGTTGTTGCGGAGATACGTGGCACCTATGGTTCCATCTGTTGAGCCTCCTGCCCCGGTTTTGGTGGAGGGGGAATTGGAGTATATTGTGGAGAAGATTTTGGATTCTCGTGTTTCTAGACGGAAACTCCAGTATCTGGTTAGATGGAAGGGTTATGCTCAGGAAGATAATTCCTGGGTTTTTGCCTCTGATGTTCATGCTTCCGATCTTGTTCGTGCCTTTCATGCGGCTCATCCTGGTCGGCCTGGGGGCTCTGGTGAGGGTTCGGTGACCCCTCCTCAAGGGGGGGGTACTGTTGTGAATTCTGTGGCTGAATTCACTCCTGTGGTCACAAGTGGTACTGCAGCTTCTGAGCTTCCTCCCTCAGGTGTTCTGGTGAGCTCGTTAACTGCTTCATTACTTAACTCCGCCTGATGCTGCTATCCTTGCTCCTTGTCAATGTTTCAGTGTTGGATCTGAGCTTCTCCTGATTGTTCCTGTGACCTGCTGCTCTGTATAGCTAAGTGCTTTTTGCTTTTTTTGTTGCTTTTTTTCTGTCCAGCTTGTCTTTTGTTTTGCTGGAAGCTCTGAGACGCAAAGGGTGTACCGCCGTGCCGTTAGTTCGGCACGGTGGTTTTTTTTTGCCCCCTTTGCGTGGTTTTGCTTTAGGGTTTTTTGTAGACTGCAAAGTTCGCTTTACTGTCCTCGCTCTGTCCTAGAATATCGGGCCCCACTTTGCTGAATCTATTTCATCCCTACGTTTTGTCTTTTCATCTTTCTCACAGTCATTATATGTGGGGGGCTGCCTTTTCCTTTGGGGAATTTCTCTGGGGCAAGTCAGGCCTATTTTTCTATCTTCAGGCTAGCTAGTTTCTTAGGCTGTGCCGAGTTGCCTAGGTAGTTGTTAGGCACAATCCACAGCCGCTTTTAGTTGTGTTTAGGATAGGATCAGGTGTGCAGTCTACAGAGTTTCCACATCTCAGAGCTCGTTCTTGTATTTTTGGGTATTTGTCAGATCACTGTGTGCGCTCTGATGGCTATGCACACTGTGTTTCTGGATTGCCTTCATAACACCTGTCATTAGCAAACATAACAGGGAGCCCCTATAAGATCCTCTACTGGATCTGCCTCCTCGAAACTCAGACTGCCTTCTGAAGGGGAATCCTCTCCGAAAGGACTGGGGCATCTTAGATTTCTCCTCTGGAAACCCCTTCTTTTTGTCGGAGGCTGACTCCAAAATGGTATCCAGGGAGGGTCCAAAAACCCTTTCACCTGAGAAGGGAATTGAACAAAGTTTAGATTTGGAAGCATTATCCCCCGACCAGGACCTTAGCCAGACCGCCCTCCTAGCCGCGTTAGATAAGGAACTGCATCTGGCCGAAAACCTGACTGACTCAGCAGTCATATCAGACAGATAAGCCGTGGCAGATTTCATCATAGGGAGGGAATTTATGATTTCAGATCTCGGGGTCTTATTGGATAGGTGTTCCTCCAATTGACCCATCCATAGATACATAGACCGAGCCACCGAAGTAGCCGCTATATTTGTTTTTATTAGAGCCGCAGAAGATTCCCAGGCTCTTTTTAACAATATGTCGGCTTTTCTATCCATAGGATCACGCAAGTTTGATGAGTCCTCAAAAGGTATGGCCGTTTTCTTGGCCACCTTTGCCACAGGAACGTCAATTTTGGGAACTTCGTCCCATAGTTTTATGTCCTCCGGCTCATAAGGTAGACGAGCCTTAAAGTCCTTGGATAACACCAGCCGGCGTTCTGCCTCTTTCCATTCTTCCAGAATCATGGCCTTAATGTGCTCGCTAACCGGAAATACTGTCTGCTGACGTGACATAAGTCCACCAAACATCAAGTCCTGCCTGGTTTGTGGTTTAGATGTCTCCTCTATTTGCATAGTGCATCGCACCGCCTGCACCAGATCATTTGTGTCTTCTGCCTGGAAGAGGTATTTTCTTTGGTAATCCTGGCTTCCTGACGGAAGCTCTCCCTCTTCCTCTGAGACGAAGTCCTCTGAGTTAGACTTGTCCTCAGAAGTAACCTCCTGTTCTCTTAAGTCCTCCTCCCGTCTGGCCCGCTTACGGGTGGGGATAGGACTGGATTTCTGCACCATGGTAGACAAAGAAGCTTGTACTTCTTCACGTATAAGGGATCTCATCTCAGCCAGCAATGTGGGTTGTTCGTCCCTTACGACCTTAGCTGTGCAGTCCCCACATAAAGATTTCCCATGGGAGTCCGGGAGCTTCATATTACAAAGGGGACATCTAACAGATTTCCCAGATGACTTGCCGGATTTCTTAATCTGAACAGGAGGACCCGCGGGGTTTCCCTTATCCTTAAATGACATAAGAAGGGATAAGCACTGGGGTGAGCCTGCTTCTGCATATAGATAGGGGAACTTGCGCCATGCGCACTTACCCCCTCCTCGGTTGGAGTACTTGCTTCCATGATGAGGGTAGCAGGTCCCCGCAGCTCTCAGCTCCAGATCAGGATCGCTTCTGCCGCTGTGCGATTCACTGCACGCTTTTCCCCGCGCATACAGCGTTACCGGAAGTAGCGGTAACGAAATGCCGACGGACCGGAAGTGACGCGTTCTAACGACTTCCTGCCGGGAGACGCCGTTCTGGATACCACGCTGCCCAGGATGGCCGCGCACCGCGTGGATAGCGTCCGCAGCCGAGAGCCTCCCACCGGGAGGAGCGGCTGCCACCAGGAGCTTCGTCCACTCCTGGTCTTTGGAGCAGAGGGACCCCCCACCGGAGGGTTTCTGCCCTGAGCCTCTTGACAGGGGGAAGGGTATTGGCAAGCCGCACGATCCCCCTGAGCTCCGGTAAGTCCTGCGCAGCTTCTCACTCGTGCGTCCCTTCCTTGCAGGGACAGGAAAAACACTGAGGACTGTGGGTGGGACTTGGCCTTTTAAACTCGTGTGTTTCCTGTCCCAGCAAGGGGAGGAGGACGTCCTCCAGGGTGCTGTCAGGATGACGTCCTGGAAAAGGAGGTGCTGGGGGACGGATGAGATAGTTGAAGGTGTTGAATAACTGTTTAGGGTTGTGAGACAGGGAGGATATGAGCGACGAGAAGTAGGTTTGTTTAGCTGTGGCGAGTGTGGTTTTGAAAGTAGTGAGGGACTGTTTGAATGCGATAAAGTGCTCATTGTAGTGGGATCTTTTCCATCTCCGCTCTGCAGCCCTGGAAGCTCGCCTCAGTTCTTTGGTCAGGCTGGTGTGCCAGGGCTGTCTGTTGATTTTGTGAGCTTTGGTATGTGTGAGAGGGGCAAGACATTCCAAAGCTGCAGCTATTGTGGTTTTACATAGAGCGGCAGCATCATCCGCATTGTGTAGGTAACTTATGTCTGTTAGAGGGAGGAGGGATTCAGAGAGTGAATGTAGATCTTATTTGTCTTGTGGTTATTGCTTCCGTTTTATGCACCCATTTTATGAATTTTGCCCAAAGTGATTTTTTTTGTTCCGGTCTTTGACTCATTTTTCAACCTTTACACAAAAAGTCAGGTCTTAAAAATGCTGCCAAAATAACTGGGGAATGCAATATTACTCCAGGGATCGGTTGGAACTGAAGTATAATGGTGATAAATTTTACAATTTTTTTTTATTTATTTTTTATAAAAGTCTAATTTGGTGAATCCGTCTAAAACATCTGTAAAAAGTAAAAAAATAAATCAGAAAAACTAAACAACAAAAGACAATGAAATATGGGACAAATCCTTTAAAAGAATTTGCAAAAAAAAGTCACAGAGCAAATCATGCCAAAAAAAAAAATGACAAAAATATGATGATGAACCGGGTCCATAGTGGAGAACCCTTTACTGTCTGGACATTACCCGACATGACCCACTGTACGGAGGGATCAAGAAAGAATACCTTTATAGGGGGGTTCACACGTTGTTTCAAGTTTTCCAAAATAATTCATTCTTGCCATAGTTTTGCAAAAACTAAAAACACATACCATAGCCACAAAGTGTGCCCACCCATATAGAGCCCAATTGTCGCGCACTTCTCTTAGAAAACATCCCCCTACTTATCAGCTCTGACACCGGCCTCGAGATCCTCTGCACAGATGCGCTAATGCCACCAGGATGTGATCGGGGTACAAGAGCCGCTCTATATTTATTCTCGCCAGTAAAAGGTCATTCTCCCAAACACTAGCCCAAAATGAGCAGGACTCCGCCGGCCCCCGGCTTACAGGCCAGATTGTTTTCATATGCTTAACCATTGAAATCCATGTTGTGCGCTCTGGCAAACGGGGCTTGTTTGGAAAATGTGGTGAGACAATCCCCAAGTGCCCTGATATTTATACTGGAGAAGAATAGATTACATTAAGATGTCTTTTCTCTGACTCATCCGTTCCCGTCTATTGTCTCACACTGCTGGCTTGAAGCCTCGCTCCGCTCCCTGGCTAAGCCTGTAAGCCTATATATACATACAGATCCTTCTCAAAAAATTAGCATATCGTGTTAAATTTCATTATTTACCATAATGTAATGATTACAATTAAACTTTCATATATTATAGATTCATTATCCACCAACTGAAATTTGTCAGGTCTTTTATTGTTTTAATACTGATGATTTTGGTATACAACTCCTGATAACCCAAAAAACCTGTCTCAATAAATTAGCATATTTCACCCATCCAATCAAATAAAAGTGTTTTTTAATAACAAACAAAAAAAACAACAAATAATAATGTTCAGTTATGCACTCAATACTTGGTCGGGAATCCTTTGGCAGAAATGACTGCTTCAATGCGGCGTGGCATGGAGGCAATCAGCCTGTGACACTGCTGAGATGTTATGGAGGCCCAGGATGCTTCAATAGCGGCCTTAAGCTCATCCAGAGTGTTGGGTCTTGCGTCTCTCAACTTTCTCTTCACAATATCCCACAGATTCTCTATGGGGTTCAGGTCAGGAGAGTTGGCAGGCCAATTGAGCACAGTAATACCATGGTCAGTAAACCATTTACCAGTGGTTTTGGCACTGTGAGCAGGTGCCAGGTCGTGCTGAAAAATGAAATCTTCATCTCCATAAAGCATTTCAGCCGATGGAAGCATGAAGTGCTCCAAAATCTCCTGATAGCTAGCTGCATTGACCCTGCCCTTGATGAAACACAGTGGACCAACACCAGCAGCTGACATGGCACCCCACACCATCACTGACTGTGGGTACTTGACACTGGACTTCAGGCATTTTGGCATTTCCTTCTCCCCAGTCTTCCTCCAGACTCTGGCACCTTGATTTCCGAATGACATGCAAAATTTGCTTTCATCAGAAAAAAGTACTATGTTACTATTCGAGGGGTTCAAGAGAGGCCTGGATGTCTTCCTGGAGCAGAACAATATTGTATCATACAATTATTAGGTTCTGTAGAAGGACGTAGATCTGGGTATTTATTATGATGGAATATAGGCTGAACTGGATGGACAAATGTCTTTTTTCGGCCTTACTAACTATGTTACTATGTTACTTGGGACCACTTAGCAACAGTCCAGTGCTGCTTCTCTGTAGCTCAAAAGTGGCTTTACCTGGGGAATGCGGCACCTGTAGCCCATTTCCTGCACACGCCTGTGCACGGTGGCTCTGGATGTTTCCACACCAGACTCAGTCCACTGCTTCCTCAGGTTCCCCAAGGTCTGGAATCGGTCCTTCTCCACAATCTTCCTCAGGGTCCGGTCTCCTCTTCTCGTTGTACAGCGTTTTCTGCCACATTGTTTCCTTCCAACAGACTTACCATTGAGGTGCCTTGATACAGCACTCTGGGAACAGCCTATTTGTTGAGAAATTTCTTTCTGGGTCTTACCCTCTTGCTTGAGGGTGTCAATGATGGCCTTCTTGACATCTGTCAGGTCGCTAGTCTTACCCATGATGGGGGTTTTGAGTAATGAACCAGGCAGGGAGTTTATAAAAGCCTCAGGTATCTTTTGCATGTGTTTAGAGTTAATTAGTTGATTCAGAAGATTAGGGTAATAGGTCGTTTAGAGAACCTTTTCTTGATATGCTAATTTATTGAGACAGGTTTTTTGGGTTATCAGGAGTTGTATACCAAAATCATCAGTATTAAAACAATAAAAGACCTGACAAATTTCAGTTGGTGGATAATGAATCTATAATATATGAAAGTTTAATTGTAATCATTACATTATGGTAAATAATGAAATTTAACACTATATGCTAATTTTTTGAGAAGGACCTGTATATACACACACTTGTACACAGCCTTGAAAAATTTGTCATACCCTGTGAACTTTTCCACTTTTTTTCATGTTATACTCACAAACTTAAAATGTGTTTTACTGGGATTTTATGTGATATACCGACGCACAGTAGCAAGTATTTGTGAATTGTAAAGGTAGGACACATGGTTTTATTGGCCTACCGGAGTCAATACTTTTATACTGTTGTTGCAATTACTGCTGCAGTCTTTTGGGGTCTGTCTCTACCAGCTTTGCACATCTAGAGGCTGAAGTTTTTGCCCACTCGCTTTTGCTCAGTGACAATGGATTGAGGAGTCTGAACAGCAATTTTCAAGTCTCCTCACAGATTCTGCGACAGGGCCGCTCCCACACATGAATATGCTTTTCTCTAAACCCTCCATTGTAGCTCTGCCAGGATGTCTAGGGTCATTGTTCTGCTGGAAGATAAACCTGTACCCCAGACTCGAGGCTTTTGCAGGTTTTTCTCCAGGATTGCCCTGTATTTACCTCCATCCATGTTCCAATCAACTCAGAGCTTGTTTGTTTTTTTTTGTTTTTACTAACCTTACCCTGCTTTACTCTTCTCCACAACTTTATCCCTGACCTGTCTGGTGGGCTCCTTGGTTTTCATGATGTTTGATCCCTAATATTCTCACACAAACCTCTCGGGAGGCCTTCACAGAACAGCTGTAATATACTGATAATAAATATTACACAGCTGGACTCAATTTATTAATTGTGTGACTTCTGGAGGCAATTGGTCACTCAGGATATTATTTAGGGGTATCAGACCACAGGGGGCTGAATACAAATGCATGTCACAATTTTCAGAATTTTAACCCTGTAACATTTCCTTTACACTTGTCAAATACTTTGTAGATCTTATAAAATCCCAAAATACATTTAGACTTGGATCTTAATCCAGTCTTGGGCTCCACATTTTAAAAAGGATATACAAAAGCTAGAGTCCGCTCAAAGGCGGCAACTAGATTAAGGTCTCAAATCATGAGAGGTTGGTCTCAGAGGAGATCTCATTTATGTATAAATGTACGAAGGACTGGTGCATGACTTATTCCTTTCAAGGACCTTACTAAGGACCAGGGGGCACTGATTACAGGTGGAAGAAAGGAGATTCCGGCAGCTAAAAAGGAAAGGGTTCTTCACAGTTAGAGCAGTCACTGTGGAATGCCAACCACAAGAGCTAGTAATGGCAGACACCATAACAGCTTTTATACAAGGGCTGGATGATTTCCTCAGCAGAAATGACATTGTGGGTTATAGATAACATAGTGACAAAGAATATATAACTGGCAGAGAAAGGTTGAACTTTATAGACCTACGGTTTTTTCTTAACCTATGTAACCCTGCAACTAAGTTTGTAAGTGTAACGTGAAAATATGTGAAAATGTTCACGGAGTATGAATACATTTCAAAGTCACTGTATATTTACATATATTGGCTTTAATCTGAAGCCATGTGACAAGGCTCGGTAGAGAGTTGATTTTGACTGTTAGGATTGCTACTATAGGTGGCGCTAGAGTTCTAGACCTCTTCCTCTCAATTTGTATATACACACACATACTAGAGGGTCTGGAGAATAAACAAAATAAATTATATATACACATATATATTTTAAATGAGTACATATTTAAAAAAAAAATATAGATAATTATCTGTGCTTGATTTTTATTTTTTTTTAACTCTTGCTCAGTTTTACAGTGTCTCTAAAAAGGAAAATAAATTAGGGAAATGTTATCACTTTCTTTTTTAATGTTACCCCTTTTCATGGCATTAGTGGGTTACCAATGGAGCCCCAGTAATTGGTGCTTCTGTGCTGGGTGTCGCCACAGTAACCTCGTTGTGGCGCTAATCAGTCATGTGATCACCAACAGAAGCAGCGGCACTACCGCAGGGAAAGTGGCGCTGGAGAATAGGCGCCCTACACAACCATGTGTCACTCCACGGCATGTGAAGGACTGGTACATTGAAAAAGTGTAAAATCCCTGTATAAATTGACGTGCAGAAAATTTCAAATCTCCAGCACCGACCCACTGCCGTAGAGGATTTTACTGTAACATGTAGTGGAATTTCCACAGCAAAAATTTATAAAAATGTAAATTCTGCTGTGTATTTGCCCCTAAGAACCTTCCCCTTAAAGTCCCCTGGGGGTAATTGCCTGAAATCATCAGCTCTCACCTTCACTCCTATAGCAATGATCAGGTGCTTTGGCAGCTCAGCATTATCGAAGCAAAAAGGACATTTTTCCATTCTGGCAGCCAGTCTCCGATGCTCGGCCATGGCTTGTTGCCTCTCTCTTTCCTCTTCCTCATTTGCTCGCTCTTTCTTTGCAGCTTTTGAGACAAACATATCGTCCAGGGTGTAGTAATCCTGGTCAGTCTTCTCTCTGAGCTGGGAAAACAGAAAATTTTCAACAAATTAAGAGCCACAAAACAGGTCACTTGCTCAAAATAAAATTAAATGCTTTGTAATAAAAAAACAACAACAAAAAAAAAACCATCACCGAGTTCCCCTGATTTTGCCGATCTTTTCCCATTTTGTGCTGCGCCGCACTGTTGCAGAGAAATTCATGTTTGTTTCTTCTGGAGCGCAGTATGTGAAGTCTCTTCTTGTAGCTCAACTGGGCGTTTCTTCAGAGTCTTCTCTGAGAGTGAGCGCTTTCACGCCTCCCTCTCAAATGTGGCCAATCACAGCTCATCAGCTGATCTAGCAGTCTCAGAGGCTGCTGAGCTGTAATTGGCAGCATATGGGAGGGAGGGGTGAAAGTGCACACCCCCGGAGAAGACTCTGAATCTCTGCTTGTAGTTCAACTCTGTGTTTCTTCAAAGAGTGCTCTCCACAGGAAACAAATGTGAATATCTATGCAATGGAAGCTCTAAATACTTCCATTGAAAGTTTCTCCAGCAGATTTACGTGAAAGTGAGCAGACCTGCATAGCCCCTTTAACCCCTCCACTACCCTAGCCCACCAGGTAATACACCCTGCAATACAGTAAAGCATGAGGCAAACAGACATTAAAACCATCCTCTGTCTTATAAGCATCAGAGAAGGGGATTTTCATATCAAGATAAGCTAACATTAAAACCCTTCATTACCCCAGACCACTAAGAAAGCTGGATGTAACTCATTTACTAAACGATCCCACTATGGAAGCTGGCAGAAGTCCATTTGCTGCTCTAGAATATTGGGGTGATCTCTTAATGTGAGATCTTAGTGATTGCATGCCCCTGACCTGATAAATATGAGCCAAGTGCATGCATAAAAGACAGACATCGGACGCAGGGTCAGATGTGCGCTCCTCTCTCGGCAAGAGCTGGCACAGAACTGAACTTTATTACTATAAACAGAAGATCATGTAGGAGGAAGGAAGGATGGCGTTGCACATCTGAGCAGCCATCATGTCAGTCTGTGATAGGTCCATGCTAGGTCTGTTCTATACATGGTCTTCAGTGTATCCACCTCACATCCCAAGGATTCCGGGGCGTAGTTCCAGGATGTAGACAACATCTTGCCACATCTTCTGAGCAGCCATCATGTCAGTCTGTGATAGGTCCATGCTAGGTCTGTTCTATACATGGTCTTCAGTGTATCCACCTCACATCCCAAGGATTCCGGGGCGTAGTTCCAGGATGTAGACACCATCTTGCCACATCTTCTGAGCAGCCATCATGTCAGTCTGTGATAGGTCCATGCTAGGTCTGTTCTATACATGGTCTTCAGTGTATCCACCTCACATCCCAAGGATTCCGGGGCATAGTTCCAGGATCTAGACGCCGTCTTGCCACACCACATATACTACTAGCTTATGTAAAGGTTAAGAACTGATTTCCTTCTCTCCTTCATGCGGCCATTACTCAGAAAAAGTGGGATTAACCATTCCCTTACCCCAAGTCCACCAGGGAAATCTTAAACCTGTTCAATCTTCACTCCAAGCTTGCATTTACGGATGAGTCTCTGAATTCACAATATCCTGGACCCTTAAGCCCTAAAGTCAATGGTCTGAACGTCAAGGCTTGACAGAACAATCCCCACACCTACAAATAGAAGAAGCCTGTAAGCCACATCTTTTTCTAGAGAAGACATGCCTGACAGCCATGGCATTTCCCAGTAAGTGGTACAGCAAACCTCAGGGGTCCCCCTTGAGATAAAGTCATCTGACCATGACCAGTACAAGGAACCTCCAGGGAGACATAGTTGATGGATGATATAAAGCACAAGACTTACTTTCTGCACAGATTCCTTATATTAGAGACTATATAACAGCAGCCGCTACACAGGATATGTGCCGTAATCGCGAGCTTGTTTCTCCTCCTTAGAGGGCTATTCTCATTAGTTCTCTTCAGAGGTCCACCGCTCCTCTGCCCTCCTGAAGCCTGCCCACTCGGGCTGGCAGTATGGCTGCGCCGCTGGGCTGATCCGTGCTCTACCATGCAACTAGCAGAAGCAGTTTTGCCAGTGCAGCATCGGAAGAGGCAAGATCAAAAGCAAACACCTTGCACGCGAGCGTAACTTGCCTAGGAAACCGTCCGCCTCTGATCAGACTGCAGAGGTGGGCGACTACCTAGGCAACGAGCTGCAATTAAAAAATTACTCTTATTGAGAAGTGAGAAGATTTTTAATAATGCGCACACTGAGCCCTTCTTGCTGAGCTTTTGAAGAGGAAACTGAGCAGAAAGTTTCTTAGGAATTTTGAGAATTTCTGCTGCAAACACTGAAAAATAAAAAAAATAAAAATCTCAATGTCCACAGATCCTCAAAAGATTAAATGCTTGTTTTTACATTACGGAAAAAAACCGACTTTAAAAGACATTCCAAAAATGTCATTGTGGAACATAGGCTTAAAGCGGAAGATCCAGGGACTTATTCAGATTTTTTTTTTTTTTTTTTTTTAATTTTTGCCTTTTTCTGGATTATCGCTAGGTTGAGATTTATGTGGTTTTATGTTCCCCGCACATGCGCTGGACGTATCCGGATGGCCTCCGTCGGACCGGTATGCGTTGGCATACCTTCTATAACTCTATAGGAACGTACTAAGACCGTACGTTAGCGTGCGCCCCTAATATACGCGGCTGATGGATGGCTCAGATGGGATGTGAACAGAACAGAGAAAAAAAAAAAAAAAAACACTAGGCTTCAAAGTGAAAAGCCACAAGAACAAAGTGCAGATAAATGTTACACGCGGCAGGAGGTTAATGTATTCCTTCTACACATCTCAAGACATATTGACTTTGTAAATGTGATCCCGCGCCGTGCGCTATCGATCAGGACTGAACGCTTGTTTTATTCCTTTCCTTCTGTGTTGGGCATTAATATGACTGGAGAAGGCATGTAGTCCCAGAAGCGTGCCACACGCCGGCGGCATAGATTATTCAATAATTGGTGCACAGATGAGAGTCTGCCCTCCACATGCAGAAGCTCAGGAGTAATTACAATCACCTCTCTAATTTTTAATTGGGGGCTTTATATGCAACTCGCTGTATGCCAAGTACAACCGGGGCTGCGCTGTAAAGACAGGCTACACTGCGAAATACAGCCCAATGATCGGTGTGCATAGAGGGAATCTGTCAGCAGGTTTTGCCATGTAATCAGAACAAAGTAGGGGCAGATACACTGATTCCTGCGATATGTCACTTACTGGGTCGCTTGCTCTAGTTTTAATAAAATCTCAGTTTTCTCTGCTGCGGATCTAGCAGTTCTCTTGAATGCAGAGTTCTGTGTAACCCCACCCACATCACTGATTGGCTGCTTTATGTTTACACTGTGCATAGGCAGAAATAGGGATTTTTGTGTACTCACCGTAAAATCCTTTTCTCCAAGATGCTAATTGGGAGACACAAGACCATGGGTGTTATGCTGCTGCCACTATGAGGACACTAAGCAAATAACAAAGAGATTAGCTCCTCCTCCGCAGTATGCACCCCCTGCTGGCTCTACCCTGAACCAGTTCGGTGTCAAAGCAGTAGGAGCTCATAAAAGGTTAATAATAAGGCAACATGTCAAAAACCAAAGAGCAAATCACAAGCCAACAGGCTAATAGGGTGGGTGCTGTGTCCCCCAATGAGCATCTCTGAGAAAATGATTTTACGGTGAGTACACAAAAATCCCTATTTCTCCTTCGCCTCATTGGGGGACACAGACCATGGGACGTCCCAAAGCAGTCCATGGGTGGGAAACAGTGCGACATCTGAAACCTTATGTACCACATGGTCAAATCTGCACTACAGATGTGATACTGCCTATTGCAGAATCCGTCTGCCAAAAACCACGTCTGCCGTAGCTTGCGAAAGAATGTTGTGATGCTTAACAACTGCGTGCAGGCTGGACCAGCCACAGCCGTGCACACTTGCTGTGCCAATGCCTGGGGCTGAATGGCTCAGGAAGCCTCCACTAACCGAGTGGAGTGTGCCTAGATCCTCGCAGGGATAGGCTGAACTCTAGCACGGTAAGCGTCATGGATCACTGAAGTGATCCCTCTGCTATAGCAGCCTTAGAAACAGGTAGGTCCCTTTCTGTTTCCTGTTGGAAACACGGAATAAGGGATACAAATGTGTGAAAAGACACTATCCTGGGAGAGTATTTCCTGAGGGCTCTCAAGTCAAGGAGTGGAGAACCTTGTCCGTATGATGAGCCGGAGCTAGGCAGAATGAGGGCAAAACTGTCCTAATTCAGATTGAAGAGAGGAATGGTCTTAGACAAAAAAGGATGGAAACATCCTCGACCCCGCCTTGACCTGGCAGAAAACCGGGAAAAGGAGCTTTGCCAGACAAAGCTGCTAACTCAGAAACCTGGCTGATGGATATCATTGCTAGAAGGAAAGCAACTTTTCCTAGAAAGAAGGGGAAGCGATGTATCCTGTAGGAGGTTCTAAGGGAGCATCCTGGAAGGCACCTAGGACCAGATTAAGATCCCAAGTATCCAGTAGCATCTTATAGAAAGGGACAAGATGCAACACCCCCTGTATGAAGGTCTTAACCCATGATTTGGAAACTATTCTTCGGTGGAACGGGAAGGATAGAGCTGAAAATTTTGCCTTAAAGAGAAGCTAGTGTCAGACCAGAGTCAAATCCAGCATGGAGAAAATGCAAGATGGAAGAAATAGAAAGAAACAAACAAGAGTTGAACATCCAGGGATCGTGCACCAAGAGAAAAAAAGGCCTTCCAGATGCGAAGGTAAATGCGCATGGATGTAGGTTTTCGCGCATAAATCATACTGGAAGCTACTTATTGCGAGAAAACGAGCCTGGGCTAAAAAAAACAGGATTCAATTGCCAAGCCGTTGAACTCCGAACCCTGGAGTTCTGGTGAAAGAATTGGCCCTTGAAAGAGAAGGTCTGGACCAGGGGTGTCAAACTGCATTCCTCGAGGGCTGCAAACAGGTCATGTTTTCAGGATTTCCTTGTACTGCACAGGTGATAATTTAATCACCTACACAAATAATGAGTTGGTGATTAAATTATCACCTGTGCAGTACAAGGAAATCCTGAAAACATGACCTGTTTGCAGCCCTCGAGGAATGCAGTTTGACACCCCTGGTCTGGACAGTCTGGTAACCGCTGGGGGAAGGGGGGGGGGGGGGGGCGGGGGAATAGTTGCACTAGATCCACGTACCACACTCTGCGTAGCCAGACTGGGACGACGAGAATCACTGATTCCATCCACCTTGATCTTCTCTTCCTGGATGACCCTTAGGATTAGCAGAAATGGCGGAGAAAAAAATTAATGGAAACGAAACTGATGCCATGGAAGCACCAAGTCATAGGACCCGAGGACATTTGGATTACGGAACGAAAACTAGAAAAGCCAAGGCTTTGGCGTTTAGCGTAGAGGCCATGAGGTCTATATGCAGCGTTACCAGCATTGCCGAACGTGCTGAAAGGCTTCCGGGGAAAGGGACCAGTGTCCTGAGATCAGGCCCTGGCAGCTGAGGAAAAGTGCGCCCAATTCACTACCCCTAGAACATGAACTGTGAAAACCAGTAAAAGGTTTGTATCAGCCCCTTACAGAATGTGAACAACATCAAGCATAGCTCCTGTGCTTCGTCAGCCCTCCTGACGACAGATGTATGTACAGTGGCGTTGACTGGTTGGATCCGGAGGGGACGACTATCGAGAAGCCAGCGGAAATGCTGAAGGACTAGTCTGATTGCCCGTAACTCGAGAAAATTGGTAAAAAAAAACCTGATTACCAAAGGGGCAAGCGTCCCGGTACCGTGTGGCGGCGGGAGATCACTCTCCAACCTAGGGGACTGGCGTAGGTGGTCAACACCCGCGAGGGATAAGGAAGTAGTACTTTTCCCGAATCAATGAGGACCACAATTTCCACTGCCCCCGAGACCGCTTGATCTGGAGAGACTGGCGAAAAAAGAGGCTGTCCCGAGAGGACGGATATCTGTCCCACACTGGTAGCAAGGACTGCTGCAAAGGACGTAGATGTAGATGAGCGAACGGTACTGATTGGATTGTCAGCACTATTCTTCCCTGTACCTGCGTTCCAAACTGTAGGGCAGGAGAACGGCCGAGGAGAAGCTTCTGAGCTTCCTGGATAAGTGTGGAAATCTTTCTTGAAGGGGGAATTATCAGCCCTAGGGGAGCGTCCAGGTCTAAAAAGCGAGGATCCTCTGGGAGAGGGCTGGAAAGGACTTGTTCAGGTTCACCAGCAAACCTAGACGAATGAGAATGTCTACGTTGATGCTGATACTGTCTCAGCAGGCTTGAACTGATGATTCCCTGATAAGAAGGCAGTCTAGGTAGGGCAGAATTACCACTTCTCGAGAGCAGTATAGAAATAACGACTGCCATGACTTTGGAGAACAGCATGGGAGCCGTGGCGGGGCCGAAGGGTAAAGCCGTGAACTGAAAGTTGTTATCTCCGATTGCGAAGCGGAGACATCCTTGTCGGCCTGAAGGATTGAAATGTGAGGTAATAACAGAATAGTAAAATTCCATTTTGAAATGACGCACCCTGACAAACTTGTTCGACAGTTTTAAGTCTAGGATGGGACGCATGGTTCCGTACTTCTTTGGAACCACGAACGGCTTTGCGTAAAAAGTTAAAATAATAACCCCCAGGAAGAAGCAGTACGCGAAATGCGCGTCGGGCTTGCGGACACAGCACAGCGACCACCAATCGGAACTGATTGGGCACGGAAAAGGCAACGCAAATGCACGCCTGTGTGACTACAACGTCACACAGGACGTCTCTCATCGAGGTCTGAATCGTCATAATAGCTGACATATGACAGGGTCACAACGACCAACGACATCGTTGTACAGGTCGCCGCATCGCTGCTGCGTCGTTGGGAAGATCTCACTGTTTGACATCTCACCAGCGACCACATAGCAACGCAGCAACGATCCCTGACAGGTCATATCGTTGTCGGGATCGCTTTAGCGTCGCCAAGTGTGACGGGGCCTTTAGCAAGAACTGGATCAGGGAAGAGCCAGCAGAGGGTGTATACTGCGGAGGAGCTAATCTCTTTCTGTATTTGCTTAGTGTCCTCCTAGTGGCAGCAGCCTAACACCCATGGTCTGTGTCCCCCAATGAGGCGAAGGAGACAGCTGCCAAACATTAGTGGAGGGGGGCGGGATTGTACAAAGCTCATGATTATGGAAAACTACGTGGCAGCAGGTTTACTAGTTCTCTAGTGATAACCTCCTGCTGATAAAACTGATTTTAGCAAAACTATAGCAAGCAGCCCAGTAAGTGACAGTAGGAACCAAACTCTGTCTCTACATTACGCTGCCCTCAGATTAGGTGGCAAAAACCTGGCGACAAATTTCATTTACCGTCCAGTGCTATGGTAGCACATTAGCACTTCTTATCATTTTTGTGCTTTTGGGGTTGTGCAAAATAAAAAAAACAAACCAACACGGTTGTTTTCTTTCAGCTCTGTTGGGGCAGAGTTAAAATAGCAGACACAACCAACGGTCAGGGGCGGCGCTGTTTCCGATTAGACAGCAGCCACCTTTTTATAATTCTGGATGACCCTTTTAACCTTTATATTTGTTAGTCTGCTAAAACAGGTTTTGCTGAATTCGATTCTTGACAACACACGCGATTCTTCAAATATTCAGCATCAAAATTTGGATGTAAAACGTTTTAAAATTTTGCTGAATTTTTGTGCAACTGGGTAATTTTTACACCAAGTCCTCCTAGGCGTTTCCTGGCTGAATTTTCAAAGTACTGTATATGTCACGGCTCTGTTTTCAGGTGCCCCAAGACCAGGGGCTCCTTCCCTGTCCCTAATGCTAGGCGCGCCATAGTTCACCCGGCTCCCCAGCTTACTTCTGATCGTGAAGACGCCAGGGCCACGTACCTTGCCTTAGCGCCTGAATCTGCCTTCAGTCTGTACCCTTCGCCCACCCAGTCAAGAGGGGAGCAGTAAAGTACCGTAATACACCAACCAGTCTAACAAGGTAATATAAATAGGGTAACTAAAAATAACAAACATACAAATAAACTGACACAAATACAACAGAGTAATGCACCTGGGAGTGGAGGATGGGGTTAAACCAAAGTAGGAGGGTAATTATCACACGCACAAAACCTAGCAACAGTCACAGATAAATCCACCAAACGCCTTCTCCAATAACCACCAACAACAGCATAAGCTAACTCTGGCAATGAGTGCTAGCCAGGGCCCGAAAAATATAGGAGATTGGACAGTGCACAGCTGAGAGCCTTAACGCTCCAGGAGCACTCAACAGAGCAGAATAACCCCTGCACTGATAAAAGAAATTTATACCGTTTAATATGAAGGTGAAGTGCTTTTAATCAGTGCAAGAGTAGGAGAAATCAGACGCTGCGTTCTTCTGTCTCCTCTCTGTCGTGATAAACCCGTAACCGTATGTTAATCTTAAACTCCACAACATTTCAGAGTAAAACATGTCTGCAATTGTACTGCCAATTTCAGATTCATGCTGCCCGTGGATCAGGCAGCAGGAACTGGGAGATGACATCATGACAGATCATTTCTTCCTATAGGGTGAGGGTGTGATCACTGGGACCCCCCCCTGATCCTGAAAATGGGGGTCTGAAAAACAAAGAAAAGCGCTTCATTCATTGCCAATGGGACTGGGGCAGATAGAGCATAGCATCATCCCCGGCAGTCCCACAAACAATGAATGGAGCAATGACGTGCATGAACGGCCACCTCTCCATCCTGACATACGGATAGGGGTCTTAGCAGACAGACCCCAGTAACGTGCAAATTATCTCCTATGCTGTGGACACTGTAGGTGATCACTTCTCCAGTCAGGGAAAACCTCATCTATTTGAAGAATATTATATTAGATTACTAGCGGAGTATGAAATTCCCCACTGCGGGTGTATGGGCAGCTTCAGAAGTAATATGCGGAGACAGCAGAACAGCGCAGCGCCGAGACGTCCTCCTATGGAAATCGACAGATTGCAAATGACCTTGTGCTCGGAGACTGCCGTCACATGAACGAGTGGGTGGTGGAAGCGGATTATGTTACTAAAAGCTGCAATAAAAGCAATATCTGGAGGAAAAAGGCGAGCTAAGGAGATGCATTTGTCTCCCCAGTGATATGACAGTGTATCCACGTTACCTGAAACACGACATTACAATGTCACTACACCCACACGGATGAACGGGAAAGAAAACAGACAGCGGGAAGATGAGAGGGATTTCATATCCTGCAACATTCTCCAATGTGATACTCCACTGTGACTATGATGGTCGTACCTTCCATACTATTTCAGTAAAATAGCCAATTAAAATAAAAAAAATAAAATCATATTTACTTTATAAATCCGAATGTATAAAAAAAAATGGACACCTCATTTAAAGATTTTTCTGTATTTTCATGATTATGAAAATTGCACATTCACACTGAAGGCATCAAAACTATGAATTAACACATGTGGAATTATATACTTAACAAAAAAGTGTGAAACCCCTGAAATGTCTTATATTCTAGGTTCTTCAAAGTAGCCACTATTTGCTTTGATGACTGCTTTGCCTACTCTTGGCATTCTCTTGATGAGCTTCAAGAGGTAGTCACCGGGAATGGTTTTCACTTCACAGGTGTGCCCTGTCAGGTTTAAGAAGTGAGATTTCTTGCCTTATAAATGGGGTTGGGACCATCAGTTGTGTTGTGCAGAAGTCTGGTGGATACACAGCTGATAGTCCGACTGAATAGACTTAGCTGCTTTTTTCTTGCCATAATACAAATTCTAAGTAAAGAAAAACGAGCGGCCATCATTACTTTAAGAATTGAAGGTCAGTCAGTCTGAAAAATTGGGAAAACTTGGAAAGTGTCCCCAACTGCAGTTGCAAAAACCATCAAGCGCTACAAAAAAAACTGGATCCCATGAGGACCGCCTCAGGAAAGGAAGACCAAGAGTCACCTCTGCTTCTGAGGATAAGTTTACCCAAGTCACCAGCCTCAGAAATCACAGGTTAAGAGCAGCTCAGATTAGAGACCAGGTCAATGCCACACAAAGTTCTAGCAGCAGACACATCTCTACAACAACTGTTAAGAGGAGACTTTGTGCAGCAGGCCTTCATGGTAAAATAGCTGCTAGGAAACCACTGCTAAGGACAGGCAACAAGCAGAAGAGACTTGTTTGGGCTAAAGAACACAAGTAATGGACATTAGACCAGTGGAAATCTGTGCTTTGGTCTGATGAGTCCAAATTTGAAATCTTTGGTTCCAACCACCGTGTCTTTGTGCAACGCAGAAAAGGTGAACGGATGGACTCTACATGCCTGGCTCCCACCATGAAGCATGGAGGAGGAGGTGTGATGGTGTGGGGGTGCTTTGCTGGTGACACTGTTGGGGATTTATTCAAAATTGAAGGCATACAGAACCATCATGGCTACCACAGCATCTTGCAGCGGCATGCTATTCCATCCGATTTGCGTTTAGTTGGACCATCATTTATTTTTCAACAAGACAATGACCCCAAACACACCTCCAGGCTGTGTAAGGGCTATTTGACCAAGAAGCAGAGTGATGGGGTGCTACGCCAGATGACCTGGCCTCCACAGTCACCAGACCTGAACCCAATCGGGATGGTTTGGGGTGAGCTGGACCGCAGAATGAAGGCAAAAGGGCCAACAAGTGCTAAGCATCTCTGGGAACTCCTTCAAGATTGTTGGAAGACCATTCCCGGTGACTACCTCTTGAAGCTCATCAAGAGAATGCCAAGAGTGTGCAAAGCAGTCATCAAAGCAAAAGGTGGCTACTTTGAAGAACCTAGAATATAACACATAATTTCAGTTGTTTCACACTTTTTTGTTAAGTATATAATTCCACATGTGTTAATTCATAGTTTTGATACCTTCAGTGTGAATGTACAATTTTCATAGTCATGAAAATACAGAAAAATCTTTAAATGAGAAGGTGTGTCCAAACTTTTGGTCTGTATTATATATATATATATATATATATATATATATATATATATATATATATATATATATATATATATATATATATATATATATATATATATATATATATATATATATATATATATCTATATCTATATACATACAGTGCCTACAAGTAGTATTCAACCCCCTGCAGATTTAGCAGGTTTAATAAGATGCAAATAAGTTAGAGCCTTCAAACTTCAAACAAGAGCAGGATTTATTAACAGATGCATAAATCTTACAAACCAAAAAGTTTTGTTGCTCAGTTAAATTTTTATAAATTTTAAACATAAAAGTGTGGGTCAATTATTATTCAACCCCTAGGTTTAATATTTTGTGGAATAACCTTTGTTTGCAATTACAGCTAATAATCGTCTTTTATAAGACCTGATCAGGCCGGCACAGGTCTCTGGAGTTATCTTGGCCCACTCCTCCATGCAGATCTTCTCCAAGTTATCTAGGTTCTTTGGGTGTCTCATGTGGACTTTAATCTTGAGCTCCTTCCACAAGTTTTCAATTGGGTTAAGGTCAGGAGACTGACTAGGCCACTGCAACACCTTGATTTTTTGCCTCTTGAACCAGGCCTTGGTTTTCTTGGCTGTGTGCTTTGGGTCGTTGTCTTGTTGGAAGATGAAATGACGACCCATCTTAAGATCCTTGATGGAGGAGCGGAGGTTCTTGGCCAAAATCTCCAGGTAGGCTGTGCTATCCATCTTCCCATGGATGCGGACCAGATGGCCAGGCCCCTTGGCTGAGAAACAGCCCCACAGCATGATGCTGCCACCACCATACTTGACTGTACGGATGGTATTCTTGGGGTCGTATGCAGTGCCATCCAGTCTCCAAACGTCACGTGTGTGGTTGGCCCCAAAGATCTCGATCTTGGTCTCATCAGACCAGAGAACCTTGAACCAGTCAGTCTCAGAGTCCTCCAAGTGATCATGAGCAAACTGTAGACGAGCCTTGACATGACGCTTTGAAAGTAAAGGTACCTTACGGGCTCGTCTGGAACGGAGACCATTGCGGTGGAGTACGTTACTTATGGTATTGACTGAAACCAATGTCCCCACTGCCATGAGATCTTCCCGGAGCTCCTTCCTTGTTGTCCTTGGGTTAGCCTTGACTCTTCGGACAAGCCTGGCCTCGGCACGGGAGGAAACTTTCAAAGGCTGTCCAGGCCATGGAAGGCTAACAGTAGTTCCATAAGCCTTCCACTTCCGGATGATGCTCCCAACAGTGGAGACAGGTAGGCCCAACTCCTTGGAAAGGGTTTTGTACCCCTTGCCAGCCTTGTAACCCTCCACGATCTTGTCTCTGATGGCCTTGGAATGCTCCTTTGTCTTTTCCATGTTGACCATGTATGAGTGCTGTTCACAAGTTTGGGGAGGGTCTTAAATAGTCAGAAAAGGCTGGAAAAAGATAATTAATCCAAACTTGTGAAGCTCATTGTTCTTTGTGCCTGAACTACTTCTTAATACTTTAGGGGAACCAAACAGAATTCTGGTGGGTTGAGGGGTTGAATAATAAATGACCCTCTGAAAAGACTTTTCACAATTTAAAAAACAAACAAACAAAGAAATAACATTCTTTTTTGCTGCAGTGCATTTCACACTTCCAGGCTGATCTACAGTCCAAATGTCACAATGCCAAGTTATTATATACATATACACACACACTAGATGGTGGCCCGGTTCTAACGCATCGGGTATTCTAGAATATGGATGTCCACGTAGTATATTGCACAGCCCACGTAGTCTATTGCTCAGCCACGTAGTATATTGCCCGGCCGCCACGTAGTATATTGCCCAGCCGCCACGTCACGTATGTAACAGGTTAAAAAATAAAAAATAAACATATACTCACCCTCCGAGGGCCCCTTGTAGTCCTGTCGCCTGTGTGCGGTGCACGCGGCAGCTTCTGGTCCCAGGATTGGTATGAGCGCAGAACCTGTGATGACGTCGCAGTCACATGACCGTGACGTTATGGAAGGTCCATCTCCCATAGCATCTTTGGAACAGAAACCTGCCGCTTGCAGTGCAGAGGACAGAACGCACGTCAAAGGGTGAGAATAACTTTTTTTTTTTATTATTATTTTTAACATTAGATTGTTTTACTATTGATGCTGCATACGCAGCATCAATAATAAAAAGTTGGTCACACAGGGTTAATAGCTGCGTAACCGGAGTGCGTTACACCGCGCTCTGGTAACTCTGGCATTAACCCTGTGTGAGGGCTGACTGGATGACTGGAGGGGAGTATGGAGCGGGCACTGACTGCGGGGAGGAAAGAGCGGCCATATTACCGCAGGACTGTGGCCATCGCTGATTGGTCGTGGCAAAACGCCCACGACCATTACCACGACCAATCAGCAACTTGGATTCCATGACAGACAGAGGCCGGGACCAATGAATATCTGTGACAAAGAAAGAGACGGAATTGACCCTTAGACAATTATATAGTAAATATATATATTTGGCATTTACTAATTGGTAAAAAACAAAATTTAGTTATACAGTATGGCGCCAACTGGTGTCCACAGCGCACAGTAATGAGCATGTCCACCTAATGAGCCGAGCGATGGTGGTCACACATGCTCAGTCACTGTCCCCACAGCCTGAGCTCTGTAGAGTCATCCTGTGTTCATTGTAGAACAACTAAAAGAAATTTCTTTCTGCCCGCTAGTCAGAGAAGGATCCAAGACGCAGTACAGCGCAGAAATTATGAGGAGATATATTGTTACCTGATTATAAGGGGATATATTGTCAACTGCCAGAAGGGGAAGTAGACTGATTCTGTCAGAACCAGGGGTAAAACTGAATTATATAAGGGTGTTTAATATCCACTTTGTCATGACTAACATACGATCAAAAATGTCAATATACTTATAAAAATTAAAAAAAAAAAAAACACATTAACCAACACAACACACAGTACAGGGCGCGGCAGACTAATCAACATGGCACACATTCTGCACAACCATCTGCCACATACGTAAAATAACGTCAGGTTATACCAGGGGCTGTTTTTTAATACTTTTGCCAGTGTAGACCACGTTATTAGCTGCACTTGTCTCAACTTTTGACAGTGTTGAAATAGGAGTTCAAGGGGCTTCTGAAATCCAGTTGATATCTAAGCGACATTGATGAATCTGCCCCATACTGTCCTGCTGTGATCTTTTTCTGCAAACCAATTGGCTGTAACGTGATATAAGGGACCCAAGCTCGTTTAAAAAATGTGGGTAATCAAAAATGTTGGCGTATGTCGTAGAAAAATTAGAATCTGCAAAATGAGAAAGCGCTTACAATCCAAAATCCTTTTTGAAATAGGACCACATGTTTAACCCACAGTGTAGTCAGAAAGTTATGTGTAGCTAGGTGAGAAAAACCCATTAAAACGCCCAGTGAAGCTATGATCCCCTGGTTTGGAGAGGTAATTAAGACTGGTATATTTGGATTTAATACAAGGAGAAGGAGGAGGCTCTTATCAGGGATAAGCTGCTATGGTGAAAGAACTTCCCCCAGACTTGGTGTCTCCAATGTACAGTTATGAATATTGGGGTTAGTATTGATCAGATACTGATGGGACATTTTCAACTTCAGGACTAATAGGGGAAGAATATGCATATTTTTCCATAACTGTGAGACATGGCAATCAATCTGCCCCAAATTAATAGTTGCCTATTTAGGAAACACGGCACGCCTGTTGTCAGCTATTAAAAGGTAAAATCATGATTAAAAAAATAGGACGGTGGAACCAAATGCCTGATTGTCAGAAGCAAAGATATCATGAATGTTGGGGATTTCCACAAACAGCCCCTATTTGAGGTCATCAAGGGGAGGTGTGTGGGTGTAACTGAAGCGCTGACATAAAGACAGGGTGAATTCGGATCTGTCTTCAATGCAGGGAGATACATCGCAGTGTAGGCATGATCCAAGTTCACTGGAAGTTTTCCAACCGAAGTGCTCTCTTTTGCAAAGATCTGAGCCATCTCTGTGACCATCGTTTAGCAAGTTTGTTAATTCTGTTTATTTTACGTAATTGTATATGCAGTATTGTTTTTTTTCCCCTTTTGCAAAATATTTTATATATGTTTTTATAAACCCTGCCTATCTTTCTGGATTAAATATAAATGTTAACAGTTCTATTCCTTTTGCTCTGTAAACCGCACTCGTGGATCTGGCAGTGACCTTACCGGGGTATATACGCACATTCCATGCGTTGGAATTGGTTGTATATATACCATACGCTCATTGGAAGTTCCCCAATAATCAACCTACTAATGGTAACAACCGCAGCCTCCACACTTAATCGTCGGTCAAATACGTAATTGTCCTGACAATAGGCGGCAGCAAAGGGCTGTTCATGACAAAAAGGTAACAGTGTGGTGGGTTCAGCGTGACCAGTCCCCAGCTCTGATCTTTAACAATGTAGAAACAACATTTCTATGTAAGTTTAGCTCCATGCGGCTCAAATCAGAAAAGATCCTCAGCAGCGGTCCCAGGTGCCTTTTTTTTGGAGTCTGGGCATTTAGCCTAAAGCATACGGGGAGATTTTTCAAAATGAACGGTTGACTTTTCCTATAGGCTCCTGTATACCAGATATAAACCAGTGTGCACCTGCATAACATTCTCTCCTACACAGACCATTGGCCACCACCCCAAAAAATTATTCCTTCCACTATATGTTTTTAGTACAATGAGTCCTTACGGGACTGCAGAACATGCTAAGTGACTGCAAGCGCTTTTCTACTGAGTTTGTAAGGACTGCCTTGAATATGGCCAGGATCAATAGAGAGAGCTGAACCCCAGGTGACTTCAGTGTAGTTCTTACAAGCTAGAGAGCTGCAGTGGTCGGTCTCCTAGGCAATGAGATAAAAACAAAAGATAAAATAAATATCTCAAAAACGGCTGCAAACTTAAACAGTAAAATGGAAAAGTGGTTGTTTTTCCAAGCATTATCCAGCAAGATCCATCTATGAAGATGGGATTAGCCACATGAAAATGTGGAAAAAAGAAAAGGTTTTAAAACCGAGAAAAAGCAGAAACGCCAGACAACATCTATTTATACTGTTTTCTTTCAGAGATAGCGCCACTTCTGTCCACAGGTTGTGTGAGGTAGTACAGCTCAGTTCCACTATAGTAAACGGGGCAGATGTGGCTCTTTCGGGGGAAAACAAAAATAAAAACAAAAAACAAAAAAACCAACAAAATAAAAAACAAAAGCAGCTGTGTTTTCTGAACCATAAGATTATTGGAAGACATAAGTTAATTTTGCTTTTTTTTTACTTTTTAAAACTGCTGAACAAGTGGATTCTTGACCGAGCCGACATCAGAGCCGAACCCTACTAAGCGGACTGATGTTTTATCGTACTCTGGACCCCCAGCTTATTCGGGAAGACGCTTTTCAGAATTTCTCGCAGGTGGATGACATTTTTTGATCAGTTCTATAATAATCAATTAAAGCCGATGCGTTCTGCATTTCTCATGTCATCTGCGGCTCGGGTTCACGTGGTCAATCTGAAGATCAGGTCGCGGACGGAGCGTGTTGCAGGAGAAGAGATTTAATTTAGCAAGAACCATGCACAGACCCTATGACACGTTCCAGTGCATGACAAGCCCAACATCTGTACTTAGCAATGATTTCACGCGTTTGGCATCAGTCAGAAGCGATTAGCAATAACCACACAGATGCCGCAGTATGCAAAATCATTCTCATCGCCCTGATGCATCTCTCTGTATTGCTACATTACACCGCCATTATGTTAAAGTTTGCTTTTTTTTTGCTTTTCTGGGACATGAAAATACTAAAAAGGCATGCAATACTGAAAGGAAGAAAGAGGGGTCGCTAGAGCCAACAATTGGAGGCCACCAATGACTTCCATATTTCATCCTCTTGGAATAGGCTACTTAAAGTTACATCCAGAAAAATTTGAAGTTGGCATACGTTTTGTCTTATTAGCCGTTTACCAAAAGATTCAAGATACAGTTATATAATCAATATGGGCTTAAAGTGCAGACTCACAGCTTTAATTTGAGGGTATTCACATCCTAATTGGAGTAAAGGTTTAGGAATTACAGCTCTTTAATATGTAGCTGCCTCTTTTTCAAAGCACAATTGTATCAAAAGCTTTTAAATAGGCTTTTCCCTCGTTAATCCATCAACAATTAAGTGGGTAAAGGTCTGGAGCTGATTCCAGGTGTGGTGTTTGCATTTGGAAGCTGTTGCTGTGAACCCACAACGTGCGGTCAAAGTAGCTCTAAGTGGAAGAAAAACAGACCACCATTAACCCCTTTACCCCCAAGGGTGGTTTGCACGTTAATGACCAGGCCAATTTTTACAATTCTGACCACTGTCCCTTTATGAGGTTATAACTCTGGAACGCTTCAATGGATCCTGGTGATTCTGACATTGTTTTCTCGTGACATATTGTACTTCATGACAATGGTAAAAATTATTTGATAGTACCTGCGTTTATTTGTGAAAAAAACGGAAATTTGGCGAAAATTATGAAAATTTCGCAATTTTCCAACTTTGAATTTTTATGCAATTAAATCACAGAGATATGTCACACAAAATACTTAATAAGTAACATTTCCCACATGTCTACTTTACATCAGCACAATTTTGGAACCAAAATTTTTTTTTTGTTAGGGAGTTATAAGGGTTAAAAGTTGACCAGCAATTTCTCATTTCTACAACACCATTTTATTTTAGGGACCACATCTCATTTGAAGTCATTTTGAGGGGTCTATATGATAGAAAATACCCAAGTGTGACACCATTCTAAAAACTGCACCCCTCAAGGTGCTCAAAACCATATTCAAGAAGTTTATTAACCCTTCTGGTGCTTCACAGGAATTTTTTGAATGTTTAAATAAAAATGAACATTTAACTTTTTTTCACAAAAAATTTAATTCAGCTCCAATTTGTTTTATTTTACCAAGGGTAACAGGAGAAAATGGACCCCAAACATATTGTTGTACAATTTGTCCTGAGTATGCCAATACCCCACATGTGGGGGTAAACCACTGTTTGGGCGCATGGCAGAGCTCGGAAGCGAAGGAGTGCCATTTGACTTTTCAATGCAAAATTGACTGGAATTGAGATGGGACGCCATGTTTCGTTTGGAGAGCCCCTGATGTGGCTAAACATTGAAACCCCCCACAAGTGACACCATTTTGGAAAGTAGACCCCCTAAGGAACTTATCTAGAGGTGTGGTGAGCACTTTGACCCAACAAGTGCTTCACAGAAGTTTATAATGTAGAACCGTAAAAATAAAAAATCATTTTTTCACAAAAATTATCTTTTTGCCCCCAATTTTTTATTTTCCCAAGGGTAAGAGAAGAAATTGGACCCCAAAAGTTGTTGTACAATTTGTCCTGAGTACGCTGATACCCCATATGTGGGGGTAAACCACTGTTTGGGTGGATGGGAGAGCTCGGAAGGGAAGGAGCGCCGTTTGACTTTTCAAAGCAAAATTGACAGGAATTGAGATGGGACGCCATGTTGCGTTTGAAGAGCCACTGATGTGCCTAAACATTGAAACCCCCCACAAATGACACCATTTTGGAAAGTAGACCCCCTAAGGAACTTATCTAGAGGTGTGGTGAGCACTTTGACCCACCAAGTGCTTCACAGAAGTTTATAATGCAGAGCCGTAAAAATAAAACAAAATTTTTTTCCCACAAAAATTATTTTTTTAGCCCCCAGTTTTGTATTTTCCTGAGGGTAACAGGAGAAATTGGACCCCAAAATTTGTTGCCCAATTTGTCCTGAGTGCGATGATACACCATATGTGGGGGGAACCACTGTTTGGGCACATGGGAGGGCTCAGAAGGGAAGGAGTGCCATTTGAATGCAGACTTAGATGGAATGGTCTGCAGGTGTCACATTGCGTTTGCAGAGCCCCTAATGTACCTAAACAGTAGAAACCCCCCACAAGTGACACCATTTTGGAAAGTAGACCCCCTAAGGAACTCATCTAGATGTGTTGTGATAGCTTTGAACCCCCAAGTGTTTCACTACAGTTTGTAACGCAGAGCCGTGAAAATTAAAAAAAAAAATCTTTCCCCCCAAAATTATTTTTTAGCCCCCAGTTTTGTATTTTCCCGAGGGTAAGAGGAGAAATTCGACCCCAAAAGTTGTTGTCCAATTTGTCCTGAGTACGCTGATACCCCGTATGTTGGGGGAAACCAACGTTTGAGCGCATGGCAGAGCTCGGAAGGGAAGGAGCGCCATTTGGAATGCAGACTTAGATGGAATGGTCTGCAGACGTCACATTGCGTTTGCAGAACCCCTAATGTACCTAAACAGTAGAAACCCCCCACAAGTGACCCCATATTGGAAACTAGACCCCCCAGGGAACTAATCTAGATGTGTTGTGAGAACTTTGAACCCCCAAGTGTTTCACTACAGTTTATAACGCAGAGCCGTGAAAATAAAAAATCTTTTTTTTTCCCACAAAAAAAAAAATGTTTTAGCCCCGAGTTTTGTATTTTCCCAAGGGTAGCAGGAGAAATTGGACCCCAAAAGTTGTTGTCCTATTAGTCCTGAGTACGCTGATACCCCATATGTTGGGGTAAACCCCTGTTTGGGCACACGGGAGAGCTCGGAAGGGAAGAAGCACTGTTTTACTTTTTCAACGCAGAATTGGCTGGAATTGAGATCGGACGCCATGTCGCGTTTGGAGAGCCCCTGATGTGCCTAAACAGTGGAAACCCCCCAATTATAACTGAAACCCTAATCCAAACACATCCCTAACCCTAATCCCAACAGTAACCCTAACCACACCTGTAACCCTGACACACCCCTAACCCTAATCCCAACCCTATTCCCAACCGTAAATGTAATCTAAACCCTAACTGTAACTTTAGCCCCAACCCAAACTGTAGCCCTAGCCCTAACCCTAACCCTAATCCTAACCCTAATCCTAACCCTAGCCCTAACCCTAGCCCTAACCCTAACCCTAGCCCTAACCCTAGCCCTAACCCTAGCCCTAACCCTAGCCCTAACCCTAGCCCTAACCCTAGCCCTAACCCTAGCCCTAACCCTAGCCCTAACCCTAGCCCTAACCCTAGCCCTAACCCTAGCCCTAACCCTAGCCCTAACCCTAGCCCTAACTCTAACCCTAGCCCTAATGGGAAAATGGAAATAAATACATTTTTGTAATTTTTCCCTAACTAAGGGGGTGATGAAGGGGGGTTTGATTTACTTTTATAGCGGGTTTTTTTAGCGGATTTTTATGATTGGCAGCCGTCACACACTGAAAGACACTTTTTATTGCAAAAAATATTTTTTGCGTTACCACATTTTGAGAGCTATAATTTTTCTATATTTTGGTCCACAGAGTCATGTGAGGTCTTGTTTTTTGCGGGACGAGTTGATGTTTTTATTGGTAACATTTTCGGGCACGTGACATTTTTTGATCGCTTTTTATTCCGATTTTTGTGAGGCAGAATGACCAAAAACCAGCTATTCATGAATTTCTTTTGGGGGAGGCGTTTATACCGTTCCGCGTTTGGTAAAATTGATGAAGCAGTTTTATTCTTCGGGTCAGTACGATTACAGCGACACCTCATTTATATCATTTTTTTATGTTTTGGCGCTTTTATACGATAAAAACTATTTTATAGAAAAAATAATTATTTTTGCATCGCTTTATTCTCAGGACTATAACTTTTTTATTTTTTTGCTGATGATGCTGTATGGCGGCTCGTTTTTTGCGGGACAAGATGACGTTTTCAGCGGTACCATGGTTAGTTATATCTGTCTTTTTGATCGCGTGTTATTCCACTTTTTGTTCGGCGGTATGATAATAAAGCGTTGTTTTTTGCCTCGTTTTTTTTTTTTTTCTTACGGTGTTTGCTGAAGGGGTTAACTAGTGGGCCAGTTTTATAGGTCGGGCCGTTACGGACGCGGCGATACTAAATATGTGTACTTTTATTGGTTTTTTTATTATTTAGATAAAGAAATGTATTTATGGGAATAATATTTTTATTTTTTTTTTCATTATTTTGGAATATTTTTTTTTATTTTTTTTTTTTTTTACACATTTGAAATTTTTTTTTTTTACTTTTTTACTTTGTCCCAGGGGGGGACATCACAGATCAGTGATCTGACAGTTTGCACAGCACTCTGTCAGATCACTGATCTGACATGCAGCGCTGCAGCCTTCACAGTGCCTGCTCTGAGCAGGCTCTGTGAAGCCACCTCCCTCCCTGCAGGACCCGGATCCGCGGCCATCTTGGATCCGGGGCTGGAGGGAGCAGGGAGGGAGGTGAGACCCTCGCAGCAACGCGATCACATCGCGTTGCTGCGGGGGGCTCAGGGAAGCCCGCAGGGAGCCCCCTCCCTGCGCGGTGCTTCCCTGTACCGCCGGCACATCGCGATCATCTTTGATCGCGGTGTGCCGGGGGTTAATGTGCCGGGGGCGGTCCGTGACCGCTCCTGGCACATAGTGCCGGATGTCAGCTGCGATAAACAGCTGACACCCGGCCGCGATCGGCGGCGCTCCCCCTGTGAGCGCTGCCGATCGCATATGACGTACTATTGCGTCCTTGGGAAGTAAAGCCCACCCCACATGGACGCAATAGTACGTCTAATGGCAGAAAGGGGTTAAGCCGATAAAAAATGAAAAAAATCCATCAGAAAGATAGCAGATATGTTAGGAGTGGCCAAATCAACAGTTTGGTACATTCTGAAAAAAATAAAATTAGGTGAGTTTGGGAACTCAAAAAGGTCTGGCATCCACAGAAGACAACAGTGATTGATGATTGCAGAATCCTTTCCATGGTGAAGCAAAATCCCTTCACAACATCCATCCAAAACACTCTCCAGCAAGTAGGTGTAGTCTACCATAAAGAGAAGACGAAATACAGAGGGTTCACCACGAGGTGCAAACCATCAATCAGCCTTAAAAATAGAAAGGATAGAATAGACTTTTGCGAAAAAAAAACATCTAAAGGAGCCAGCAAAGTTCTGGAAAAGCATTAGTTGGACAGATGAAACTAAGATCGACCTGTCCCAGAATGATGGGAAGTAGAAAGTCTGGAGAAGGCTTGGAACGGCTCATAATCCAAAGCACACCACATCCTCTGTAAACATGGTGGTCGCATTGTGATGGCGCGGGCATGCATGGCTTCCATGCATGTCAGTGGGTCACTGGTGGTTATTGATGATGTGACTGAAGACAGAAGCAGCCGGATGAATCATGAAATGTACAGGGCGAATCTCTGCTCGGATCCAACCAAATGCAGCAAGGTTGACTGTCCATCTATCTGGACTGTGAAGCATCGTCCAATGACCCAATACATACTGCGAAAGCAAAGAAGTGGAACATTCTGCAACGGCCGAGTCATTCACCAAATCTCAACCCTATCGAGCAGCATTTCATATCCTTAAGACAAAACTTAAGGCAGAAAGACTCAAACAAGCAACAACTGAAATCACTGCAGTAATGACCTGGCAAAGCATCACAAAGGAGGAAAGCCAGTGTTTGGTGACGTCCATGGCTTCCACACTACAGGCCATCATTGCCTTCACTACAAAGTATTAAAAATTAACATTTTACTTAGAGTAAAGTTAATTTGTTTTATTACTTTTGAGCCTCTGAAATGAGGCGGCTTTGTAGAAAAATAGCTGCAATTCCTAAATGTTTCACCGGATATTTTTGTTCGACCCCTTTAATTAAACCTGAAATTCTGCACTTTAATTACATCTCAATTGTTTCATTTTTAATCTCGGTACTATCCACAAGGAAAAACTTTACCCTCCCTGGAACACCAATATTAGGAGGTGGCATGCTGTGCCGTACCTCCTGGGCCTCAATGCCAAACCTGTAGAAATGCCCCATTTCTTCCTAGACGCCAAGCGTATGGTCACTTACCAAAACAATATGGCGGTTTAACCCTGCAGTCGGTGGTGGTATCCGAGGGTTCACAGTCACCGGCCTGAATTATTATTACGTCAGCAAATAATGTCTGAAGCAAACTCTGATTTACACACAGGACAATTCTAATTTTCGCTATGGCACAACTATTCCCTTCCTTAGTAATACACATGACTGTGATACTACGTGACATCACAACATGGTTTGCTTGATTAAATCCTGCCCAAGATTTGCAAGGATCAGTCATCGGTTTACGGACTAGTCGCGGGTCTCCCAAACCAAACTCAGTCTCATATATTCCTACGAGGCTACAGCCCAATACATGCAATATGCCACGCATTCCCGAAATGTATAGGGTTAGTGGATATCAAAACAAAACAGCTTACCTACCTGTTCAGCACTGCACCGTTCTTCCCCAGCACAGAGCAGTCACATACCGCTCCTGCCGGGAATTCAGCTACCTCTGCTGACGCGAGGGGGCAGGACATCCGGGGTCATTATGATTGACAGCCGCTCCCCCAGTTAGGCAGCGGGGATCCGACTGTCAATCAGAATGATGTTGGAAGTGCTACCCAGTCGACAGAGTGAAAGGGAAAAGAAGCCTCCGCTCTGTAGATACAACGTCAGCAGAGGCTTCTGAATCTCCGGCAGGAGCAGTCTGTGGTCGCTCTGTGCTGGGGAAGAACGGTGGCGGCCAGAAGAGGCAGGTAAGTTGCAATTACCTGCCTGTTAGTGCCGAGATACATTTTTGTAATGAAGTGTAAGTCCCGATAGAGCTAGTGAAGAATGGGAAGGTGATCACATAGTAAGACTACTCATTAGGATTTCCACTACCTTGGCTGCCATTCTCAGGTATAGCTTGTTCTGGTCTTCGGCTGTTCCCATCTTTTCTCTCTTGACCAGATCTTGAAGGCTCTGATGGTCGTCATCATGGAAGTAACGCACCCTCTCCTTGTCCACGTGTGTGTCAACCTGCAGCACAGAGAAATGTACAATCCTTGTAGATCAGTCACTTTATAGGATCCATACATTGAGCACACCTTACAATAAAACGGGCACACACGTATGATCGTCCGTGCACCAGACCGTCCAATCTACTCCACGGGCTGACATACCCTGCACTAGAACTTACTTATAGGCCAGCAGGAGACCAGGCCCAGGAAAAAAAAAAAAAAGAAAACTCAAGAGTTACATTTTTGCACAAATGAGGGGTGCGCTAAACTTTGCACTTCTTTCCCACAGCTATTCTAGCCCTTAAAGGGAAGGTGCCGCGTTTTAATATTGTAAAAAAAAACAAAAAAAAAACCTCTTTAATTCCTTATTTTTATAAGTTATTTTCAAGTGCATAGTATTTATTGTTTTTTTTTTTTATTCATTTTTTTTTCTGCCACTCGGCGCCGCCATTTTCATTTGCAGGACTGTAAGTGTAGCTGCACGACACTTCCAGTCTTCACATACGGCTGCCCTGGACATAGACATCTGCAGTCGGGAGGCGACCCCATAGCTACCATTATAAGCTTCTCTCTGCTCTGATGTGGCCACGCCCCCTGGGCTGTCTCCACATCACAGCAGAGGCAGGAGATCGGCGCCATCTTGCTTCAGTCTACAGTGGAGTGTACCTGTGAGCTCCACTGTGACTGAGCTGTGCTGTTGGAGGAGCAGCTCCATCTGTCTCCCCTCACACTCAGCGGCCGTTCCCTGTCCTCTGCTGCCTGGTGTGTGGCTGAATCTCTAGAATCGCTAGAGAGTCTGAAGTGCTGGGGTCTGATGTTCTCTTATCAGGAGCTGCAGAGAGGTAACAGAGGGGGATGGGGGAGGCTCTGTGCTGCACCGACCTCACTGCAGCTCCTCACAGGACATCAGACCGTGCATCTCACTATACTGTGCTGAGCCGTGTATCTAATCCTCTCCTGTGTGATACTGACTGCTGAGCCGTGTATCTAATCCTCTCCTGTGTGATACTGACTGCTGAGCCGTGTATCTAATCCTCTCCTGTGTGATACTGACTGCTGAGCCGTGTATCTAATCCTCTCCTGTGTGATACTGACTGCTGAGCCGTGTATCTAATCCTCTCCTGTGTGATACTGACTGCTGAGCCGTGTATCTAATCCTCTCCTGTGTGATACTGACTGCTGAGCCGTGTATCTAATCCTCTCCTGTGTGATACTGACTGCTGAGCCGTGTATCTAATCCTCTCCTGTGTGATACTGACTGCTGAGCCGTGTATCTAATCCTCTCCTGTGTGATACTGTCTGCTGAGCCGTGTATCTAATCCTCTCCTGTGTGATACTGTCTGCTGAGCCGTGTATCTAATCCTATCCTGTGTGATACTGTCTGCTGAGCCGTGTATCTAATCCTATCCTGTGTGATACTGACTGCTGAGCCGTGTATCTAATCCTATCCTGTGTGATACTGTCTGCTGAGCCGTGTATCTAATCCTCTCCTGTGTGATACTGTCTGCTGAGCCGTGTATCTAATCCTATCCTGTGTGATACTGTCTGCTGAGCCGTGTATCTAATCCTATCCTGTGTGATACTGTCTGCTGAGCCGTGTATCTAATCCTCCTGTGTGATACTGTCTGCTGAGCCGTGTATCTAATCCTCCTGTGGAATACTGACTGCTGAGCCGTGTATCTAATCCTCTCCTGTGTGATACTGTCTGCTGAGCCGTGTATCTAATCCTATCCTGTGTGATACTGTCTGCTGAGCCGTGTATCTAATCCTCTCCTGTGTAATACTGTCTGCTGAGCAGTGTATCTAATCCTATCCTGTGCTGACCTGTGTATCTAATCCTCCTGTGGAATACTGACTGCTGAGCCGTGTATCTAATCCTATCCTGTGCGATACTGTCTGGTGAGCCGTGTATCTAATCCTCTCCTGTGCGATACTGTCTGCTGAGCCGTGTATCTAATCCTCTCCTGTGTGATACTGTCTGCTGAGCCGTGTATCTAATCCTATCCTGTGTGATACTGTCTGCTGAGCCGTGTATCTAATCCTATCCTGTGTGATACTGACTGCTGAGCCGTGTATCTAATCCTATCCTGTGTGATACTGTCTGCTGAGCCGTGTATCTAATCCTCTCCTGTGTGATACTGTCTGCTGAGCCGTGTATCTAATCCTATCCTGTGTGATACTGTCTGCTGAGCCGTGTATCTAATCCTATCCTGTGTGATACTGTCTGCTGAGCCGTGTATCTAATCCTATCCTGTGTGATACTGTCTGCTGAGCCGTGTATCTAATCCTATCCTGTGTGATACTGTCTGCTGAGCCGTGTATCTAATCCTCCTGTGTGATACTGTCTGCTGAGCCGTGTATCTAATCCTCCTGTGGAATACTGACTGCTGAGCCGTGTATCTAATCCTCTCCTGTGTGATACTGTCTGCTGAGCCGTGTATCTAATCCTCTCCTGTGTAATACTGTCTGCTGAGCAGTGTATCTAATCCTATCCTGTGCTGACCTGTGTATCTAATCCTCCTGTGGAATACTGACTGCTGAGCCGTGTATCTAATCCTATCCTGTGCGATACTGTCTGGTGAGCCGTGTATCTAATCCTCTCCTGTGCGATACTGTCTGGTGAGCCGTGTATCTAATCCTCTCCTATGTGATACTGTCTGGTGAACCGTGTATCTAATCCTATCCTGTGCGGACCTGTGTATCTAAGGCTATGTGCACACGTCTGGATTTTTAGCGTTTTTTTTTTTTGCGGAATTTCGCCATAAAAACGCTATAAATCCGGTAAAAAAACGCTAACATTATGCATCCTATCATTTAGAATGCATTCCGCATTTTTTGTGCAGATGTTAGCGTTTTTTTCCGCAAAAAAAACGCATACCGCAAAAAATCCGGACATGCTCTATCTTTTTGCGGATTTTTTGCGGATTTCCTATCAAAAAGGACATTCCGGAGAATAAAAAAAAAGCAAAAAATCCATGCAAAAAACGCGCAAATTCCGCGAGAAATCCGCGCAAAAAAAGCACGCGGATTTCTGGCAGAATTCTCAGGATTATGTCAGGAAAAAATCCTGACGTGTGCACATAGCCTAATCCTGTGAAATACTGACTGCTGAGCCGTGTATCTAATCCTCTCCTGTGTGATACTGTCTGCTGAGCCGTGTATCTAATCCTATCCTGTGTGATACTGTCTGGTGAACCGTGTATCTAATCCTCTCCTATGCACTCCTCTCCCCCCGTATATCTTTCCCCATTGCACACACAACTCAATGCGTGCGATAACAGGAGCTGCGAGCGTCATGCTGTATTATGGCATTATGTGAGATCTATATGACGGTATTATGTGATCTGTATGGTGGTATTATGCTTGATCAGTATTGTGAGAATTATATGGTGGTATTGTGTGTGATCAATATGGTGGTATTATGTGAGAACACTGGCAGCATTATGTGTGATCTATATGGCGGTATTATGTGAGAACACTATGGCAGTATTATGTGTGATCTATATGGTGGTATGTGAGAACACTGGTGGTATTATGTGTGATCTATATGGCGGTATTATGTGAGAACACTATGGCAGTATTATGTGTGATCTATATGGCGGTATGTGAGAACACTGGTGGTATTATGTGTGATCTATATGGCGGTATTATGTGAGAACACTATGGCAGTATTATGTGCGATCTATATGGTGGTATGTGAGAACACTGGCAGTATTATGTGTGATCTATATGGTGGTATGTGAGAACACTGGCGGTATTATGTGTGATCTATATGGTGGTATGTGAGAACACTGGCGGTATTATGTGTGATCTATATGGTGGTATGTGAGAACACTGGTGGTATTATGTGTGATCTATATGGCGGTATTATGTGAGAACACTATGGCAGTATTATGTGTTAGGCTGGGTTCCCATTGCGTTATGGGACCGCGTTTAACGGACAGCGTTGCACGGCGAAATTAACGCCGTGCAACGCGTCCGTTAACGCGCCCATTGAAGGCAATGGGAACGCGCTTCACTAGCGCGTGCCATGTTCGGCACGCGCTAGCGACGCGCCGGTGATTCCTGGCGCGCCGCGGACGCTGCTTGCAGCGTCCGAGGCGCGCCCGCGGTCCGTTCCCCGCTCTCGCAGATCGGGGATCTGCGAGAGCGGGGACGTTACCGCGACCGCAGCCCCATAGAAAACATTGCGTTAGTGCAATCCATTTAGCGCTAGCGGATTGCGCTAACGCAATGTGACCCTAGCCTTATCTATATGGCGGTATGTGAGAACACTGGCGGTATTATGTGTGATCTATATGGTGGTATTATGTGAGAACTGTATGACAGTATTGTGTGATCTATTTGATAGTATTGTGTGTGATCTATATGGCGGTATTATGTGAGAACACTGGCAGCATTATGTGTGATCTATATGGCGATATTATGTGAGAACACTATGGCAGTATTATCTTCAGAAAGCGGACCCATTCTATGGTGGTTCTGGCTGAGCACCTGCACGCGGGTCTGGGGTAATAGAGGGTAAAGCATGACCTCCAGTTAGGTGTAGTCAGGGGAAGGCTGGTGAGGCAGCTGAAGAGAGGGGTCTCATTTTTATCGTTACTATATGGCTACATTTCCTTCCCAGCGTCACCCTGTACTTCGCCTGTCGCCTCGCTTTCACACATCGCCAGGACAGGATGGAGAAGACAGGATCTGAGGAGGGGAATGGGGTCTGCATGCAAAGTCTGGATCAGACCAGGCCATCAATCCACAGAAATGTTTCCTGGATTTCTGTGGAGCAGACGGTCCATCCATGTGTATAAAAGACAGCGCTCTATGTACAATCCCTGGCTGCTCCGCGCACCAAACAGGGGGCCCCTATAGACCAACACACTGCTCTCCTGAAATACTCTGTGCTGCTGTCACCCTGCTCCCTCCACCACATATCTCCCAGAATCCTTGCTGCCTGCCATCCTCGGTGACTGTCTACTTGTCAGTATAAGGCTGCTTTCACACTAGCGTCGGTACGGGCCCGTTGCAGTGCGTCATACCGACGCATGCTGTGAAAGAAATGCCTGACGTGGGCAGCAGAAGCAGTCTTACGACGCTTCCGCTGCCCCATTGTAAGGTTTGGGCATGAGGGGGCGGAGTTTCGGCTGTGCATGCGCGGTCGAAAATGGTGGACTCGACGCACAAACGTTACATGTAACTTTTTTTGTGGCGGCGGTCCACCAAAACATGACGCAACCGTCGCACGACAGTTGTGACGTGTGGCAATATGTCGCAATACGTCGGTAATGTTAGTCTATGGGGAAAAAACGCATCCTGCAGACAACTTTGCAGGATGCGTTTTTTCTCCTGAATGACGCATTGCAACGTACAGCCAACAACGCTAGTGTGAAAGTAGCCTAAGGCTGCCGTCCACTATCAGTATTTGGTCAGTATTTTACCTCAGTATTTGTAGCCAAAACCAGGAGTGGGTGATAAATATAGAAGTGGTGCATATGTTTCTATTATACTTTTCCTCTATTTGTTCCACTCCTGGTTTTGGCTTACAAATACTGAGGTAAAATACTGACCAAATACTGCTAGTGTGACGGCAGCCATACTCTGCAGTCACCAACAAAATGGCTGCTCACTGGGTTCCTGAATATCATCCTCTCTAATCCCTTAGCAAACACCCAGAAGGGGAGGAGAGGAGACATCACACAGGTCAGCAGACTCCGCCCATAATTACTGCAGTGCTGTAATGTGAGCTATTTGTACACTAGATTTTTCTGAAATTTCAGCAGCTGCTCCCCCTAGTGTTGAAAAGTGGAAATTCCAAAACTTTTCAAATTATTTTTCATATTTTACTAAATTATAAACAAATGATAATATTTTTTTTTAAGAAAATGTAATCATTAATTCTTTACATTTTTACAATTTATGAAAAAAAAAATTTTTTGATGGCACCTTCCCTTTAAAGGGGTTCTACGGGCTAAATACAATGTTTGAGAGCTTGGGTTCGGTGAAAACTACAAACTCTCCAATATGCGCCTGCTGTCGCCACCGTGGAGCCAGTGCGGGTCATGCCACGGTGATGACGCCACTTTTCTCCTACAACCACTACAGTCTGTGATTGGCTGCAGCAGTCAGGTGAACTCAATCGTGCGTCATAAATATACAAGCCACCAGACCACTGCGGCCAATCAAAGGTCCAAGCGGTACTGTGACAGGGGAGGGGTGATATCATCACTTCTGATTACTTAAAAGGTATTGTATTAGATGGCAAAAATGTGCTTTCTCCCTGACACAGCGCCTCTCTAGTCCATAGGTTTTGTCTGGTATTGCAGCTTAGCCACGTTCACTTTACTAGGGCTGAGCAGCAAAACAATACTCAACATAAAGCCAAGAGGGAGCTGTTACTAGAAGGAAGCTAAATTGTTCTACTATTGAACAATTCCTTAAAGGGAACCTGTCACATTGTATATACAGTCCGATCTTAGGTCAGCAATGAACACAGAAGAAGCTGAGAAAAATGGTATGTAAGAAATGATTCAGTATAACTTGGATTATATTCATATTATATTCATTGAAATCAAATCACTCCTTTTGTATTCACCAGCCCAGTGGGCGGCCCTGTTTACGGGGCCAGTGGGCGGCCCTGTTTACGAGGCCAGTGGGCGGCCCCGTTTACGAGGCCAGTGGGTGGCCCTGTTTACGAGGCCAGTGGGTGGCCCTGTTTACGAGGCCAGTGGGCGGCCCTGTTCACGAGGCCAGTGGGCGGCCCTGTTCACGAGGCCAGTGGGCGGCCCTGTTCACGAGGCCAGTGGGCGGCCCTGTTCACGAGGCCAGTGGGCGGCCCTGTTCACGAGGCCAGTGGGCGGCCCTGTTCACGAGGCCAGTGGGCGGCACTGTTTATGAGGCCAGTGGGCGGCACTGTTTATGAGGCCAGTGGGCGGCCCTGTTCACGAGGCCAGTGGGCGGCCCTGTTCACGAGGCCAGTGGGCGGCCCTGTTCACGAGGCCAGTGGGCGGCCCTGTTCACGAGGCCAGTGGGCGGCCCTGTTCACGAGGCCAGTGGGCGGCCCTGTTCACGAGGCCAGTGGGCGGCCCTGTTCACGAGGCCAGTGGGCGGCCCTGTTCACGAGGCCAGTGGGCGGCACTGTTTATGAGGCCAGTGGGCGGCACTGTTTATGAGGCCAGTGGGCGGCCCTGTTCACGAGGCCAGTGGGCGGCCCTGTTCACGAGGCCAGTGGGCGGCCCTGTTCACGAGGCCAGTGGGCGGCCCTGTTCACGAGGCCAGTGGGCGGCCCTGTTCACGAGGCCAGTGGGCGGCCCTGTTCACGAGGCCAGTGGGCGGCCCTGTTCACGAGGCCAGTGGGCGGCCCTGTTCACGAGGCCAGTGGGCGGCCCTGTTCACGAGGCCCTATTAGTGATTGACAGCTATATCTGCTACCCAATTTATACTCTAATTTAACCCTAAAAATGTAAACAGGTTAACCCTCCTTAAAATCTCTACAACATAACCGCTTCTCTAAGCTTCCTAGAGAAGGGCGAAGTAGTCTGTTAATAAGCAACACCATAGCAAACTGGAAACCCAGGAGGGAAATTTTCCAGCTACCTTTCTTTACAAGAACACAAGTAATGGAGGTCACCCAGATATCCAGCAAGGTCTGGATAATAGTCTATATAACATATGGAAGGAGAAGGTCATCAAGCTAGTGACACACGTGACATACATATTTGAGAAAAGATATCTGAGCCTCTCTAAACTCAAAATGAAATATGATTTCCTGCTTAATTTCTTCCTTATAGTCAGGGAATACATTTTTTTTTTTACGGGTCAGAATTAGAAAGGTCTCTGAATTTTGATCTTCTACCGAAGGACATTCTCTATCCTCCATCAATACAAGATTGTGAGATAATATCCCTACAAAATATCAATTATTCATTCCACTCCCTGATTTGACAACAAAAATATTGGCTGGAGAAAAGTCTGTAAAACAGTTGGAAATGAATGTTGGTGAGAAACCCTCTTTAAAGCGAACCTGTCACCATGAATTTTAAGTCCAATTTGCAGGCCCCATGTTATAGAGTAGGGGAGCCGAGCAGATGGACATATAGATTTGAAAGAAAAGGAAATTCAGTATAACTTGAGCTTTATTCATTTAATCCTCTGCTCTTTCTGGAATGTTCTGTTCTATCAATTATTGACCTTCCTCAGTCCGGTGGGTGGTCCCATCAGTGATTGATCATCCTCAGTCCAGTGGGTGGTCCCATCAGTGATTGATCATCCTCAGTCCAGTGGGTGGTCACATCAGTGATTGACCATCTTCAGTCCAGTGGGTGGTCTCATCAGTGATTGACCATCCTCAGTCCAGTGGGTGGTCTCATCAGTGATTGACCTTCCTCAGTCCAGTGGGTGGTCCCATCAGTGATTGACAATCCTCAGTCCAGTGGGTGGTCCTATTAGTGATTGACCATCCTCTGTCCAGTGGGCGTTCCCATCAGTGATTGACATCCCCAGTAAAGTGGGCGGTCCTATCATTGATTGACTACCTATGGTCCAGTGGGCGGTCCTATCTAACCACTCACAGTCTAGTGGGCGTTCCTATCAGTGATTGACAGTTATTACTGCACCCACACATACACAAAGAAAGTGGTCAGTCACTGATAGGATCGCCCACTCTACTAAAAATCCAAAAATTGTAAGATTCTTCTATACTGATGAGGGGGGAGCAGCTCTGCATCTAGCTCCTCTCTACATAGGAGATGACAGTTGCCATTGATAACATTGATCAGTCCTGGAGGAGAAAGAAGCAGATTTCTCTGATAAGATATATTACACAGTTTTTTTTCCCGTGTATTATTAATTTATGGAATTAAAAAATAAAATGGCGGTTACTCTTTAAGGTAATTTTCCATGCCACTATAGATTGTCCAACACCAGTTATCCACAACTTTATAGCAGCCAAAAGATGCCCATGACCTAGTCACATTACAGAGCGGGGTCACCGAGTGCTGAGGATCAAAGGGCAGAAAGTCACCAACACTCTGCTGACGCCATAACTGCAGAGTCTGATTTTCTAGCTCCTTTATCAGCTTAGATTTACACATTGGGACTAGATGAACAGAGCCATCTCTTCATTATTAGATTTGCCTGGCTATCCTGCACAAGAGACCTAGTCAGGCAGTGATAATATCCTGCTAATGAAACACTGATTGTATTGAAACTACACCATGTTTCAAATTATTATGCAAATTGGATTTAAGTGTCAAAGATTCAATTGTTTTGTTTTTCAAATAAACTCGTGAATGTTATTGTGTCTCAGGGCTCAATGGATCACGGAAATCAATCTTAAACACATGTGATAATTAGTTTTCCAGATTATTCTAATTAAAGGAAAACTACTTAAAAATGATGTTCCACATTATTAAGCAGGCAACAGGTTTCAAGTAATATGGGAATTAAAAAGGATCTCTCTGCTGCTGAAAAGCGTTAAATAGTGTAAGGCCTTGGAGAAGGTATGAAAACATTAGATATTTCCCGAAAACTTAAGCATGATCATCATACTGTGAAGAGATTTGTGACTGAAACAGAGCACAGAGAGTTCATGCAGATAAAGGCATAATTAGGAAGGTTTCGGCCAGACAAATTCATTGGATTAAGAGAGCAGCTGCCAAAATACCATTACAAAGCAGCAAAAAAAGCTGCTGGTGCCTCTGGAGTCCCTCGAACCTCAAGGTGTAGGATCCTTCAAAGGCTTGCTGTGGTGCATAAACCTACTATGCGGCCACCCCTAAACAGTGTTCACAAGCAGAAATGGTTGCAGTGGGCCCAGACATACATGAAGACTAATTTCCAAACAGTCTTGTTTACTGATGAATGTCGAGCAACCCTGGATGGTCCAGATGGATGGAGTAGTGGATGGTTGGTGGATGGCCACCATGTCCCAACAAGACTGCGACGTCAGCAAAGAGGTGAAGGAGTCATGTTTAGGGCCGGAATCATGGGGAAACTGTTGGTAGGGTCCTTTAAGGTTCCTGAAGGTGTGAAAATGACATCTGCAAAGTATACAGAGTTTCTGACTGACAACTTTCTTCATTGCATGACAATGCCCCATCTCATGCTGCAAATAATACCTCTGAGTCATTGGCTGCTATGGGCATAAAAGGAGATAAACTCATGGTGTGGCCACCATCTTCCCCTGACCTCAACCCTATAGAAAACCTTTGGAGTATCATCAAGCACAAGATCTATGAGGGTGGGAGGCAGTTCACATCAAAACAGCGGCTCTGGGAGGATATTCTGACTTCATGCAAAGAAATACAAGCAGAAACTCTCCAAAAACTCACAAGTTCAATGGATGTAAGAATTGTGAAGGTGATATCAAAGAAGGGTCCTATGTAACATGTAACTTGGCCTGTTAGGAGGTTTTGGAGTTAAATAGCTTTTTTATTCAGTGAATGTGACCTCCTAATGCTGAAAATTCCTCAAATGAGCATTTTCAGTCCTTTAAAACATATCAAATGTTTAGAAATTCTACTGTGCTTAATAATTTGGAACAGTGCATTTTGAGTTTTTATTCATTTTGGAGATTATACTGTCATCATTGGGAGGTTTCTTCAATAAAATTTGATGTATACTCTAAGGGGTGATGACTTATTAGACTGACTGTCATTTGCACCGACCATTTTGGAAAATCCGAGAAAAATGTCATTTGCATAATAATTTGGAACATGGTGTACAATTCACAACCTAATCAGTGACACATTTCTTCGGGTCACTTGCCCTATATTTCGTAGGGTCACTTGCCCTATATTTCGTAGGGTCACTTGCCCTATATTTCGTAGGGTCACTTGCCCTATATTTCGTAGGGTCACTTGCCCTATATTATGCTAAATAGCACAAACCTGCTGACTAATTCACTTTAAAGGTCTTAGATGGAACAACATCTTTAAGAAAAGAACATGAGGGTAAGAAGATAACGAAGCTAGACATGTGTGACATCTGATCCTAAGGCTATGTGCACACGTTGCAGATTTGACTGTGGAATTTTCTGTGCAGATTCTACATTCCTTTCCAGAAAACGCAAGTTAGAATCTGCGTCTTTTTTTGGTTTGTGCACACGTTGCAGATTTTTGTGCATATTTCTTCCTTTTTTTCCCCCTGCAGATTTCTATTATGGAATGGGTGCAGAAATGCAGCAGATCTGCACCAAGAATTGACATGCTCCTTTTTTGAATCTCCTGCATTGTACTGTAAATCACTTGCAGATCTGCAGCGGAAAAAAAAGCTGCAGATCTGCAGGAAATCTGCAACGTGTGCACATAGCCTAAAGCATCCAGCACCTAATGTTACCTTCTGGAGAGCAATGCAACACAGGAATATGGATCCTGGATATTTGGGTACATCAATAGTGCCAAAAACTGAAGAAAAAAAAAAACAATTACCAGTTGTCTTTTTCGCCTTCCTCCCCGCGGCTCTGCAGGACCCGCCATGGAGTTCACTGGCCACGCTCTACCAGACAGGTCGGTTTTCACCAGCAGAACTTCTTGGTCTTCTCCAGCTTTGGATTTCTGCAAAGAAGCAAGAAAACAAAGAACCAAATCATCATCATCATCTTCCATCTACTGTTGATAAGCAGCTCGCGCCTCGCACCCCGGCCTCATAATACATCTCCCAGACCATCCCATCCCCCCCATTACCAACGTCGGAGAAGATTACAGATTCCAGAACTTCCTAATAAAACTTTCAAGGTGTTGGAACAGTTTGAACTAAACATTTGTATGAAGCTCTTAAGTGGCGGCGCTGGACTTTTTCTTTCTGAAGTGGATATTAAATTATTCAGAAGTGCAGAAGGCGTTTAACATTTATTGCTAATGAATCTCGCTGTGTGTTTCTGCCCTTTAACAAAATGATTATGCCTCTTCTCTCACAGAGGAGGTTTTTCTTTTTTAATCAGTCGAAAGAAATAATTATAAAAAGTAAAATAGGAAGAAAAAAAATACCGTGAAAGCAGCGAGGACTTGGCCGTTATCTAGGAAGATGGTGAGCGTGAAGGGCAAGAGAGGCATCCGAGGTTATACCCAGCTGGTAAAGGAACATTTATACTTGCTTAAAGGAGTCGTCTAGGACTTGGACATTGATGACTTCTCTTAAGAAAAGGGCATCAATATCAGATTGGTGGTGGCCCAACTACTGGCACCGATCAGATGTTTGCAGGGCCCATGCCAGCCAGAAGGAAGCTGAGCTTGGCCAATAGTTTGGAAGGACACACAGTATGATGGTCGTGGTTATAGTAGGATGCCCATTGTACCCAAAATGGCCTATGAACACTCCCAGCTCACATTAGAGACAAAATCAACTTTTGACCCAACAAATGATCTCCTGGAAACTGCGGTAAATCATGGAAAAGCGACAGCAGAGGATCCAAAGTGCTCCACTCCTCAGAGGTAGGAACGCATCTCTGCACAGTCTATTCCAAGAGGCGGTGGCTCTGACATGTTGAAATTTGGACATCCGGCCTGCAGACTCTGCAGGAGCGAAGGAGTGAGCTGCCCATCCCGACAGATCTACCAGGATACTACCACAAGCATTATGGACAGCTGCACAGTTCACTCAGCAAGTGTGAAGAGATTATGGACAGCTACACAGTTCACTCAGCGATTGTGAATGGATCTATGGACAGCTGCACAGTTCACTCAGCGATTGTGAATGGATCTATGGACAGCTGCACAGTTCACTCAGCGATTGTGAATGGATCTATGGACAGCTGCACAGTTCACTCAGCGATTGTGAAGGGATCTATGGACAGCTGCACAGTTCACTCAGCGATTGTGAAGAGATTATGGACAGCTGCACAGTTCACTCAGCAAGTGTGAAGAGATTATGGACAGCTGCACAGTTCACTCAGCGATTGTGAAATTATCTATGGACAGCTGCACAGTTCACTCAGCGATTGTGAAGGGATCTATGGACAGCTGCACAGTTCACTCAGCGATTGTGAAGGGATCTATGGACAGCTGCACAGTTCACTCAGCGATTGTGAAGGGATCTATGGACAGCTGCACAGTTCACTCAGCGATTGTGAAGAGATTATGGACAGCTGCACAGTTCACTCAGCAAGTGTGAAGAGATTATGGACAGCTGCACAGTTCACTCAGCGATTGTGAAATTATCTATGGACAGCTGCACAGTTCACTCAGCGATTGTGAAGGGATCTATGGACAGCTGCACAGTTCACTCAGCGATTGTGAAGAGCTTATGGACAGCTGCACAGTTCACTCAGCAAGTGTGAAGAGATTATGGACAGCTACACAGTTCACTCAGCGATTGTGAATGGATCTATGGACAGCTGCACAATTCACTCAGCGATTGTGAAGGGATCTATGGACAGCTGCACAGTTCACTCAGCGATTGTGAAGAGCTTATGGACAGCTGCACAGTTCACTCAGCAAGTGTGAAGAGATTATGGACAGCTACACAGTTCACTCAGCGATTGTGAATGGATCTATGGACAGCTGCACAATTCACTCAGCGATTGTGAAGGGATCTATGGACAGCTGCACAGTTGACTCAGCGATTGTCAAGAGATTATGGACAGCTGCACAGTTCACTCAGCGATTGTGAAATTATCTATGGACAGCTGCACAGTTCACTCAGCGATTGTGAAGGGATCTATGGACAGCTGCACAGTTCACTCAGCGATTGTGAAATTATCTATGGACAGCTGCACAGTTCACTCAGCGATTGTGAAGGGATCTATGGACAGCTGCACAGTTCACTCAGCGATTGTGAAGGGATCTATGGACAGCTGCACAGTTCACTCAGCGATTGTCAAGAGATTATGGACAGCTGCACAGTTCACTCAGCGATTGTGAAATTATCTATGGACAGCTGCACAGTTCACTCAGCGATTGTGAAATTATCTATGGACAGCTGCACAGTTCACTCAGCGATTGTGAAGGGATCTATGGACAGCTGCACAGTTCAACATCGTTGAGTGAAAAGCTTTTAGCGAGAACTTCCGCTAATCAATAAAGAGGTATTATATTAACAATAAGTTATCACCCATCCACAGGAAAGACGATACCTGGACTCTTCAGTGTTCACCAAAAAGGGGCACTTATGTCCACCATCTGAAAGAAGCGACAGCAGGCATAGTCTCAACCATCGGACCTTCAGCTATCTAGAAGTTTCATTCAATACCCCTTTATTGCGGAAGTCAGGGGGATTGGCATTTTTTGGGCTTTTGCCGACTATGGACAGTGGTGTTTTGCATAAAAGAAAAAAAAAAAAAAAAAAAAAGCTAAAACACGGATGTACAACAGCTGCCAAAATTAAAATAAATGTATTCGGTTATATGCAAAAAAAAAAAAAAAGTGTCAAGAGACAAGTGGATTTTTAATTCTATAGTTTACTGCTCGCTGCCCAGGTTTCCGGCCAGCTCACCTCTGCAGGTTATCAGTGCAGGACTTACATACACACTTTGCTATAGAGCTTGTGAGCGCTGCTCTGAAGCTGGCCGGATCACTGGATCGGCGAGTGCACAGTTCGGGGTCAGCAGCGCACCTGTGCCGCTGGCCCAAACTGTCAATAAATAGTTCATAAAGTGCTTTGTGGGATTGGAAAACAGCGCCACTCTTGTCCATGGGCTGTGTGTGGTATTGCAGGTCACAGTAATTCACTATATTTAAAAAAAAAAAAACCAGCAGAAATAAACCTATAAAAAAAAAAAAAAAAAAAAAAAAAAAATACACATGTAGAAATTCTAAAATGACGCTGAAGCAAAAAAAATGGATGAAGAGGCGACAGGGAGCGCCTCTGAAGCCGCAAAGAAATGAGCATGGAACAGTCGGCGACAGCGAGGGCGTTTAGTATGCCGGGAAAGGAGGACGCAGACATCGGCCACGTAATATCACACGAGAGACAAGATGCTAGAACACTTGGGAGACGCCACAAACAGAGCAATGAAAACCCCACAGTTTTTATTTTATTTCCTAATAACCCTCTGTCCTCTACGCACAGTTTTTTCCCTCTGGAAACTGGTTAAAGAAAAAAAACGAAAAAAAAAAAAAAAAACCCGTGAACCTTCAAAACAATAGGAAGAAAAAAAGAAAAGTACCATATCTAAAAGTAGAGAAAAAAAAAATGAAATTAATTCCGGCAGTTTAACCGCTGCTTGTGACATTGTATTTTATCATGGTGAAAACCCGATAAGACCACCCCGACCTCCCAATATCCGTGATTTACATTTCCAATGGTAAAAAATCATTAACTGAAATTATTAAATGTGATGTCGCTTATGAACAACACTTTTCCAGGAATTTTCAGAATTATCTTGTCTAAATGTAAACTTTTCTTCATATCCAGAGCTGAATTTATAATTCTGCTGGTTCTTGGATCACATGGTCTGCTGTGGTGCTGTAGTCACAATGTGCGGTAAAAAAAACAACAACATTAAAGGCCTCATACACCATAAATCAATGTTCCCCAACTCCGGTCCTCAAGAGCCACCAACAGGTCATGTTTTCAGGATTTCCTTAGTATTTCACAGGTGGTGGAATTATTGCCTGTCCTGCTGATGCAATTATCACCTGGGCAATACTAAGGAAATCCTGAAAACATGACCTGTTGGTGGCTTTTGAGGACCGGAGTTGGGGAACACTGCCATAAATAGTCACTGGAGGCAAGAGTGTTTCGCAGATAGGTTTTCATCCCGGCCGCTCTTGGCCAACAATGAGTGGGGCGCGGAGCTGCTGGACGACTCTGGAGGCAAATTGTCTAACCCAGGAACAAGGTATCGGGCATGTGGAATATTTATCTTGCCATAGATATCAACGTTTCACATAAATATTCATCCGATCCCGTCACAATCTGTTTTATCAGCGGGATAGTAACACTAGATGACTAAGTCTCACGTGCAGACCAGTCCAGCCAATGTGTAATCCTGCCCCCATCATGGATTGGCTATGACTCTACATTATTAGAAATCTATTAATACTGACAATATTCCCAAGTTTGAAAGTTAAAGTCCGCCCCACCAATTCTAAGAACCAGGGCTCTGAAGAACCCAATATGAATGGAGCAGAGGTCAATCATGCAAACTGCTGCGCCAATCATTCTTCATGGGAGATGGCGGAGCGCTGCACTCCATTAAGAATAAATGGAGCGTGCATAATCGACATCTACTACATTCACACAATGCTCTTCAGAGTCCTGGTTCTCAGGATAGGTGGGGCGCATCCCCAGGAATTGGAAAGTTATCCCCATCCTGTAGATAGGGAATAACTATCAAACTTAAGACTGCTCCTTTACCTATGGCAACCAATGCCAGGCAGCTGCCATAAAGGCAAAGACCAGAATCACGGCCTGTCTCAAAAGTTGTTTTCATTTAAATGGCCTTTTCTAATCACTACTAGTCATATACGCTAGATTACTGCTGACGGGTGGTTCATCCAGTGATTTACACGGGCTCTGAGATTTGAAGTCTAGAAGGAATCATTATTATATCCTCTAATACTTAGGTTTTTCGCTCTCCCTACTAATGGAAAGCCTCCATATCCATCACGTAAGAGCTGGCCAAACCCACAGATTTCGGCCTATCCCCTAATGGGTATGAAGGCTTCTCGACTCTCCCTCGACAGCACCTGTTGAACTGCAACAATCGATCCTTTTGTCCGACAGGAGATAAACCGCCGACACAGGATTCAGGGATCGCTCTGCAGGGAGTCAGGAGAAATCGCGACTGGCCCAAACATTGCATTTGCACTGTCAGTAAGAACCTTTAGGACCGTCCTATTTACGGTCAAGGGAAGCTGACACTTTGGCAAACTCATCATGATCACTTATTAAATGATCAGCCATTCAGTTACAAAGGAATCTGCCAGCAAGCTTGTGCTGTGTAATCTGAGAGCAGGATGATGTGGGGGTAAAGACCCTGATTCCAAGGATGTATCGCTTACTGAGCTGCTTGTTGTAGTCTCAATACAATCAGTGTTTTATCAGCAGGAGATTATCACTGCAGGACTAGGTGTCTCATGTCATGTACCCCTCCTGCCCTGAGTAACCCCACCCCCATCACTGATTGGCAACTTTCTGCCTATGCAGAGTGTATACAGAAAGTTGCCAATCAGTGGTGTGGGCAGGGTTATACAGAGCTCAGCATTCAGAGAACTGGAAGACATGCAGTAAAGAAAACTGTGATTTTATCAAAGTAACAGCAAGCAACCCAGTAAGTAACACATCGCTGGAACCGGGGTCTCTGGATCTACATTATGTTGCTTTCCGATTACAATGCAAAAAACCTACTGACAGGTTCCCTTTAAAAAGTTGCTACTCGCTAGTAGGACCACCACTGCTCATGAGAATGAGGGTCCCGAGTCCGCTGTTTGAGTGGTGTGGCGTTTTGGGCATCCGCATTCTCGACTTATTAACCCCTTCCCGACCTGTGACACAGCGTATGCGTCATAAAAGTCGGTGCCAATCCGACCTGTGACGCATATGCTGTGTCACAGAAAGATCGCGTCCCTGCAGGCCGGGTGAAAAGGTTAACTCCAATTTCACCCGGCCTGCAGGGACAGGGGGAGTGGTAGTTTAGCCCAGGGGGGGTGGCTTCACCCCCCCGTGGCTACGATCGCTCTGATTGGCTGTTGAAAGTGAAACTGCCAATCAGAGCGATTTGTAATATTTCACCTAAAAAACTGGTGAAATATTACAATCCAGCCATGGCCGATGCTGCAATATCATCGGCCATGGCTGGAAACACTGATGTGCCCCCACCCCACCCCACCGATCGCCCCCCCCGCCCCCTGATCTGTGGTCCGCTCCCCTCCGTCCTGTGCTCCGCTCCCCTGTCCTCCTGTCCGCTCCCCCCGTGCTCCAATCACACCCCCGTGCTCCAATCAAACCCCCCCGCACTCCGATCACCCCCCCCGCACAGCGATCCCCCCCGTGCTCCGATTCCCCCCCGTGCTCCGATCCACCCCCCTGCACATCGATCCCCCACCCCGTGCTCCGATCCACCCCCCTGCACATCGATCCCCCACCCCGTGCTCCAATCCACCCCCCCGTGTTCCGATCCACCCCCCCATGCTCCGATCCACCCCCCTGTGCTCCGACGCTCCCCCCGTGCCCTAATCTCCCCCCCTTATACTTACCTCCCAGGATCCGTCCGTCTTCTTTCCTGGGCGCCACCATCTTCCAAAATGGCGGGCGCATGTGCAGTGCGCCCGCCGAATCTGCCGGCCGGCAGATTCGTTCCAAAGTGAGTTTTGATCACTGAGATATAACCTATCTCAGTGATCAAAATAAAAAAAAAAAGTAAATGACCCCCCCCTTTGTCACCCCCATAGGTAGGGACAATAAAAAAATAAAGAATTTTTTTTTTTCTTTTACACTAAGGTTAGAATAGGGTTAGGGGTAGGGTTAGGGGTAGGGTTAGGGGTAGGGTTAGGGGTAGGGTTAGGGGTAGGGGTAGGGTTAGGGGTAGGGTTAGGGTTAGGGCTAGGGTTAGGGTTAGGGTTAGGGGTGTGTTGGGGTTAGTGTTGGAGTTAGAATTGAGGGGTTTCCACTGTTTAGGCACATCAGGGGTCTCCAAACGCAACATGGCGCCACCATTGATTCCAGCCAATCTTGTATTCATAAAGTCAAATGGTGCTCCCTCAATTCCGAGCCCCGACGTGCGCCCAAACAGTGGTTTACCCCCACATATGGGGTACCAGCATACTCAGGACAAACTGCGCAACAATTACTGGGGTCCAATTTCTCCTGTTACCCTTGTGAAAATAAAAAAATGCTTGCTAAAACATAATTTTTGAGGAAAGAAAAATTATTTTTTATTTTCACGGCTCTGCGTTGTAAACGTCTGTGAAACACTTGGGGGTTCAAAGTGCTCACCACATATCTAGATAAGTTCCTTGCGGGGTCTAGTTTCTAAAATGGGGTCAATTGTGGGGGGTTTCTACTGTTTAGGCACACCAGGGGCTCTGCAAACGCAATGTGACGTCCGCAGACCATTCCATCAAAGTCTGCATTTCAAAAGTCACTACTTCCCTTCGGAGCCCCGACGTGTGCCCAAACAGTGGTTTACCCCCACACATGGGGTATCAGCGTACTCAGGACAAACTGGACAACAACTTTTGTGGTCCAATTTCTCCTGTAACCCTTGGGAAAATAAAAAATTCTGGGCTAAAAAATTATTTTTGAGGAAAGAAAACGTATTTATTATTTTCACGGCTCTGTGTTATAAACTTCTGTAAAGCACTTGGGGGTTGAAAGTGCTCACCACATATCTAGATAAGTTCCTTTGGGGGTCTAGTTTCCAAAATGGGGTCATTTGTGGGGGGTTTCTACTGTTTAGGCACACCAGGGGCTCTGCAAACGCAACGTGACGCCCGCAGACCATTCCATCAAAGTCTGCATTTCAAAAGTCACTACTTTCCTTCGGAGCCCCGACGTGTGCCCAAACAGTGGTTTACCCCCACACATGGGGTATCAGCGTACTCAGGACAAACTGGACAACAACTTTCGTGGTCCAATTTCTCCTGTAACCCTTGGGAAAATAAAAAATTCTGGGCTAAAAAATTATTTTTGAGGAAAGAAAACGTATTTATTATTTTCACGGCTCTGTGTTATAAACTTCTGTAAAGCACTTGGGGGTTAAAAGTGCTCACCACATATCTAGATAAGTTCCTTTGGGGGTCTAGTTTCCAAAATGGGGTCATTTGTGGGGGGTTTCTACTGTTTAGGCACACCAGGGGCTCTGCAAACGCAACGTGACGCCCGCAGACCATTCCATCAAAGTCTGCATTTCAAAAGTCACTACTTCCCTTCGGAGCCCCGACGTGTGCCCAAACAGTGGTTTACCCCCACACATGGGGTATCAGCGTACTCAGGACAAACTGGACAACAACTTTCGTGGTTCAGTTTCTCCTTTTACCATTGGGAAAATAAAAAAATTGTTGCTGAAAAATCATTTTTGTGACTAAAAAGTTAAATGTTCATTTTTTCCTTCCATTTTGCTTCTGCTGCTGTGAAGCACCTGAAGGGTTAATAAACTTCTTGAATGTGGTTTTGTGCACCTTGAGGGGTGCAGTTTTTAGAATGGTGTCACTTTTGGGTATTTTCAGCCATATAGACCCCTCAAACTGACTTCAAATGTGAGGTGGTCCCTAAAAAAAATGGTTTTGTAAATTTCGTTGTAAAAATGAGAAATCGCTGGTCAAATTTTAACCCTTATAACTTCCTAGCAAAAAAAAATTTTGTTTCCAAAATTGTGCTGATGTAAAGTAGACATGTGGGAAATGTTATTTATTAACTATTTTGTGTCACATAACTCTCTGGTTTAACAGAATAAAAATTCAAAATGTGAAAATTGTGAAATTTTCAAAATTTTCGCCAAATTTCCGTTTTTATCACAAATAAACACAGAATTTATTGACCTAAATTTACCACTAACATGAAGCCCAATATGTCACGAAAAAACAATCTCAGAACCGCTAGGATCCATTGAAGCGTTCCTGAGTTATTACCTCATAAAGGGACACTGGTCAGAATTGCAAAAAATGGCAAGGTCTTTAAGGTCAAAATAGGCTGGGTCATGAAGGGGTTAAAAGTCTGATGTCCACAAGGCAAAGCCGAGTGAATAGGTGACAAGTTACACTCTTGGCAAAACAGCTTTAAATGGCCACCAAAAACAGGAAGACATTTCTCCAATTTCTCCCAGCTGATCTCTGGGGAAATAGTTCAAGGGTTTATGGGGGTCACTCCATTAAAAGAGCACAACCGTCTCTTCCTTTTCTGTGTAGGCGACCACCATTTTCCCTCCTTCCGACCATGTGAGGTTAAATGCTGGTGGACTAAGAAATGGCTAAGGAACCAAAAAAAAAAAAAATTTGCGCTGAGAACATACAGAAACATTTACATATGAAACTTATATCCGTATCCCTGGATTTTAATGTGTCTAATATAAGCAAAAATGCAAAAAAAAATAAACAAGATTAAAAAAAAAAAGTTAAGAATTTAATTCACAATAAAAATATATTAAAAAAGGGGGAAAAAAATATAAAAAGAAAAAATAAGAATTTAATTTACAATAAAAGTATATAGAAAAAAATGGAAGAAAAAGTAAAAAAGTAATAAGAATTTAATTTACAATAAAAATAGAGAGAATGGAAAAGCTAAAAAAATAAGAATTTAGTTTACAATAAAATATAGAAAAAATGGGAAAAAAAATATACGGTAATTTACAACAAAAATATATAGAAAAGAGGAAAAAATAAATAGAAAAAATGGAACAAAAATATAAAAAGTAATAAGAATTTAGTTTACAATAAAAATATATAGAAAAAAAATGGAAAAAAATCTACAACAAAAATATATATAGAAAAAAAAAATTTAATTTACAATAAAAATATATATTGAAAAAAAATGGAAGAAAAAAAATAAAAAAGTAATACGAATTTAATTTACAATAAAAATATATAGAAAAAAAATGGAATAAAAATTGCCGAAAATAAGCAAAGAAAAAATAAAATAAAACCAATATCAAATTTAATGAGCACAGAGCAATAGCTGGTGATCACGGCTGTCTATGATGAGGCCAAAGAACTTCTCGGTTACTATGAATTAATTTTCCACATCAATACTCGCCCCGCAGTGAGGATTATAATTTACAGGAGCAGCGAGTGAGAAGACCACAGTAAATTACTGCCGATGATACGCTAATGGCCTCGGCGCAGGTGACTTATTTTTAGATACTTTTAAAGGACTTTGGTGGCATCTCGGCTGCCATGTACACGGCCGATTGCAGAAGATACAAATAAGGAGGAAGCATTTAACATGGTGTTGCTCCGTGGAGGAACTTAATTGCCTTTAACGGTAAAAGAAACACAAGAAATTAATTCACTTTTCTGGTAGCGACAAGCAACTTCTGGAAGACGAAAAGAAAACTTTTTTTTTCATAACGGGAGTAAGAAATAAGTTGAAAGGACCAGACTAGGAAAGTTTCAAGATATCATCTCAAAGCTTAAACACCCCGCTAAATGTCCCAATCACATTGAGCTGCCAACCAGCCGCCTCGGGGGACCACCAATCACCTCTTACAATGTGTAACACCCACAATTTTAATGTGAATAACAAATATTCTATGATCATCATCTTGGAACCATCTAAACCAGGGATTCAAGCTTGAGGAGGCTAATTTGCATATTCCAGGTGCCTTCTGGGAAAGCGAAGAGTCTCCCTAAGCTAGAAGATCGTTGGGTACAGCCGGGACCAGCTGCTTGGAAAGAATCACCAAACCAGGGATTCAAGCTTGAGGAGGCTAATTTGCATATTCCAGGTGCCTTCTGGGAAAGCGAAGAGTCTCCCTAAGCTAGAAGATCGTTGGGTACAGCCGGGACCAGCTGCTTGGAAAGAATCACCAAACCAGGGATTCAAGCTTGAGGAGGCTAATTTGCATATTCCAGGTGCCTTCTGGGAAAGCGAAGAGTCTCCCTAAGCTAGAAGATCGTTGGGTACAGCCGGGACCAGCTGCTTGGAAAGAATCACCAAACCAGGGATTCAAGCTTGAGGAGGCTAATTTGCATATTCCAGGTGCCTTCTGGGAAAGCGAAGAGTCTCCCTAAGCTAGAAGATCGTTGGGTACAGCCGGGACCAGCTGCTTGGAAAGAATCACCAAACCAGGGATTCAAGCTTGAGGAGGCTAATTTGCATATTCCAGGTGCCTTCTGGGAAAGCGAAGAGTCTCCCTAAGCTAGAAGATCGTTGGGTACAGCCGGGACCAGCTGCTTGGAAAGAATCACCAAACCAGGGATTTTTGCCTGTAGGACATTATTGCAAGAGAGCTTGGCTGAGTAGATTACACAAGAAGGAAAACACACAGCAAGTCAGCAGGATCTAGGAGCAACATGGCAGATGTGACAACCTACATGGTGAGCTGCAGCATGTGCTACATGTTCACAGATCGACCAGAAGAAGAATTAAATTTCACCTGTCAGAAGTGTAGACTAGTGGCCCTTTTAGAAGAAAAGGTGCGGGGTCTGGAAGAAAGAATAGCAACTTTGAAACTCATCAAAGAGAATGAAGACTTTCTAGACAGAACAGAAGCATCTCTACTGGTCACAGAAGGTGAAAAAAATGTCAGAGAACCTCCAAAAGCAGATGAGTGGAAGCATGTGACCAAAAGAAGCAAGAAGACCATGGAGAAATCACCAACCACACAACTGAAGAACCGATATCAAATCTTTGTAGAGGATGAAGATGGCACACCTAAGAATGAAGCAATACCAGCAAGCAAAAAAGAAAAGGGCACACAGCAACAAGTGACAGCAAAAAGTACAGCCAAGAAGCAACGAAGAGTGGTGGTGGTGAGAGACTCACTACTGAGAGGCACAGAAGCAGCCATCTGCAGACCGGACATAACTGCAAGAGAAGTATGCTGCCTTCCAGGTGCGATGATCAAGGATGTGACCGATAGGATACCAAAGCTCTTCAGCTCCAAGGACGTCCACCCATTTCTTCTGATACATGTTGGCACCAATGACACGGCAAGGAAGGACCTACCGACAATCTGCAAGGACTTTGAAGAGTTGGGGAAGAAAGTAAAGGAACTGGATGCACAGGTAGTTTTTTCTTCTATCCTTCCAGTAGACGGGCATGGCACCAGGAGATGGAACAGGATCCTTGATGCAAACAACTGGCTAAGACGATGGTGCAGACAACAAGGATTCGGATTCCTGGACCACGGTGTGAATTACTTGTACGATGGACTCCTCGCCAGAGACGGACTACACCTCAACAAACCTGGGAAACACACATTCGCCAGAAGACTCGCTACACTCATCAGGAGGGCGTTAAACTAGAAGAAGAGGGGACGGGAAGAAAAACATTAGACTCGAACAAAGAAGACCCAGGAAAACATACTCAGAAGGGAGGTAAGAACATTTCTAAAACAATCCACAGTGAGGAGATTGGAACAAAACAAAATCCTCTAAACTGCATGCTCGCAAACGCCAGAAGCCTGACAAACAAGATGGAAGAACTAGAAGCAGAAATATCTACAGGTAACTTTGACATAGTGGGAATAACCGAGACATGGTTAGATGAAAGCTATGACTGGGCAGTTAACTTACAGGGTTACAGTCTGTTTAGAAAGGATCGTAAAAATCGGAGAGGAGGAGGGGTTTGTCTCTATGTAAAGTCTTGTCTAAAGTCCACTTTAAGGGAGGATATTAGCGAAGGGAATGAGGATGTCGAGTCCATATGGGTTGAAATTCATGGAGGGAAAAATGGTAACAAAATTCTCATTGGGGTCTGTTACAAACCCCCAAATATAACAGAAAGCATGGAAAGTCTACTTCTAAAGCAGATAGATGAAGCTGCAACCCATAATGAGGTCCTGGTTATGGGGGACTTTAACTACCCGGATATTAACTGGGAAACAGAAACCTGTGAAACCCATAAAGGCAACAGGTTTCTGCTAATAACCAAGAAAAATTATCTTTCACAATTGGTGCAGAATCCAACCAGAGGAGCAGCACTTTTAGACCTAATACTATCTAATGGACCTGACAGAATAACAAATCTGCAGGTGGTCGGGCATCTAGGAAATAGCGACCACAATATTGTACAGTTTCACCTGTCTTTCACTAGGGGGACTTGTCAGGGAGTCACAAAAACACTGAACTTTAGGAAGGCAAAGTTTGACCAGCTTAGAGATGCCCTTAATCTGGTAGACTGGGACAATATCCTCAGAAATAAGAATACAGATAATAAATGGGAAATGTTTAAGAACATCCTAAATAGGCAGTGTAAGCGGTTTATACCTTGTGGGAATAAAAGGACTAGAAATAGGAAAAACCCAATGTGGCTAAACAAAGAAGTAAGACAGGCAATTAACAGTAAAAAGAAAGCATTTGCACTACTAAAGCAGGATGGCACCATTGAAGCTCTAAAAAACTATAGGGAGAAAAATACTTTATCTAAAAAACTAATTAAAGCTGCCAAAAAGGAAACAGAGAAGCACATTGCTAAGGAGAGTAAAACTAATCCCAAACGGTTCTTCAACTATATCAATAGTAAAAGAATAAAAACTGAAAATGTAGGCCCCTTAAAAAATAGTGAGGAAAGAATGGTTGTAGATGATGAGGAAAAAGCTAACATATTAAACACCTTCTTCTCCACGGTATTCACGGTGGAAAATGAAATGCTAGGTGAAATCCCAAGAAACAATGAAAACCCTATATTAAGGGTCACCAATCTAACCCAAGAAGAGGTGCGAAACCGGCTAAATAAGATTAAAATAGATAAATCTCCGGGTCCGGATGGCATACACCCACGAGTACTAAGAGAACTAAGTAATGTAATAGATAAACCATTATTTCTTATTTTTAGGGACTCTATAGCGACAGGGTCTGTTCCGCAGGATTGGCGCATAGCAAATGTGGTGCCAATATTCAAAAAGGGCTCTAAAAGTGAACCTGGAAATTATAGGCCAGTAAGTCTAACCTCTATTGTTGGTAAAATATTTGAAGGGTTTCTGAAGGATGTTATTCTGGATTATCTCAATGAGAATAACTGTTTAACTCCATATCAGCATGGGTTTATGAGAAATCGCTCCTGTCAAACCAATCTAATCAGTTTTTATGAAGAGGTAAGCTATAGGCTGGACCACGGTGAGTCATTGGACGTGGTATATCTCGATTTTTCCAAAGCGTTTGATACCGTGCCGCACAAGAGGTTGGTACACAAAATGAGAATGCTTGGTCTGGGGGAAAATGTGTGTAAATGGGTTAGTAACTGGCTTAGTGATAGAAAGCAGAGGGTGGTTATAAATGGTATAGTCTCTAACTGGGTCGCTGTGACCAGTGGGGTACCGCAGGGGTCAGTATTGGGACCTGTTCTCTTCAACATATTCATTAATGATCTGGTAGAAGGTTTACACAGTAAAATATCGATATTTGCAGATGATACAAAACTATGTAAAGCAGTTAATACAAGAGAAGATAATATTCTGCTACAGATGGATCTGGATAAGTTGGAAACTTGGGCTGAAAGGTGGCAGATGAGGTTTAACAATGATAAATGTAAGGTTATACACATGGGAAGAAGGAATCAATGTCACCATTACACACTGAATGGGAAACCACTGGGTAAATCTGACAGGGAGAAGGACTTGGGGATCCTAGTTAATGATAAACTTACCTGGAGCAGCCAGTGCCAGGCAGCAGCTGCCAAGGCAAACAGGATCATGGGGTGCATTAAAAGAGGTCTGGATACACATGATGAGAGCATTATACTGCCTCTGTACAAATCCCTAGTTAGACCGCACATGGAGTACTGTGTCCAGTTTTGGGCACCGGTGCTCAGGAAGGATATAATGGAACTAGAGAGAGTACAAAGGAGGGCAACAAAATTAATAAAGGGGATGGGAGAACTACAATACCCAGATAGATTAGCGAAATTAGGATTACCGTATATACTCGAGTATAAGCCGAGATTTTCAGCCCAAATTTTTGGGCTGAAAGTGCCCCCCTCGGCTTATACTCGAGTCACGGTAGCGGTGGGGTCGGCGGGTGAGGGGGAGAGGGCGCTGAGGCATACTTACCTAGTCCCAGCGATCCTCGCGCTGTCCCTGCCGTCCCACGGGCTTCGGCGCTGCAGCTTCTTCCTCTCTTCAGCGGTCACGTGGGACCGCTCATTACAGAAATGAATAAGCGGCTCCACCTCCCATAGGGGCGGAGCCGCTTATTCATTTCTCTAATCAGCGGTGCCGGTGACCGCTGATAGAGAAAGAAGCTGCGGCACCGAAGGCAGGAGGGGACAGGAGGGGACAGCGCGAGGATCGCCAGGACTAGGTGAGTATGTCATATTCACCTGTCCTCGTTCCAGCCGCCGGGCGCCGCTCCATCTTCCCGGCCGGCGCCTCCATCTTCCCGGCGTCTCTGCTCTCTGACTGATCAGGCAGAGGGCGCGATGACGCATATAGTGTGCGCGGCGCCCTCTGCCTGATCAGTCAGAGCAGAGACGCCGGGAAGATGGAGGCGCCGGAACGAGACGCCGGGAGCTGCAATCAAGGGAGGCGAGTATGTGTTTTTTTTTCTTTATTGCGGCAGCGGCGGCACAAATTTATGTGGAACATCTATGGGGCACAGTGAACGGTGCAGAGCACCGTATATGGCACAGCTAGGGGGGGCACAGTGAACGGTGCAGAGCACCGTATATGGCACAGCTAGGGGGGGCACAGTGAACGGTGCAGAGCACCGTATATGGCACAGCACAGCTATGGGGCACAGTGAACGGTGCAGAGCACCGTATATGGCACATCTATGGGGCACAATGAACGGTGCAGAGCACCGTATATGGCACAGCACAGCTATGGGGCACAGTGAACGGTGCAGAGCACCGTATATGGCACAGCTAGGGGGGGCACAGTGAACGGTGCAGAGCACCGTATATGGCACAGCTAGGGGGGGCACAGTGAACGGTGCAGAGCACCGTATATGGCACAGCACAGCTATGGGGCACAGTGAACGGTGCAGAGCACCGTATATGGCACAGCACAGCTATGGGGCACAGTGAACGGTGCAGAGCACCGTATATGGCACAGCACAGCTATGGGGCACAGTGAACGGTGCAGAGCACCGTATATGGCACAGCACAGCTATAGGGCACAGTGAACGGTGCAGAGCACCGTATATGGCACAGCACAGCTATGTATGGGGCACAGTGAACGGTGCAGAGCACCGTATATGGCACAGCACAGCTATGTATGGGGCACAGTGAACGGTGCAGAGCACCGTATATGGCACAGCACAGCTATGGGGCACAGTGAACGGTGCAGAGCACCGTATATGGCACAGCTATGGGGCACAGTGAACGGTGCAGAGCACCGTATATGGCACATCTATGGGGCACAATGAACGGTGCAGAGCACCGTATATGGCACAGCACAGCTATGGGGCACAGTGAACGGTGCAGAGCACCGTATATGGCACAGCTAGGGGGCATAATGAACGGTGCAGAGCACTATATGGTTCACACCTATGGGGAAATATGAACGGTGCAGAGCACTATATGGCACAGCTATGGGGAAATAATGATCTATTTTTATTTTTGAAATTCACCGGTAAATGCTGCATTTCCACCCTAGGCTTATACTCGAGTCAATAAGTTTTCCCAGTTTTTTGTGGCAAAATTAGGGGGGTCGGCTTATACTCGGGTCGGCTTATACTCGAGTATATACGGTATTTAGTCTAGAAAAAAGACGACTGAGGGGCGATCTAATAACCATGTATAAGTATATAAGGGGACAATACAAATATCTCGCTGAGGATCTGTTTATACCAAGGAAGGTGACGGGCACAAGGGGGCATTCTTTGCGTCTGGAGGAGAGAAGGTTTTTCCACCAACATAGAAGAGGATTCTTTACTGTTAGGGCAGTGAGAATCTGGAATTGCTTGCCTGAGGAGGTGGTGATGGCGAACTCAGTCGGGGGGTTCAAGAGAGGCCTGGATGTCTTCCTGGAGCAGAACAATATTGTATCATACAATTAGGTTCTGTAGAAGGACGTAGATCTGGGGATTTATTATGATGGAATATAGGCTGAACTGGATGGACAAATGTCTTTTTTCGGCCTTACTAACTATGTTACTATGTTACACAACGTAAAGTATGTAGAAGAAGCATCTGTTCTGACTTGCTTCTTCATCCCACCACATCAAGGTGTACCCGATCGGGACAGTACTATCCTCTAGTATTAAAATCTTAAAACGGTGTCAGCCGACTTCAACGTAGGTAAGGGTAGGACAGGGGCCCCTGGCTGATCAGACCCCTGCCCACGGGAAGCGAAATGGATGAAACGCACAGCTCAAAAAGGGGGACCGCTTCCCAGTTTGTACAATGTACAAGAAACTACAGCAAAACCAAAGAAATGAGCCGGAGTTTAAAATTCACACTGGCTATTTCACAGATAAAACCCAAGAAAAAAAATCAAGTTAAGTATATGCCCTGTAGTCAATAAATAAGTAAATAGAAATAGTACATGTAAAAACATAGGGTACTTCGTTAATATTATTTTGATAAAAAAAAATAAATAAAAAAAAAGGCGTAAAAGGAATGGCACTGCAACAACTGTGCAGACACCTGACCATGGGAAGCTATGCAGTGTCAACCAAGTCCCATATTTTATTTACTTGTATTACTATTTATTAACTGAAGGGTATTTGCTCATTTTTTGTCTTTGGTATATGTACTGTGGCCATTTAACATCTCCAGCTCATTTCTTTGGTTTTACAGTAGTTTTTTGTACTAGGTTCACACAGGAACGTGGCTCCACCTTTTGTAGTTGAGCATTTCATCTACATAGCTTCTTATGGGCCGGGGTCTGCACAGTCGGACCTGGGTCGTATTCTGCCCCCGTCTATTTTGAGGTTGGCTGACACAAGGTGAAGTTATAATATTAGATAGTACAATCCCCATTGGGTACATCTTGTCGCAGTGGGATGGCTTTTACGCCCCATGTTATTTACATGTAATATTACTATTTATTTACTACAGGGTAGTTGCTTATTTTGTTTTTGTCTTGAATTTTATACCTAATATCTCGTTTAAAAATTCAAATGGACTAATGTATAAAGTTATAAATAGTGGGCTTTTATTAAGAGAAACCATTTCCCCATGTGTTGAAAATGGTATTTTTTGTAAATCCTTTTTGACTGCCCACCGATTTCTTAATAACCATTAAGCTGCAATAATTTCCCAATGTGTAATGTTTAGCTTGTTGGTCGTTAAACATATTTTGAGAGTTTTGGCACAGATTCAGCAATTCAGAAAATCTTCAAAATTTTTTTGAAAAGTCGTAAAATTTTGGTGTTTTCACGCCAGTTTCTCCCAATTCAGCCAAAATGGGCATAGCTGGGGCAAAAGGGGATCATGACAATACAGATTGTGTAATTCACGAGTAGCCAATGCATTCCCTACACGGGAACTTTTTGCATGAGTCGCCTCCTTCACATTCCACCCGAGCCGCGGCCCTAAAATTCTGCATGAGCCACCGCCTTCACTTCCCACCCAAGCCGCGGCCCTCCCATTCCGCATGAGCCGTCGCCTTCACTTCCCGCCCAAGCCGCGGCCTTCACCCTTCACATTCTGCACTAGCCGCCGCTTTCACATTCCACAAGAGCCGCCAGTGCCCTCGCATTCCGCAAGAACTGCCGCCTTCACATTGCGCCTGAGACAAGGCCTTCATCCTTCACATTCTGCCCAGGCCACGACCTTCACCCTTCGCATTCCGCAAGAGCTGCCGCCTTCACATTGTGCCTGAGATGTGGCCTTCACCCTTCCCATTCCGCCCAAGCCGCACCTTTACCCCTCGCATTCCGAATGAGCCGCCACCTTCACATTGCACCTGAGATGCATCCTTCACCCTTCCCATTCCACCCGAGCGGCGACCTTCACCCCTCACATTCTGGAAGACCTGCCGCCTTCCCATTCCGCATTAGCAACCGCCTTCACATTCCGCAAGAGCCGCAGCCCTCGCATTCCGCATGAGCCGCAGCCTTCACATTCCGCAAGAGCCGCGGCCCTCACATTCCGCACGAGCCAGCTTCGTCCATAAAGACGGAAAGTGGAGTTTTCAGTTGATCAGCAGCTGCTCATTGGCTGCATTGGTCTCATGACAGATGCTGATGCCCCAAGAACAGTCGGAGACAAAACTGCAAATGCAATGGAGTATCACTGGTCGGGAAGAGGTGTATAGGGTTTTTTTTTTCCCTTAACCGCACCCTTAACAAAACTTTTAAAAAGGGGAGAACCCCTTCAATCATGTTCAGTCTCAAATCAAAATCCACTTGTCCTATATCCATGATCTATAAAATACGGTATGTATGTCCTTTTAAGCCATGAGGAGTTTAGGAAACGACTCGGTTTCTACATGCTTGTCCCACCACTGTATCCAAGCATCTTCCATCAACCAATCCTTAGTCGATACTTGTAGACCAAAGACCTTAGATGTTCACGGAGGATGCAAAAATTCTTACAGGCTGAAAACAAAAAATGCAACTTTGATTTTATAGAAATTTTTGGTGTTTGTGCTCCTTTAACTGGAGCAGTACCCTTCTTCCTAAAACTTTCTGCAAGTAATGAGCCGGAGAGAACAATGCTTTAAATGCTAATAAATAATGAAATTACTGATGAAAGACAAGTTTAATTGATTCATTAATTTTTTAGCAGGATGAAGCCTCAAGGTAATTATTGCAGAATCTAATTTACAAAAAGTAAAAGAAAAAAATAACTGTGACTCATTCATATGGCAGGAGAGGCTTCGCGATCCGGAGAGGGGAACGTGAGGTGAAGTTACTACTTCTAACTCCTCCAGAGAATGTATTTTATCTGTCAATCTCAAGTGGCGGCGCCGATCCAGTGCATCGGAAGTGTAAAAGATGGCTCAATACCTGGCAAAAACTGCTGCATCATTCAGAGTACGTCGTTTCATGTGGCGTAATGTGGCCGCACTTCCACTTCCAAGTAAAAGCCAAAACTCAAAGAAGGTGTGGGGATGATGTGCCTGTGCCTCCTAAAGATGGCCATGTACCATACAGGGTTATTCCTTCCTCCAAATTTTCCACGCACGCTTGTTGGGTCACCTGCAATACCTTTAGACCCTTCCATGCACATGCATGCTCACCACAGCTGAGCGTTCATAGTTCTCTCCCTGAAAACAAAGGGTTCAGCATGCTGAAACCCAATTTTTCTTTCCCTTGATATATGCCTTCGGCATATAGTTGGGACCCAGACACGTTTGACGGTGCCGGTGAAATTAACTTTCACCAAGGTTCTTTTGAGGCGTCCTTCGCGGGCTGGAGAGGACACTACTGAAAGGCAATGGCTGGATGAAGGGTTCTGCTTTCAATAATGGCATCCAATATGCTAAAAAAGGTTTCAGAATGGTGAAAACCTAATTTTTGACTTTGACATATGCCATCAGGAAGTGTAGGGTCAACCACACGCACATTACATGGTCCGGATGTGACAAAAATGGCTACAAATGAGCGCAGTAACTGGCAAGTGCCCATGCCAATCATAAAATGACGGCATCTGTAACAGTACACTTAACCCCTTAGTGACAGAGCCAATTTGGTACTTAATGACCGGGCCAATTTTTACAATTCTGACCACTGTCACTTTATGAGGTTATAACTCTGGAACGCTTTAACGGATCCCGCTGATTCGGAGACTGTTTTTTCGTGACATATTGTACTTCATGTTAGTGGTAACATTTCTTCGATATTACTTGCGATTATTTATGAAAAAAACTGAAATATGGCGAAATTTTTTTACATTTTGCAATTTTCAAACTTTGTATTTTTATGCCCTTAAATCAGAGAGATATGTCACGAAAAATAGTTAATAAATAACATTTCCCACATGTCTACTTTACATCAGCACAATTTTGGAAACAAAATTTTTTTTTGTTAGGGAGTTATAAGGGTTAAAAGTTGACCAGCAATTTCTCATTTTTACAACACCATTTTTTTTTTAGGGACCACATCACATTTGAAGTCATTTTGAGGGGTCTATATGATAGAAAATAACGAAGTGTGACACCATTCTAAAAACTACACCCCTCAAGGTTCTCAAAACCACATTCAAGAAGTTTATTAACCCTTTACGTGCTTCACAGGAACTGAAACAATGTGGAAGGAAAAAATGAACATTTAACTTTTTTTTGCAAACATCTTAATTCAGAACCATTTTTTTTATTTTCACATGTGTAAAAACAGAAATGTAGCCATAAATTTGGTTATGCAATTTCTCCTGCATACGCCAATACCCCATATGTGGGGGTAAACCACTGTTTGGGCGCACCGCAGAACTTAGAAGTGAAGGAGTGCCGTTTGACTTATTCAATGCAGAATTGGCTGGAATTGAGATCGGACGCCATGTCACGTTTAGAGAGCCCCTGATGTGCCTAAACAGTGGAAACCCGCCACAAGTGACACCATTTTGGAAACTAGACCCCTTAAGGAACTTATCTAGATGTGTGGTGAGCACTTTGAACCCCTATGTGCTTCACAGAAGTTTAGAATGCAGAGTTGTAAAAATAAAAAATATTTTTTTCTCCACAAAAAAGATTTTTTAGCCCCCAAGTTTTTATTTTCACAAGGGTAACAGGAGAAATTGGACCACTAAAGTTGTTGTCCAATTTGTCCTGAATATGCTGGTACCCCATATGTGAGGGTAAACCACTGTTTGGGCGCACGGCAGAGCTCGGAAGGAAGGAGCGCCGTCTTGGAATGCAGACTTTGATAGAATGGTCTGCGGGCGTTATGTTGCGTTTGCAGACCCCCTGATGTACCTAACCAGTAGAAACCCTCCACAAGTGACCCCATTTTGGAAACTAGACCCCCCCAAGGAACTTATCTAGATGTGTGGTGAGAACTTTGAATGCCCAAGTGCTTCACAGAAGTTTAGAATGCAGTCGTGAAAATAAAAAATATTTTTTTCTCCACAAAAAAGATATTGTAGCCCCCAAGTTTTTATTTTCACAAGGGTAACAGGAGAAATTGGACCCCAGAAGTTGTTGTCCAATTTATCCCGAGTACGCTGATGCACCATATGTGGGGGTAACCCACTGTTTGGGCGCACGGCAGAGCTCAGAAGGGAGGGAGCACCATTTGACTTTTTGAGCGCAAAATTGGCTGTCGTGTTTGGAGACCCCCTGATGTACCTAAACAGTGGAAACCCCCCAATTCTAGCTCCAACCCTAACCCCAACACACCCCTTACCCTAATCCCAACCCGATCCACAATCCTAATCACTAACCCTAACGATAATCACAACCCTTACCCCAAAACAACCCTAATGTCAACCCTAACCATAACCCTAATCAAAACCCTAAATCCAACACACCCCTAATCCTAATCTCAACCCTAACCTCAAACCTAACCCTAATCCCAATATACCCCTAATCACAACTCTAACCCTAACTTTAGCCCCAACCCTAGCCCTAACTTTAGCCCCAACCCTAAGGCTACTTTCACACTTGCGTCATTTGGCATCCGTCGCAATCCGTCGTTTTGGACAAGAAACGGATCCTGCAAATGTGCCCGCAGGATGCGTTTTTTGCCCATAGACTTGTATTGCCGACGGATCGTGACGGATGGCCACACGTCGCTTCCGTCGTGCACTGGATCAGTGTTTTGGCGGACCGTCAGCACAAAAAAAGTTCAACGTAACGTTTTTTTGTACGTTGCATCCGCAATTTCTGACCGTGCATGCGTGGCCGTAACTCCGCCCCCTCCTCCCCAGGACATAGATTGGGCAGTGGATGCGTTGAAAAACTACATCCGCTGCCCACGTTGTGCACAATTTTCACAACGTGCGTCGGTATGTCGGGCCGATGCATTGCGACGGCCACGTACCGACGCAAGTGTGAAAGAAGCCTAACCCTAAATTTAGCGCCAACCCTAACCCTAAATTTAGCCCCAACCCTAACCCTAAATTTAGCCCCAACCCTAACCCTAAATTTAGCCCTAACCCTAGCCCTAACCCTAATCCTAGCCCTAACCCTAAACCTAGCCCTAACCCTAGCCCTAATTTTAGCCCCAACTGCTCTTCTCCTGCGCCCGCCATTTTCTTTTCCCCAGAAGACGCCGGCGGCCAGGAGGAGCAGCAGGAGGACCCAGGGACACCGGTGAGTATGATAGGGTCCCCGAATCCCCCTATTTCTCTGTCCTCTGATGTGCGATCACATCAGAGGACAGAGAATTACACTTTGCTTTTTTTTTTTTTTTTTTTTTGTGGTCGCCGGTAAACAGTTAATTACCGGCGATCGCAAAACAGGGGTCGGTAAAACCGACCCCGATCATGCTCTTTGGGGTCTCGGCTACCCCAGGTAGCCGAGACCCCAAAGATTCTCCCGGGGCCGGCCGGCGGGCGCACTGCGCCCGCTATTTTGAAGATGGCGGCGCCCACCGGGAGCCACGAGGAGCACCGGGGGAGATAGGTGAGTATCGGGGGGCGATCGGGGACCCCTTTTCTCTGTGCTCTGATGTGCGATCACATCGGAGGACAGAGAAATTAAAAAGAGATCGCGTTTTTTGTTTGTTTTTTTTTGCGATCGCCGGTAAACGGTTAATTACCAGCGATCGCAAAAGCGGGGTCGGTAAAAAAAAAACCCCGAATCATGTTCTCTGGGGTCTCGGCTACCCCCGGCAGCCGAGACCCCGGAGAAAATCCGACTATTTACTTTTTCCACAGCGCCGTTAATTAACGGCGCTGTGGTTTAAGTACCCTTAGCGGCCGCCGTTAAAAGGCGTATCGGCGGTCGCTAAGGGGTTAAAGAGGATGTCCATTACTTTATCATTGATGACCTATCCTTTAGATAGGCCATCAGTGCCTGATCGGTGGAGGTGCAACCGGGACTGGACAGTTAAGAAGCTGCTCCATCCACTGATCGCGGCCACGGCCAGGTATTGCACATCCGCCTCCTATTCAAATCAGTTGGGGGCGGGTGTGCAGTACCCGGCCGCGGCCACTATCAGTAGATGGCGCAGCTCCGTATCTGACCAGTTCCGTCCGCCGCTGGACCCTAGACCAGCCGATCGGCGGGGCTGCACCTCCACCGATCAGACACTGATGACCTATTATAAGGAAAAGTCATAGTGGACGGCCTCTATCTATTATGGGTCACTTTTATTATTGCTTTTCTAACATGGGTCAGAAAGACTTTTTTTTGGCCAACTCAGGTTCCATTTGCAACTACAAAATATGCAACCTCTGGTTCTTACAGTTATTGGTATGTCGAACTTTAACATAAAAACTGATCACAGAAACTCCAGAAAGTTGACATGCAAATTCTTATAATAGGATATGGCAACATTACGGCCATGAGCTCCCACAAGGGAGAGGTTTTTTTTACTCCAAAATAGGAGAAAGTGAGTGGATTTAATATTTATGGCCACAATTAAAAAAAGAAATGCACTGAACCCATTAAGTCTGGAGGAGAAAGTAGAAAGGTCTGTGACTTACTAATAAGTATAATGCAGAATAATGAGAGCCAAGACACGGCCACCGGCACCGCACAGCTACTGTTAAAGCCCGGCTGAGATTACACACATTATTCATCCTATTTAACAAGATAATGCCAAAAATCAATAGTAATCTGTCTGGGAGGATTCGCCTGGCTGGATCCACAAACAGGATTCCTAATGACTGCGCTCCAAAACCAAGGAGCAAATTAAAAAGTTTTCCAGTACTGAAAAGATTAAGAGTAATGATTACAAGGAAAGTGGCCAAATCAGCATGATACATGATACATGTATCTGTAGTGCCACCTAGTGGGCCGCGTTATGGGAAAAACACTCCCAGAACCATTGCTTTTACAGTGAGGGTCTGATGAAGTGACAGAGTAGCAACAACTGTTTTAGAATGCAGGAGATAGTTATGATACCTGTTCAGGTTGGGAATTTACTGCAATGAGCTGGTAACGCACCACAAAAAAAGCCAGTCTACTTCCATCTTTAAATAGATGACCAAAAATTAGCACCTGTATGGGCAAACCGGAGGAAAAAAAAAAAAGAGAAGGAGCCGGGAATTCGAGTCCCTGTCGCCTTTTATCTTCAAGCAATTTGGCTTGTTAGTCTGGTTTCGCATGTTGAAGTCTGGACTATTTTGCGCATGCGTACGGACTGCCGAGTTAACCGTTCCGGACTGAAAGCTTGTCAGTTACCGCAGCTTCTTGAGCATGAGCACTGCACCGATGAAACTGTGCGCATACCGAGGCCCCTGAAAAGACCGATCTGGCCGAAACGCGTTGTGTTTTGCCATTGTATTTTAATAAACTGAAGTATCCTGGAAGCATAGAGTGGAAGTGCCAATTTCTTTCATTTCCTCTACTAATATAAGTGTAACACTGGAACCTCCTATATCAAGGTGGCAGCAGACGGCCATCAAGGATCAACATAGACTATACGTCATCCTAGAGTTGTGCCTGTATGCACATCCGCATAAGGCGAGCAAGATTCCTCATTTGCTACCAATCGTGATATAATTTAATACTATGCTTAGATAGCGCTAGTCTCACTTGTAATCTAGGTTACACCCTGCAGCAAGGCAGTGAACCGTCAGCATGCATGGGCAATATTTGTACAGTACGTGCATGCGCAAGACTTGTACAGTACGAGCATGCGCAATATTTGTACAGTACGAGCATGCGCAAGATTTGTACAGTGCGAGCATGCGCAAGATTTGTACAGTGCGAGCATGCGCAAGATTCGTACAGTACGAGCATGCGCAATATTTGTACAGTACGAGCATGCGCACAATTTGTAAAGTGTGCAACATGACTTTCTTGAATAATAATAATAATAATAACAACAATAAATCAGCATCATTGCTACAATATATAATGCAGATACATAGACTGATACGGATTTCTGATACGGTTACCTGGGATTTTTCTCTCCTTTCTTTCTCGTACTCTTCCAGTTGATTTCGCTTTTGCTGACGAGCTTCTTCCAGTTGAGCTTTGAGTTTTACAGCCAGCTCCTGTAAGACAACATCACATCAACATCCAGGTAAAAGGGGCTCTAAAGAGCAACAAAAAAAATAAAGGTAATTACTGAATGATTTCATCAAGTTCATTGTCCCCCTGCTTGCAATAGAATTAATGCAAAAACATCTTCTCTGAGCAGCTATCACTACCAGCGAGATACGAAGGTGGAAGAAGACAACCATTAAACTTTTTTTTTTTCTATCCTCTTTCTGGATCGTAAGATGTCAAAGAGGCTCTTCTACCAGTTTGAGTACGTTAAACTGGCCACACCATGGAATAGTGGCTGCAGAGAGGAGTAAAATGTTTTTATTATGTACTGTCTCCTCTCCATTGTGGAGATATATTAGTTTGTAAAGTTTAGTAAGTCCAAAGGCGTTTTTTCCAGAAACTCTCCTCTGGGGGCGTGTATTTTTCTTTGTAGCATTTTGGCCAATCATAAGTAGACAGCAACATCCAATAGGTTAGACCAGGATTTCTTCTGTGTGTAATTAAAAAGAGCTGACCAGCAATGAGCATGATTACTAACACTTCTTCAGCTGTCATCTCACAGCAGTGTGGCTGGACAGCAGAGCTGACAGTGCTGTGAAAGGAGAGCTGCTAGAAGGATTTTTAATGAGACAAAGCTCAGCTCTGTTGCAATGCCCTTCCCCCCACACTGAGTGCTGTGAGATGAAACTCGAAGACGTACTGGTAACCGCAATTACAGTATTTCTGCTCTACTCCAGCACTATGTTATCACACATAATTCTTCAGCGAGACGAGTGAGGAAAGCAGAGTATGATTACATGTATCACATCAAAAAAACTGCTGAAAGGCATTGTGGGGGCGTGTTCTTCTTTCCCCTGTATGTTGCTTCCTGTTTATGGTTGGACAACCTCATATAGGAGAAGAAGTACACGCCCACAGAGAAAAAATCTCTGGTAGTTTTTTGGCTTATCATAAATTATATCCTGCAAACTAATAACTACCACGAAGAGGAGAAATCACAAACTGTAAAGTTACCGTACATTTACTCAGCTTTGCAGCTGTAATTCCCTGACGTGGTCAGTTTAACATGCTAAATCTGGTGAAAGATCCTCTGTAAATTTAGGGTTTGGAAAATACATAGCTACGAGGATGCGTCTATTACAGTAAAATTTCCACAGACGTGTGATAAGTAATGGTGGCCCGAGCCCATTAACGTCAATGCTTACAATATAAGCAAGAGAATTTTTGCAGCTAGAATTAATTAGTTTACCTGAAAAAGCAAAGAACACAATACTGCTAAGGAGTATAGAAATCAATGAAATGGTTAAAAAAACACATTCACACTCGCTCTTTTAAGACTCTGGAAAAATAAAGTAGCATATAAAATATTGTTTCAAAAAAATGTAGGAGCATGAATAAATAACTGGCACAATAGATAAAAGTAAAAGTGAAGCATGACACCCCAGGTAACTTCAACCTAGATACGGACTGGAGCGTAGAGCAGCAGGGGACCTGCACTAACTTTCTGCCACAGAAACATCACCGATGGGTTTTAAAAAATTCTTTTGGAAGATTTTATCAAAATGGAGTGTAACTAGGAGAGCGGCGGCACCCAGCTCTCCTAATAAATTGTAAATCAGTTTATTCAGTGGCGCGACCTTCATTTGTGCATCACCGAAATGTAGCAGTCTTCTGGGAGCTGTAATGTCAGCCATAGTAGACGCCAGGGCTGTGGAGTCAGTAGGCCAAACCTCCGACTCCTCAATTTCCAGGACACCGACTCCGACTCCACAGCCCTGCCAGAGAAGTCAGTAAGCCAAACCTCTGACTCCGACTCCTATTTCCATGACACCGACTTCTACTTCAACAAAATGGGCTCCGACTCCACAAATCTGACTCCACAGCCCTGTTAGACGCTAATCCACTTTTAAACAATATAAAATTGCTGATGCAGAGCACGAATCTTCTTCAGGCTTCTTCCTGCTTTTTGTACACGAAGTAATAAGGCTATTTCCAGCTAATATTCTCTGTCCTTCCCTGCTGAGCACTGTAGTAAGTCCACCGCCTGTGACATGCAAGCTGCTGCAAAAGGCACAGCCTCCAGCCTCTCCTGTGCTTTAGGCCTGAAAATGGTGGATCTCCAGATTTCTTCTCAAAACTTGATATAATCTATACAAGCTTTAGTTTCTGATAGAAGCGACCTACCTACCATGGGACATGAACTTACTGGAGTTATTACCGGTATATGCCACACAGATATTCCTAACTAAGCGCAATTATTTTCCACCGTTAAAAAAGCTAAAGGGTTTGTCCACCTTCAGTAAAGTGGTCCTCAAAAGCTGTAGAAACAGCAGGTACTCACCGTCCATGGCTCTAGCAATGGCGGTTCGCTGCTGCTCCGGTTTCAAGGTTTTGTCTGCAGCATGTTGACAGTGCGCATCAACACTGCAGCCAATTACGGAGGTCAGACGTTAGCGCCACCTACTTTGGCACAGCCACAGAGCTCAATGGTTTGGCTGGATCGGTGACGTCACATTGACCATCTATATAAATCGCCGAGCTCACTGGTTCCAGCCGCCAACCTCAGCATCGATTTGGTTGTAGTAAACAGGGGCGATGTCATTTCGACAGCACAGAGTCCACATCTGAGCTCAATGGTTGGTGCCATACACCTCGGCAAAGCCACAGAGCTCAGTGGTTTTGCTGCATCGGTGACGTCACATTAGTAACATAGTAACATAGTTAGTAAGGCCGAAAAAAGACATTTGTCCATCCAGTTCAGCCTATATTCCATCATAATAAATCCCCAGATCTACGTCCTTCTACAGAACCTAATAATTGTATGATACAATATTGTTCTGCTCCAGGAAGACATCCAGGCCTCTCTTGAACCCCTCGACTGAGTTCGCCATCACCACCTCCTCAGGCAAGCAATTCCAGATTCTCACTGCCCTAACAGTAAAGAATCCTCTTCTATGTTGGTGGAAAAACCTTCTCTCCTCCAGACGCAAAGAATGCCCCCTTGTGCCCGTCACCTTCCTTGGTATAAACAGATCCTCAGTGAGATATTTGTATTGTCCCCTTATATACTTATACATGGTTATTAGATCGCCCCTCAGTCGTCTTTTTTCTAGACTAAATAATCCTAATTTCGCTAATTTATCTGGGTATTGTAGTTCTCCCATCCCCTTTATTAATTTTGTTGCCCTCCTTTGTACTCTCTCTAGTTCCATTATATCCTTCCTGAGCACCGGTGCCCAAAGCTGGACACAGTACTCCATGTGCGGTCTAACTAGGGATTTGTACAGAGGCAGTATAATGCTCTCATCATGTGTATCCAGACCTCTTTTAATGCACCCCATGATCCTGTTTGCCTTCGCAGCTGCTGCCTGGCACTGGCTGCTCCAGGTAAGTTTATCATTAACTAGGATCCCCAAGTCCTTCTCCCTGTCAGATTTACCCAGTGGTTTCCCGTTCAGTGTGTAATGGTGATATTGATTCCTTCTTCCCATGTGTATAACCTTACATTTATCATTGTTAAACCTCATCTGCCACCTTTCAGCCCAAGTTTCCAACTTATCCAGATCCATCTGTAGCAGAATACTACATTACTACTACTACAATACTATTACACATTGACCATCTATATAAATCGCCAAGCTCACTGGTTCCAGCCGCCAACCTCAGCACACATTTGGCTGCAGTGGACAGGGGCGATGTCACTTCGACAGTACAGAGTCAATGTCTGAGCTCAATGGTTGGTGCCATCCACCTTGGCACAGCCACACAGCTCAGTGATTTGTCTGCATCGGTGACATTGCGTCGACAGCACGCATCACTGCTGCAGCCAAACACCGACCCTGGAGCAATGACGGAAAGCCGTTGCTTGACCAAGGGAAGGTGAGCACCCGAAAAAAAGAACAAAAGGACAAGCTATGGCTCCGACGGTAAAATGGAGCACTATATAGTGTGTGTACCCCAAAAGTATGGCGTGACCGTGGTGTGATCACATTATAGTTAAAATTATTACAGCTTTATAAAAATCGATCACATTTCCTTTGTCACCAAAATATCTGCACAATGCTCCGAATGCCATAATAGATCTGTGCAATAAAAAAAAAAGCAACATTTAAATTAATATACGAGGCAGATAATCAATCTCCGGACAGTTAATTGATAGTCTGCAATAATCCAAAAACAGATCTACTCATTGCTGCCAAGTTTGTTATATAATGAAGCGATTAATTCTGCGGTTATGTGCATAGCGTAGCACACATTATTAGTTCACATTGCACCCCGGTGAGGTTTTATTACTGCTGGAAATAACATTAATAAAAGTGCAGAGGCTCAGGACAAACAACGGCTGCTGGAAATAATAACTGCGGCTCTGGCCCCCCATGGCCGCAACTTACTGGGCAATTTTCCAGAAGAAGAACTGTACTAAAATCAAGTGTACTTCCTCCAAAAAGAAGAAGAAAAGGTCAAAAAGCAAAAAGTGTCATGAACGAACTCTTCTTATCCAGTATCTGGTACATGTTGTGCCAAACGACCAAACTCCTCAAATACAACTATATTCTGTGTTGATCAAGAGAATAAAAAACGACCGGCTCACTGAGGGATCAGATTACAGCTGCCTGCTGAGGTTTACGGGATAAAGGAGGAGGGTGAAGGAGGAACGGAGTGAGACAGTCAGGGAGACAAATGCTGATAGTTTCTATTAAGTGATCATCTCAGTGCAGAGCTGGAACCACAGCTACACTGCTCAGAACTGTTGTATAAATGTCCTATCTGCTGCTGCATCTGGCCATGTGCTAGACAGACACTGAAGAGCAGGAATGTAGCTCTCTGTGTGTGCAGGGTATGGGAGACATCAAAGCCTTTACCCAAAAGGCCCCGAGAGAACTGAAAATGAGAGAGACTGCAAAGGGGAACACTGGTTAAAACATAGGATACAAGTTTTATGGTTAGCAGCACGCTTAAGACGCAGTTATGGGCTTACCGTGTTCCCCATTATTTCCGCCTTTACAATCCTGGCGCCGAGCTTGTTCATCTCTTCCTCACTGAGTATTTGGACAGGTTGTGGTTTTGCTTCGGGTCTGTAGAAAACAATATATAAAATTCAACACACGAATATCCCCCCAGTAAGCAAAGATCTGTAAAAATATGGCCAAAATTACTATAATTAAAGGGTCTCCCCAACCACAATCTTAAAACATGATAGGATCCTAGAGTTCGGGTAGATCCAGAGAATGAAGGAGGCACAGTGCTGGTGTAGCGCTGTTTCCCCACTTTTCCCTGCACAGCAGCGATGCCGCTATATGGTGCTGCCGGCCCCATCCATGTAAATGGCGATGTGCTGCGGATCCCTGCACAGGGGATATCAGGGAAAATCAATGAAAATGATGAAGCACAAGAGCGCTGTGCCCCCTTCCTTTGCGGGATTGGTGGGGGTCTCAGATATTGGACACCACTTATTATAAGTTATGGACATTTCCAGATACCTGACCACAGTTTAATGTGTGGGACACCCATTGAGGCGGATGGTTGCACGGCTATCCAATGCTTGTATGTTAGGGAGACGGAGCTCAGGCAATGGCGCAGCGACTCCGCACACAGCACAACTCAACACTACCGCTTAGAAGACTTCAAGGTGACTGGTGAAAATCACAGCCAACACTTGCCTTCAATTGTTCCCTACAGCAAGCGGCAAATACCCGTACACACCGGCACAAGTTCTAGTACGGATGGAAATGTCTGCGGCACTTGGCATCATAACCCGTATCTTTACACTTCTTCCCCAAGAAAACCTGTAGAAAAGCACGGTCTCGTTGCCCTCAGCCTGCACAAGTAGTATAAACTGCCTTCGGAGCACAGGAACAATCCAGATTCTCATGTCCTGTAACTTAACATCCACTCTATTGGAGCGTCCTGTTTTTCTTCATCAGCAATCTCCCAGCACTATAGGTGCTGCAACTTTCTTTTCCCCACTTCCTAGGATGCATTGCTCAGGTCACTGTCCAATGACTTCTCTGCCCTGAAGTGAGAGCCTGTTGATCTGTTATACAGTATGCAACTTGACAGACTAGATACAAAATACAATGATTTCCCAGCTCAACTTCCTGCAGAGACAAAGCCCCGCCTCCACTCCCGACAGAGACAAAGCCCCGCCTCCACTCCCGACAGAGACAAAGCCCCGCCTCCACTCCCCGACAGAGACAAAGCCCCGCCTCCACTCCCCGACAGAGACAAAGCCCCGCCTCCACTCCCGACAGAGACAAAGCCCCGCCTCCACTCCCGACAGAGACAAAGCCCCGCCTCCACTCCCCGACAGAGACAAAGCCCCGCCTCCACTCCCCGACAGAGACAAAGCCCCGCCTCCACTCCCGACAGAGACAAAGCCCCGCCTCCACTCCCGACAGAGACAAAGCCCCGCCTCCACTCCCGACAGAGACAAAGCCCCGCCTCCACTCCCCGACAGAGACAAAGCCCCGCCTCCACTCCCCGACAGAGACAAAGCCCCGCCTCCACTCCCGACAGAGACAAAGCCCCGCCTCCACTCCCGACAGAGACAAAGCCCCGCCTCCACTCCCGACAGAGACAAAGCCCCGCCTCCACTCCCGACAGAGACAAAGCCCCGCCTCCACTCCCGACAGAGACAAAGCCCCGCCTCCACTCCCGACAGAGACAAAGCCCCGCCTCCACTCCCGACAGAGACAAAGCCCCGCCTCCACTCCCGACAGAGACAAAGCCCCGCCTCCACTCCCGACAGAGACAAAGCCCCGCCTCCACTCCCGACAGAGACAAAGCCCCGCCTCCACTCCCGACAGAGACAAAGCCCCGCCTCCACTCCCGACAGAGACAATGCCCCGCCTCCACTCCCGACAGAGACAAAGCCCCGCCTCCACTCCCGACAGACGCAAAGCCCCGCCTCCACTCCCGACAGACGCAAAGCCCCGCCTCCACTCCCGACAGACGCAAAGCCCCGCCTCCACTCCCGACAGACGCAAAGCCCCGCCTCCACTCCCGACAGACACAAAGCCCCGCCTCCAATCCCGACAGACACAAAGCCCCGCCTCCAATCCCGACAGACACAAAGCCCCGCCTCCACCCCGACAGACAAAGCCCCGCCTCCACCCCGACAGACAAAGCCCCGCCTCCACTCCCGACAGAGACAAAGCCCCGCCTCCACTTCCTGCAGAAAAGCAAAGCCCTGCCTTCACTTCCTGCAGAAAAGCAAAGCCCCGCCTTCACTTCCTGCAGAAAAGCAAAGCCCCGCCTTCACTTCCTGCAGAAAAGCAAAGCCCCGCCTTCACTTCCTGCAAAGCCCTACCTCCACTTCCTGTAGAGACAGAACCCCGCCCCCACCTGTAGAGACAGCCTTGCCTTAACTTCCTGTAGAGCAGAGGTGTCAAACTGCATTCCTCGAGGGCTGCAAACAGGTCATATTTTCAGGATTTCCTTGTGTTGCACAGGATAATTTAATCACCTGCACAGAATGATTCCATCACCTGTGCAATACTAAGGAAATCCTGAAAACATGACCTGCTTGCAGCCCTCCAGGAATGCAGTTTGACACCTCTGCTGTAGAGTGACAAAGCCCCGTCCTCATTCCAGTACAGATACAAGTCCCTCCCACTTTTTGTAGTTAGACAAAGCCCTGTCCCAACTTCCTGCAGAGAAAGCCCTGCCCCCACTTTCTGTACAGATGCAAAGCCCCGCCCCCACTTGCTGTAGCGAGACAAAGCCCCACCCCCACTTGCTGTAGCGAGACAAAGCCCCACCCCCACTTGCTGTAGCGAGACAAAGCCCCACCCCCACTTGCTGTAGCGAGACAAAGCCCCACCCCCACTTCCTGTACAGATACAAAGCCCCACCCCCACTTCCTGTACAGATACAAAGCCCCACCCCCACTTCCTGTACAGATACAAAGCCCCACCCCCACTTCCTGTACAAATACAAAGCCCCACCACCACTTGCTGTAGAGCAGAAATCTGTTCCCACCTTCCTATAATCCACCTGGTGTCTCTGCCGATAGACCCGGATTACACCTAACAGGGAGTAGGCAGCTATTAGACTAAAGAGACGTCTAGCCACCGGCACTCTGATGTTTCTGGGATAAGAGACCATACAAAATAAAATGATTGTCAATTTACCACATTTTACATCAAATGACATCAAGCTACCAGAAGCTGGACCATATAAGACGGTCATCACTATTCTTATGGGGATAGAACTTTCTATGTCACTTTGGGAACCACAGATTAATAGATGGGGACAATGTGGAGCCGTCAGCCTAGCAGTAAAGATGTCAGCTGAGCATGTGCCGCCAGTGCCCGTCACAGAGTGGGAATACCGCAGGATGCTGCAGGCACATTAGTAGACAAGGAAAATGGTGTGCACTCAGGTCAGGGACAAGGAGGTGCTGGTAAACTGACCGTGAGGTCAAGTCAATCATTCAAAAAAGATTACCGCACACTCAAGACTGGTAAGATGCAAAAGGTGTATGCCAATTTTATTGAAGAAAACAAAACAAAAAAAGAAGTGGTTGCCACATTCATATTCATTTGAAATAGACAAAAAGCCGACGTTTCGACCCTCCCGGGTCTTACTCATGGGGTTACTCAAGTCCTTTGACATAGATGCATAATAGTGGCAGTGGTAGGGGGTGTACGACCGATCCCTTGTTAAGGCACAACCTTATAATAAAGCCAGTCCGGGCAGAAGTGTCCCGGGAGCACAGAATCTGGGTGGTGAGGGCCGTTAGACACCTAGTGGGTCTGAAAAGGGTCCCTGGGAGGATTAGCGGCGCATCCCGCGCCTTGCTGCGATGTCCTGGGGGGAGACCCGGAAAGTGACTTGAGTAACCCCATGAGTAAGACCCGGGAGGGTCGAAACGTCGGGTTGTCTATTTCAAATTAATATGAATGTGGCAACCACTTCTTTTTTGTTTTGTTTTCTTCAATAAAATTGGCATACACCTTTTGCATCTTACCAGTCTTGAGTGTGCGGTAATCTTTTTTGAATGGCAGGCACATTAGTAACATTCTGTGTCGTCATCATTATCTATCCTGCCGCTCCATAGGTGCTTTGCAGTAAAGGTACAGGAAAGATATATATCTTGGTACCGTGTTAGCCAGTAGATAGAAAAATATTTGGAATTGAGAGTCCTGAGTGGTTGATACCTTTTAATGGCTAACTGAAAAGATGGTAACAAATTGCAAGCTTTCCAGACTACACAGGTCTCTTCTCTGCTTGCCTGATGAAGAGACCTGTGTAGTCTCGAAATCTTGCAATTTGTTACCATCTTTTCAGTTAGCCATTAAAAGGTATCAACCACTCAGGACTCTCAATTCCAAATATTTTACAGTAAAGGAACACTTAAAGGGGTTGTCCACTATTTGGGACAACCCCTTATCATTCACGTTTGGCCCTGTTAAAATAAAAACATCCATACTTGAAAGATGTTGTTCTTTTTTTCTAGAGGCCTCTATGGAGAGTCTGAAAAAAGTGCATGTGAAAAAAAAAGTTTTTTTTGTTTTGTTTTTTTTAAGTGCAGAATCAAAACTTTTTTGTACTATAAAAGATTAACGCGTCTATCCATCCTGTGATTTATATAATTAAAGTTTTCAAGAGTCAGACACTTTTGTGTCGGAAATTTTAATGACTGTCGGTTGAGTTCGGCCACGTCCCGTCGCTAAGTTTTCAAAAAGTTTGTGCAGTTGGCCAACATTGGCATAAAAATACTAAGGCTGTGTGCAGACGTTGCAGATTTGGTGCAGTTTTTTTTCCTTGCCGATTTTCTAGATAAACCGGAAGCAATCCTGATGCCAGCAAAGTGAACGAGAAACCAGAAGTGTCATGCACACGTTGCTTATTTGTGAGTGCAGCGTTGGCAATTCTCTGTGCGTTTTTCACCATTTACCTCAAATCAGTCAGTTTTTTTCAAATCAGTTTTTCAGCTGCGTTTTTCCTGCCGAGAGCTGCAGAAATTACTACTTAAGGTGTGAACACAGCCTAAAGGTTGCAAAAAAACAAACAAAAAAAAACTGGTTGATGGATCATGTCCCACGCGTTTCCAGACAGTGGACATCAAACACAAAAACAGCTCATTACCGGGACGCTGAGCGGACGACTTCCCGTTGCACGTGGCCTCTCTGCCGCTAATATCAGAGCGGCGCTCTTGCTGTGCGAGCCGGGGCAAGCACAGAGAAGAAAAGATAAAATCCTAATAGATCTCTCTGCTGAGCTGCAGGAAACTAGAAAGCAAAGAAGCCGGAAGGTTTGATAAGGAGAATAAAAAAAATATATATATATTTTCTCGCTGTGGGTTTCTGTGATTTCGGCTTCCAAACACCGGGGGGTTATCAATTAGGAAAGCTTTCAGCTCCACGTCTCTTTTATGCTGTTTTCTTAACCTATTCAGAACATGGCAGGTCTTAAAAGAGAACTCCCTGACCTCTGCCGCACGCTAGAAAGCGCGGATTAATGGAGGCGCTTTGTACCTAAATTATTCCAAACAACGGTAGGAAAACCGGGGCTGGATAATATAAAAAGGCGAGATAAGAAATAAATATAACGAGTCGTGTTAAGAGGCGCGGAAAACACATTAATAACTGGCTACGTGAGCGGACTGCAGGACGGTGGCCTGGGAAATAAGGGGTCCCACACTCAGGACAATCATTACAAAGCTTTTCTGGAAACATACAATGGCCCAAGGGGTCGGACCACAAACTGATTCACTTCAGCAGAGAGCCAGCAGCCACAAGGAGGAATATTGAGGGGAACTACACACCTGAAACGCTGCAATGGCAACTGGGGCTTTTTTAAACCGACATTTCCTTTTACAGAATACTTTTCAGCAGTGTCATTATCATCACAGGCAGAAATGCAATAACAGGTAATACACAGCTAATTCCACAGAATCCAACATTCACAACAGTTGACGTTCATGGCTCCTCTTCCTTCACGATCACCTTTGCACACATTCTTAGAGGATTTCATAGAAAAGTTATGTTCTGAGTCTGTCTGTCGCTGCTAAAGTACAAGAAGATTTCCTTAAACAACATGAAGTAGAGATTTGCCCTAGTGGCCAGTGTGAAAAATTAAAAAAAAAAAAAAAAAAATTAGAATCTTTCAAACAGATTGTGATTTGAAAAATGAAAAGAAAAAAAAGATTTAAAAAGTACTGTGCAAAAGTTTTAGGCAGGTGCAGAAAATATGCTGCAATGTAAGAATGTTTTCAAAAACAGAAGTGTTAATAGCAGTACTGTGGAGTCGAAGTCATCGAGTCGGTGTCCATTTAGTTGGAATAAAATGGACTTAGATTCCTAAAACACATAATACATTGGGTACAGTAAAACAATGCAGGATGTGCTGTACATTATTTCATAATTTGGGGAGGTAATGAAATGTCCTATAAATGTCTGTTCTGTTCCTGATCTAAGGATCTGGGCTTTTAGTTGAGATGAATCTGTGCTGTACTTTATGCACATGCTCAGTAGTGACCAGTGCTGTGGAGTCGTAGTTGAGATGAATCTGTGCTGCACTTTATGTACATGCTCAGTAGTGACCAGTGCTGTGGAGTCGTAGTTGAGATGAATCTGTGCTGCACTTTATGTACATGCTCAGTATTGACCAGTGCTGTGGAGTCATAGTTGAGATGAATCTGTGCTGCACTTTATGTACATGCTCAGTAGTGACCAGTGCTGTGGAGTTGTAGTTGAGATGAATCTGTGCTGCACTTTATGTACATGCTCAGTAGTGAAGCTCTTCCTCTACAGATCAAAGCAAAAAAAACACTGGGAAGGAATGCCTGCAGCCCTGCACTCATCTCAGAACTGCTAAAGTGAATAGAAAAACAGGATTAAGGCAAGTAAATAGCTTCATCATTGTATCATAATGGTGATGCAAAGCCTGATGTTACCATTTTGCTGCAGTAAATTTATCACTTAAACATGAGCCATGTAAGAGAGTCAGAGTCAGGGAAATTGAGGAGTCTGACTCGGTGTCGAAGTGGGAGGTTTGACTTACTGACTCCACAGCCCCGGTTAATAGTTTCTAACCTAACAAAATGAATGAGAAAAGAGAAAATGAAATCACATCAATATTTGGTGTGACCGCTCTTTACCTTCAAAAAAAACATCATACATATTTCTAACCACACGTAGGGTGTTCCAAACATCTTGGAGAAGCAACCACAGGTCTTGTGTGAGTGTAGGATAGGAAAAACAAAGAATCCTGGAAGGGATGATCCGGCCCCCGCAGAGCTCAGATCTCACATCATCCGGTCTGTCTGGGATTATATGAAGAGACAGAAGGATTTGCACAAGTGACATCCTCCGAAGATCTGTGGTTAGTTCTCCAAGATATCTGTAACAGCAACAACCTCCCTGCCGAGTGTCTCTTCAAAAACTGTGGAAGTACAAGTACCTAGAAGAAGTGATGAAAGCCATTGGAGGTCACCAAAGGAGGTTTAAGTTAGATTTTTCTTTTGCTCATTCATTTAGCATTTTGTTAATTGACAAAAACAAGCTATTATCACTCCGATCTTTGAAAGAATTCTTAATTTGCAGCATTTTCCCCCACCTGCCTAAAACTTTACATATAACATGATTTAAAGAGTAGTGATGACATTCCCTTTAAACAGTTATGACGATATATTAATAGAAATCTGCTGAAATCAAAAGTATTGTGATAAAAATATGAGAGAAAATGCATCTGGATGATGACCACAGTCAATGGTTGTTGTAGGCTGATCATCTTCTGATCAAAAGTACGCTAATTATGCGAGACAGACAATGGCAGCCCATGAGATGAGCGACAGGACTCACCACAACCACTAATGGGACACACACATTCAGAGAAGTCCTGAGGATTTACCGTGAGGATGTTGGCGGGCTTTCTTCAGAAGACGGAGGCTCTTTCTCTTGAGATTTTTCACATTTTGTACTGAGATCTTGGTCTTCTCCAGTAGATCCCTGATTCTCCTCCCTGGATCGGTTTGATGCCACCCTCTTCCATAAAGGAGCAGGTTCACCATCTGCAGGTTTTAAGAAGCGGCTTTTGGTGAAGATCTTAGAAGTGTCGGGGTAATTTCTCTGTCTCGTTGGGCTGGCAGTGGCCTCCTCCATATTGTCAGATGGTTTTAAGAACTGGTGCTTAAGCTTGGAAGTGGCGCTCTTTCCATCAGTAGCTTCCTCCAAGCGTCTTGCTAGATAGTCTCTACGACCAGTTTCTGGCCTGAAGTTCCTCCTGGAATCTTTTTCCTCTTCATTGGTTATATCTGAATGATATGCTCTACTCGGCCTATAGGACGAGTGCTCAGATCTGCGAGCGTCAAGTTTACGATCACTTGATCCTTCCGGTTTGGCATATGTTCTGGAGTCTTGGTCATGATACTTTGATTTTCTCCACCTCTCTCGTCTGTCATCCTGTTCTCCCCTGAAATTCGGTGTTACCGCTCTTTCGGCAGCTTCCATTTTGCTTTGGAAGATTTCCATAGACTGGTAAGAAAAAAATAAGTAAAATTATTGTAAAATTTTTGGTGCCAGTTACAAAGGGTTATTGGGGGCCTTCCAGAGCTTCTCATTTCTTGCCCATAGGGGTATTCTCAAGTTTGGAAGTTATCTCCTATCTTTACATATCGCTGGGACCCCCCACCGATCCTGAGAACCACGGTCCTGAAGATTGTGAACGGAGTGGATCATGCACCCACATCACTTCAGTGCCCACCTGAACAAAAAAACTTTAATAAATACACAACCCACAAAATTTAGAGGGGATGTCCCAGGAAGACCACCTCAGCCGATGTGCCCTATTCGAACACGAGGTTCCTCGGGGAATCCTCCACTCGGGATCTTCCTCTCTAGAACCCAAAAGAGAGCCGTTTTGCCATATTCAAGGCATCCTTTGCTACATGAGTGACTATTAAAGGGAATGTGTCATCAACAATTATTTACTGTTATAATCCGGTTTCTATGCTGAATGTATTTTTTTATTAAAAAAAAAAAGTGTTTTTCGTTTCATTGTTTTTTTTTATATATCACAATCTAGATTTAAGAAAAAAGAAATTGTGCATTTTTCGCACTGATGACAAGTACTAAGTTAAGACATTTCTACTCCCTGTTGGGCACATGGACATGATCATCAGAAGACTGACCAGACCCTAAATCTATATAGAAGCCCTCTGAGCACGTAATCTGAGTATGCTCCCCTAAGGACAAAGGTCATTGAGAAGGAGGTGAGCTGTGACATCACGGATCCCGTGTTATCTACTGTATATACAGTGGGTAACGGAAAGTATTCAGACCCCTTTAAATATTTCACTCTTTGTTTCATTGCAGCCATTTGGTAAATTCAAAAAAGTTCATTTTTTCTCTCATTATTGTGCACTCTGCACCCCATCTTGACTGAAGAAAAATAAATAGACGTGTAGAAATTTTTGCAAATTTATTAAAAAAAGATAACCTGAAATATCACATGGTCATAAGTATTCAGACCCTTTGCTCAGTATTGAGTAGAAGCACCTTTTGAGATAGTACAGCCATGAGTCTTCTTGGGAATGATGCAACAAGTTTTTCACACCTGGATTTGGGGATCCTCGGCCATTCTTCCTTGCAGATTCCTCTCCAGTTCCGTCAGGTTGGATGGTGAACGTTGGTGGACAGACATTTTCAGGTCTCTCCAGAGATGCTCAATTGGGTTTAGGTCAGGGCTCTGGCTGGGTCAGTCAAGAATGGTCACTGAGTTGTTCTGAAGCCTCTCCTTTGTTGTTTTATCTGTGTGCTTAGGGTCATTGTCTTGTTGGAAGGTGAACCTTCGGCCGACTCTGAGGTCCAGAGCACAATGGAAGAGGTTTTCATCCAGGATATCTCTGTACTTGGCCATATTCATGTTTCCTTCAATGAAAACCAGTCATCCTGTCCCTGCAGCGGAAAAACACCCCCATAGCATGATGCTGCCACCACCATGTTTCACTGTTGGGATTGTATTGGGCAGGTGATGAGCAGTGTCGGGTTTTCTCCACACATACTGCTTGGAATTATCACCGAAAAGGTATATCTTCCTCTCATCAGACCAGAGAATCTTATTTCTCATACTCTGGGAATCCTTCATGTGTTTTTTTAGCAAACTCTATGCGCGCTTTGTCTTGCACTGAGGAGAGGCTTCCGTCGGGTCACTCTGCC